>NC_046660.1:25843997-25850467 GCF_010883055.1 Belonocnema kinseyi
ATCGTACAGCAGAACTCCGAGGTCGAATCGTGCATTTTCGGCTTACATACGAACTCACAGTGGTAATCATGCACTTTCTGTTTTGCGGCTCCCAAACGGTAGCTATGGTGGGGGTAAGTTTCATCCACGATCTGGCACCTGGCGGGGGACGATTCCCCTCGTGCGGCATCGTTGTGGCGTTTCAGGTCTGTGAGCTCTGCCTCTGTGCGAAACCGGTGCCGCTGCCGGTGACACCAAGCATTAGCGAGAAGTAGTTGTTTGGTTTTCGACTCTCCTACAAGCAATTATTTTGAAGCTCACCGTGATTATAGATCACCACAAATCTAGGTAAGGAGGACAGGGAAGGACTTAAGGGTGTTTTGAATAACATTAAACTAGCAAAAAAATCAATTATAAACTTTTATTTCATTTTATTTAATTGCCAATTCGTCTCCGCTTTGCTAGGCTAAGGCTATAATGGAGGGTTACCTGTTCATCCTTGCGCAAGCCATTCTTATGGAAACACAAGGATGTCAGTGTGCAAACCTTTGACTACCCCTGCAAAAACGGGCACTTGGTTCGTGGAGGAGAACGCCCGTACACTCTGAGAATTTTTGAAACCTGATCTGTATTGGCAACTTGTTAATTGCAAGAACCAATGCAGCGAAAATAAACCAATTTATAAGAAATTATATTTGGACTGCAATGGACCTTAATGAGTTTTATCTCACACAATCATGAGCTTAGGAATTAGTAAATTTCTCAAAATTGTCACATGACTTCTGTGAGGCAAAACGAGTAAATGAAATGAAAGGTAGATGCCTCAGAAAATTTTCGAAGGTAAAATAAATGAGCGGATGCAAGCTCAAGCTTTGATTCACCATAAGGGAAATAAAAAATTTAGGAAAAATAGACAGATTTCCACATAAATATTGCACCTAATTTGCGTGGAATGAAGTTCATTTTATGAAATATGGCAATTTAGGCAATTTCGATTAATTTACCACCTTTCAGTTCGCAATTTTGACTCTCGCTTCTGTGGGCTCATCTCTAGTAAAAATAAAAAATAACGATTTGCATGAAAAAAGGGTAAAATGAACAGATTTCAAATTAGAGTCACTGTATATCCAGAACACAGGGATAATTACATAACATAGGGGTTTCTGATACAAAACTATTTTAAGATCAAGGGACTAAAAGTAGAAAAGAATGAATTACAATTCAATGTCAATTTTGAACCAGAAATTGTTGAAGAGTTTCTTTTGGGATTTTTTTAAATGATAAATTGATTTGTTTCAGGTTTTTCGTCCTAGCAGGATTGGAACCGAGGTGTGTACTCGGTACCAATTTTCTGAGCAGGGCAAATTAAAATCGAGAAATCCAAAACTTATGATTAATTTCATGAGATGGAAATATCGAGGCAAAAATATTAAAATATAAATCAATTAAGAAAATTTAAAAGGAGAAGCTTTATTCTTTATAAAAAGAAGGAAAAATATTTTAACAAACTGCATACATTTTCAGCCAATTAGTCGAATGTTTAACACAGAATGCTCCAGTCTTAAAAAAGGGAAGAATGTTATGCGAGCGCAAACATAGGATTTGAATTATGGACATAATCAATGAGAAATTGAATTGCAGATTATTATCATCATCTTTATCAATTTAAAAATAATAATTACATTACATTATAAAATTTTCGACATCACTAGTATACTTTCCTGACGAGGTCCATCTGGGGAAAGACTCTAATTTTTCTACATCCCAGCTGCTGCCTTTAACCTTCAAAATATTTGCAGTAGTATTTACTCTGCAATGTTTTTTCAGTACACAAGGAAAATCGCAGTGAACCTTGTTTATACTGTAGCAAACATAAGCCTACTTAAGGTGGTTTTAGCGTGAAACGAAATTCATGCTAAAAAGCTGAAATTTTTATTATAACTTCTTTAACTATTTTTGAATACATCTGCGAAGTTTCAGATTGATTGACCATCTATTTACAGAGAAATAATTAATTAAAGTTTCATCGTTTGGCCATGAATTACTATAAAGCTTATGCCAATGACAAGTGAACTTGAGCTTAGAATGAGTGCCGTACTCACAAAATCCATGCTACGTATGCAAAAAACTAACAAAATGTGCCCCGAACCTTCACAAATTCGTCTGATTTTTTAAAGAATTTTTTACCGTTTGATAATAATGTATTACCTTTCTAAAAATCAGAACTCTGTCGACTTTCGTCGGTAGCCATGATCGAAGAAGGCAGCAGTGAACACTTGGCAACGTCGCAATCATACTTGAACGTATAGTCAGTTAGGTTACATTTCGTGTATACACATGCACTCGAACATGGCGGACTAGAGAGGAGACTGGAGAGCGTGCGACGTTGCCGCATTGCTTCTTTCAGAAGTAATATGGTCGAGAATACGCAAACCGTTGAGGGATATATTTTTATCAATTTATTTATTCTTCTGATTTACATCGCGGGACGGCCATAAATGTCTATCTTAATTAATTTTCGGATTTTCAAACACAAAAGATTCCATGTAAATCAAAAATACTTTTTTACACTCTCATATGACTCACTGAGTCACGCTAAAACCACCTTAAGTATAACGATCGACCAAGACTGGAAATCTCGTCTTCACAACGCCGAACACTACAATTAGCTTTTAAATACATTTACAATTCGAATTACATTTACATTCATATTTATATTTGACTTTGCGTTTACATTTCAATTTACATTTTATGTTTTACTTGCGACGCTTTGAACGCTAGAACATGGACTTTCAACTTGGGTTTGATAACGCAATCGTAACAAGTGCGCAAGTGTCGGTGGCATTCAAGATGCTTTCTGTTAAATGTTTTAGTTGAATAAACCAAATTGTTTGCTTGATACTAGATAAATATCTTTTAGCTTATTTCATAGATCCAACAAACATTTTTTTCCATTAATATTAGATGATTTCGCTAAATGGAAAAAACTCATAATACAGTCCTAACTTTGCATCTCCAGATGATACAAATTTTTTTTTGACGTTACAACAAAATCTGATGTGATAAGAATATATCTCTAGCGAATTTTGAGCAATGTGGATCGCCTGAGAAGTTGTGTTTTTTCCAATTCCTAATATTACATAAAAATCTGAAATATTTTCCATTTCTCTAGACTTTATGAATTATTTCAGTTTGTTGAGGCATTCTCCGAAACGTCCCTTAGCGTCAATATTTTTCAAGTCTGCCTTTTTCTATGACCGTTTATATTATAGTCTCCATGTTGATGCAAATAACGTGCGAATTCATAATCATATGCTGCACTGTATTCTTCCTTGATTTTTATAATGGCCTCTTCAATATTTATTTCCTTCTCGAAATAAAGCTCCGTTAACTCTTCTTCTAAAATATCTACTTTATCGTTTGCCCGCCTACACGCTCTAAAGTGTGCTTCTCTGTATACTGGATGGTTCGACCTTGATATGTGTTTAGCAGCAACTTCACCCCTTTTCACGAGACCATTCGCAATGAAGTTTAGAGTTTTATTACCAAATGTTTTGAATTTGTGCGACTGTCCTTCAAAGCACAATTTTTCGACCGGAGGTATGATACCGTTGTATCTAGGAAATAAATCCACCAAAGTCCTTGGTTCTGAACTTATTAAATCTGTAAGAAGAAGCAGCAATGGGTGAATGTTTATGTATTAAGTGAAATATAGATTTAAACGAACAAGTAGGGAAAAGAACAAGAGAGAAAAAAATTAGAAGAGAAAAAGGAATAACAGTTTTTTTAGTTTTATGAAGATGAAAAAAAAATCAATTTCTTTTGTTTTTTTTTCTGATTCCCAGTTTGACTCTATATTAATATACGTTTGTTTGGCATATTATAAAACTTATTGTTCGCTTGATGTTTTTTCAATTTAATAAATAATCTAAAGTTTGAATTATAATTCAAAACTTTTAGCAGGCGCAATTAAATTTAGAATTAATTTCATCCGGCTTTAAGAGCATTTTAAATTTATGCATTGCTCTGAAAGCTTCTGAAAAATAGAATTAAATCTGCAGTTATAAAAAACTTAAAAACTTTGGCCTTTGACATTTAAAGATACGCATATTAAGGTACCTGCAACTTTTGGCAAAGTTGGTTGTTTAAATGCGAACACATATCATGCATATGTTAAAAATTATGAGAATTTCGAGAAAAAAAAATTAGCACTTTTATACAATCTAGAGTTTTCAGTCTCACAAAATTAAAAAAGTTTTAATTTTGAATATTAAAAATAAAAATAATGCCAGTTTCTAGATTTTCAATACAAATTAGGTAAATTTAATGAGTAATGTTTGCAATTTCGTAGAGATGCAGTAGAGATTAGAGGTGACCTTTTTTTTTAAATGAATAAAACCAAAAAAGTGGATTTCAACTTTCATCGATCGCCGGTAATGATTATTTCGATTTATGTCCTTTTACTTTTACTTCCAATAACAGCTATTATTTTGGAATGAGTTATTATGCATAAAACGTTATCGCGTCAGGTTCAAGGTCATGACCTTGTATATAATAAGGCCATGACCTTGAACCGGACGCGATAAAGGTCAGCGGACACCAGGTTCGTAATCAGCGACCCCAAAAACCTATAACATATTTTTTAAAAAATTTTTTACCGTTTTTTCTCGATTTGACCTTCAAATGACCTTGAACCTGAAGCGATAGAGTTCAACGGATGCCAGATTCGTAATTAGCGACTCCAAAAACCTATAACGTATTTTTTTGGATTTTTTTACCGTTTTCTCTCGATTTGACCTTCCAATGACCTTGAACCTGACGCAATAAAAGTCAAAGGACGCCAGATTTGTATTCGGCGACCCCGGAAACCATAGTAAACTCGAGCTATCCTCAGAATACATGTTTAAGAGTGTCAAATCTCTCGAAAATACAGTTGGTTCTTATCAAAATGTTAAATTACATGAAGAGTAAATTCTAATTTCCTCAAATGAAGTAAATAAACCGATTCATTGCTTAAAGGTTATGTAATTAAATTTTGCCTACAATTTTCATAATAAAAGTACTATATGTTTATATTTAAAATACCTCCATTTCAGTTGCATAATTTTTCAAATGTGTCTGATGTCGCGAAATCAGTCTCTGAATACAATTTCAAATATTATGTAAACATATGTATGTTGCAATTTTTTATGGAATTATTTTAAAAGGTTATTAATAACACAGACACACGAAAAAAGGGTCCACTAAAGCTGATAAACATTTCTATACGCTTTTGGGTCGCTGAATCCGAATCAAAGGTTTATTTGACTCGGCCAGGTTGAATTTCTTTCCTATATATTTTCAGGGTCGCTGAGTCCAAATTTAAAGGTCGTTCGACTCGGGAAGGTCGTATTTGATTCACAACCTTACAAAAATTAAAACACTGAAAACTATTCTCGACATAAATTGTTTGTATTCAGCGTCCGGTACATGGAACTTGTTAGTCATTCTTTGAGCATGGATATCAGTCTGAAGCACAAAATTCTGCTTCAAACCGCTTCAGAAGTTTTAAAAAATTGTAAACAAAATAATGGAAGATTTTTCGCTAATTTTTGTCAGTTCGGCCAATTTTTAAAAATTGAAAGAATAATTGGAGTAAGCTTTAATGTTTTTTGAAAGTTAATCTCTTTCGGAAAAAATTAATTCTTTCTTGGTGAAATTCGAAAGTTTCGAAATAAAAAAAATTTTTTCATCTTTAAAATCATCCACATTTTCAAATTAAAATATTAAATCAATAACATTGTTACAATTAATTCGAAAAAAATTCGAAGAAAAACTTTCGAAAAAATGAACGGATCGAATCCATCTTTGGCATACTTTTTTAGGTCCTAAAAGAAGGGACGAGTTTACTATCCAGTCTTTTTTTTTATCAAAATTCAAGAAGTAAAAGCATTTTGTATATTTTTGAAATCACTTTTCTGAATTTAAAAATTCTATGTAAGGATTTAACCGAAAATCAAAATTTTAAGCCAAACAACGCAAGATATAAAAAAAGTTAGGAGAAGAAAAACATTGACTTTTAAAGGCTCTACAATATTATCAAAACAAATTTGAATTTTCTTGGAAAATCGAAAATTCTACTTTGGATTTCACAAAAAATAATAAAAAATAAAAAAGTCCATTTTGTGGTCAAACGATGTAGGATACCAAAAAGATGAATAAACGAAA
The DNA here is from genome assembly GCF_010883055.1 of Belonocnema kinseyi. Lineage (NCBI taxonomy): Eukaryota > Metazoa > Arthropoda > Insecta > Hymenoptera > Cynipidae > Belonocnema > Belonocnema kinseyi. Next base: position 25,850,184 of record NC_046660.1, read on the forward strand.
ATTGTCATGCTGACAAAGATCTACAATTTCGTCAAAAATCACTGATTAATGGGATGCGTCCGTTTTGTTTTATTTGTGAAAAATAACAAGCAAAAAAGTTCCCTGTAATCTTTAACGAAAACAAAACAAAACTATGAAAAAAGTAGTTAAATTTCCAACCGAAAAGATGACTTTTTATCTAGAATTATGAATCTTGATTCAAAAAATAAATAAAATAAAAAAAAATTTTAAAAGAAGAGTTCAGGCTTGTACCACATACACCAAACTCTTGCTTTCAGTTACCC
>NC_046660.1:25850567-25859061 GCF_010883055.1 Belonocnema kinseyi
TCAGTCCAAGGCCATTTGAAGGCAACTCTCGACTCTTGACTAAAAGCGAGAGTTTGGTGTATTTGAGAGCGCAGCCTGGTGATACCGAAATATTATTTCCTCATTTTTAGAGTTTTTATTTAATATATTGTATATTATTTCCCTTACCAACACATCCAATCAGCAAAATTGCAGTTTTAAGAAGGAGTGTTCCGGCAAAGATCGTCATTTTCGCTATTGAGAAGTTGAATTCATAAGCGCAACTGACAAATTGATAATAAAATCACTGCTAATTATGCAGATGATTATCAAAATTTAACAGGTGAGTCGTTTCAATAAATAAAATTCACCTAACCCTAATGAAATAAGACTGTTTTGAAACAAAAACAACGTCTAAAGACGTGGAGAGCACGTGATATCATTATTTGATATTTACTTATCAGGTAATTAACGTATTCGTTACAGATTCATGTTAAATTTAAAATATGAACAAATATTGTTGGCATCATGCATGAAAGATATAACGCGTATATTCGAATCAAACACATTTTTTTTAATTTGTGTAAAAATGTTAAAATAAATTTTTTTGACGTTGCCCAGCTCTCACCTCGAATTTGTAGAATCTGACATCGGATTCGTAATCAGCAACCCAAGAGACCCCAAGGGATATATTGTCATTCACATACGTGAAATTCAATTTTTTTCAACCCCCATTTTGGATCAGCCATTTTGAATTTGTCAAATCTGACGTTAGATTGCTCCTCAGCAACCGAAAATATACCTTAGTATACGTTATCATACCAATACGCGTAACTAAATTTTTTGGCCACCAATTTGGATCCGCCATTTAAAAAATTTTTAATTTAATCTCGGATTCGTAATCAGCAACCTTCAAAACCCCTTAGTATACATGATCATACAAATACGCGTAATTAAATTTTTGGGCCCCCATTCTGGATTCGCCATTTTGAATTTGTCAAATTTCATCTTGGATTCGAAATCAGCGACCTCCAAAACCCCCTTCTACAAATGTTCACGTGAATTGGTGAGAAATTGGTTTCTATGTACAAAAACTGCTATATCGTCTAAAGTTTTTAACTTTGAGACGTCATTTTGAAAAGTTACAATTTAATTCGAGGAAGCGATATATTTACTTTTCGAACACATTCGTCTTGATTTCGATCCGAAGATATCGATTTAGGAAAAAAAAATTCTTTCTAACACGAATTTTCGCTAAAAAAAATTAACATAACCTATTCAGATTACGTATTTTTCTCAAACCAATGGCAGATTCGGAAAGATCGTGAAATTCTACGTAGATATTGATATATTAAAAAAAAATTTCTGACAGTTTTCATTGAACTTAAGAAGGCTGAAAAAAATGGAAAAATGCGTTCCGTCGGGGCTCAAAGGGTTAAAATTAATTGTAAGTGAACATTAAGGAAGATTTTTAAACATTTAAAACATTTTTATTAAATTTCAAACAAGAATGTGCATGTTTTTCTGAAAAACTTTAGTAAATTTAAGAGATTTCTATAAGTTTAAAATAAGCAAAATTAATTAAAAACTTGAAAACAGTTGAAAATAGTTCAGATAAGATTTAAATTTGTAAAAATTTCGAAACAAAATTCCTATTCATTTTGAACGGTTTAAGTGTTACAACAAATTTTCTTAAAATTTACGGGAAACCCCAACTGATATCATTTTGTAAAAATTCATTTCGTGTTTAAAGGTGAAAATATTTTTAAGCATGTTTTGCTCATAATAAAATTAATTTAATAATTTTGAAGATTGAGTTAATAAAAGAAAAGATATCAAAACATTTCAAAATATTTAAAAATATTGCTTCAAGTTTTAAATAAAAATCTGAAGGACAATTTTTTCTTCCAAGCTTCTAAAAGTCCTAAGGTTTTATAAGATCCTGTATAACTTAAAAAATAAGTTTCTGTCTTTGGTCGAAAATTCAACTATTTCGGAAATACTTTGTATTTTCTAGTCAAAAAGTTGAACCGTTTTAAAGATAACACTGCCCTAGATGAGTTTTTCGAATAAGATAGAACCTAGTGGTTCTAAATGAATTTTTTGGGCTGAACACGAATCTGGGTTCACAAACTTCCCATCACGTCACGTTTTTGAGTAAATAGGGGTTAAAACCCCTCAAAACGGCGTATTTAGCCATTTTTGAAAAATTGTAGAGCTGAACCATGACGTTCTACAAACTTCGCTAATATTAGAAATTCAAGGCAAGGGTCTCTTATTACTGCATATTCGTAATCAAGGACCCTTAGAACCGCCAAGGAACAAGTTTCAAGTGAATACGATCTAATTTTGAAAAAATAGTCCACCATCCTGTTTAAAAATAATGGCATCTTATTGTGTTAAAAATGCAACAAGTAAAAATTAATTTTATTCGGATGAGGATTATCGCGCGATTGTGTTATTTATATATAAAAAAAGAAAGTTTTTTCAATTATAACTAATAGTTTTTTATTAGTTAGATTAGGGCTCAAATGAATACTAAATATATATTTTTTATCTTTTAATTGCTACCTTCAGGTATTCGTTTTCGGGCAGTGCAACTTTAAGTAACTGAATCATTCGCCTCCTGAATACTTGGGTTTCATACAAAATGAAACGACGCATGTTTTATCATTTTGACAAAAATATCCTCTGCGCAAAATTATAAATATTTTTTATTTGAGTTTTTTTTAATACACTCTGGTGAGGCTAATTGTGGTGTTTCGAAATAATCTAAAAAGTTAAAAACGTAACTATGGATAGTCTAAAAATAATAAACGTCAATTATTGGCGAGAAAATGAGAAAAATTATATTTTTCGAAAAAGAATTCTTCTGGCGGCAAGAATGATTCAATCTGCAAAAAACTTTCGAAACTGACATACAAAATTGATTTTGCATGAAGGTTTTGGATTGAAAGGGGTCAACCTCTTTTGCTGGGGTGCGATGCTAAGTCCCACCATACTTTATGAGTTACCACGTACATAAACTCTAGAGGTATAGATCTTTTCGAATACCTAATGACCACTGATTTAGATATTCTTAATACGGGGAAAACCCCGACGTTTCTTCATACAGTCAGGGAGGAAGTCATAGACATCTCGCTCTGTACTGGTAGTTTTACATATAATATCAAGAAGTGGAGAATCTCGGATGAACCCATTCTCTCAGATCACTCACTGGTAGAGTTCGTGTTGGAATCCGCTGTACCCATCGACCCTAAATGGGTCAGAAGTCCAAGAAGAACTGACTTCGGTCAGTTTTTCCACAGAATTAAGATGTACTTTCTCAGGGTTGCCCAGGTTAATTAGAGACGTGGATATACTGGAGACGGTGGCCGAGATTTTTAAGGAAGCCATTAGGCAAAGCATGAAAGCTAGACCAACTTTTGCACTGATATCGAGAATGGAGCAGAGGCGGACAGACTGGACAAGCTGCGTTCTCGAAATCCGGTTGCTATTCTAGGGACTCTAAAATTGCTCGTCGGGGGATACACCGAGTTTGACCCGAGCTAGGGTCAGATGGGCCCTGAAGTCCTTCAGTCCTTACAAGTCTCCCGGTCTGGATGGTATATATCCAGTCCTCTTACAGAGGGCTGGTGAGATCATAATTGGGCCATATGTGAGACTTGCTAGGGCTAGTCTGCCGTTGGGTTATGTTCCAGCCGCATGGAGGGGTGCGAGATTAGTCTTCATTCCGAAGGCAGGCAGGATCAGTTATACTTCAGCCAAGGATTTCCGATCCATTAGCCTCACATTTTCCATACTAAATACAGTGGAAAGACTCATGGACAGATATATCCGCGATAAGGTCTTTTCAAGAGCTCCTATTTACAAACAGCAATACGCCTATAGGGCTAATAACTCGACTGAGAAGGCCTTAAGCACTGTATTAAACTTAATTAAAGGGCAACTGAAGTAGAAAGTTCTCGCAATGCGGACGATGTACTGGTCATCGTGCGCGTTCTGCATTTGGATTCGCTTTTTGGAGTAATGCAGCAAGCACTAAGAATAGTAGATTCATGGTGTAAGAGGACTTTACTATCAGTCAATCTGAGTATGACAGGTGCAGTTGTGTTCACCAGAAGGTATAAGTAGAGAACCACGAGTACATTGAAATTGGCTAGAAAAAAACTGGAAAACAAACGGCAAGCCAAACATCTAGAATAAGCCGTAAGGAAAAGCTGAGGCTTGAAACCAGAGTCACTTATGTGGATCTACACAGCGATCCTGTGACCCAGACTAACCTTTGCGGCAGTCGTCTGGTTGACCAGGGTCGAACTTTCTACTGTTAAATCTGGACCCGAAAGAATCAGGGGACTGATTCTGAGAGGTATGACTGGTGCCTTAAAGTCGACAACCACAATGGCCCTGGGGGCACTAATAGCTATGGAGCACCTCCATCTCACCATAGAGGCCGTAGCTGCGAAGGCGACCTCGAGATTAAATATGATTAACTATAGCAGTATATGAACAGTTTATACGGATACCAATCGACATCGCGAGGTGGCCGACACTGAGCATGCTTAAGGACGAAATGTCCACATGTCGCTACCTCTTCCCAAAATGTACAGAGTTAGCCTATCCACGAAAGAGGAATGGGCTAAGGTCGAGGCACACCTGTCCAGTGATGGAGGCAGCTGGTTAACAGATGGCTCCAGAAACAAGGAGAATGCTGGGGCAGCTTTATACCATAGAAGAAACGGAATGGGCTTAACAATTGCGATGAGTTCCTACGCAACAGTTCTACAATCTGAAATTATGGTCTTGCTTCAGTGCGCCTATAAGGCAATGGAGTATGGCGGGAAAAAGAATCATTTGCATCTGCTTCGATAACAGGGCTGCTATCATGGCTCTGATAGAAACAGCGACCACTTCGATGTAGCATGGGAGTGTTTGGAGGCACTGAATAAGCTAGTGACAGAAAACCGAGTTACTCTGTTGTAGAACCCTGGACACAGTGGCATCAGGGACAATGAGATACTAGATAGGCTAGAAAAGCTAGCAGCAAAGGGAAATTTTACTGGACCTGAGCCAGTTGTGGGCATTTCCAGTAGGTTGGTCACTTAAGATATTAACAGTTGAATGATGGATCGAAATGGTTATAGGACATAGAAACCTTCGCTATCACATACATAAGATAGGGCTTAAAGAAAGTCCCCTCTATCGTCTGTGGGAAAAGGATAATTAGACTTCCACTCATAATCTCCGTCACTGCCCTGCGATTGTGAGGAAGCGCGTAACACTCACAAGCAGCTTCTGCATCAGTGACTCTGAAATATCAGCCAATAGCGTGGCTGCGGTCCTCTCTTTATGGAGAGGGCTTTCGGGCCATGCTTAAGGTTTATAAGGGGATGCATCACTGTCTTTAATTAATCTTTTTTGATGAAAAAATAATCTTTTTGGTAGAATTCGTTTAAAATTCAACTTTAAATTATAAATCTGTTATTATGTTGTCTTATATTGACCAATTAAGGTATATAAGGTAGAGTGGTAAGACATTAATACTAAAAGGGAGATTCCCTTCAGATTTTCTGGGCATTTATACTTTTCTTGGATTTCAGCACGGATAGAGGTTAAGTAAAACCGTCACGCTAGCGGTGATAGATTGGCTGCAGTTCAGTTTGGTGTGGAGTCTGCTCTATATTCATTACGAAACGTGGGTGCTATATTTTCCTAAACTGCGCAAGCGTAGAGCTGTGCCGCAAGCACCACGTATGAAGAACGGCTCAACTATACTTTGGTCAAACGGTATGTCTGTTCAGGTTAATGTTTCTCTTGTATCAGTGAAGCTGTTACACTCAACAGAAGTTGCGCTGCACTCTCAGAAATTCTCTGTAAACGATAAAGTCGGTCCTTTAATCGTTAAAGTAGAATACGTTAAAAGCAGATTCGTTTCACTCTTAAAATATCTATTTTAACACTAAAAGTATGCACTTTAATGGTTAAAGGATTGCATTTTAAAAGCGCGGTGATGCAATTCCGCGTATGCGCCCACGCATGCGCACCTTCTACGTTTTAAAGTAGAATCGCTTATCGTTAAAACGATTCTGGGTTAAACGACTTGCACTTTAACCGTTAAAGGATCTGTTTTCAAACTTCATTCTCAAACGATGGTACTTTAACCGTAAAGGTATTCCTTTATCGTTAAGAGGAATTTTCTGAGAGTGTGTTTACTGTGTGATTGGCGTAACAATTTTACGTGTTGGATAAGCGGCTCTACCAAATACCTCCGCAAATGTGACTATATACATGAAATGTCTATTTCTGAGAACTCTGGATATTATAACGGCGAAATAAATATCCTAAATAAGAATTTAATAGTCATAATCTCATCTGTCGCCAAAACGTTGAACTTACTTGCAAAGCCTTAATGGCATACTCGAGGGTAGAAACCTTGGTATTATAAAGAACATACACGGAAAAAACAGTATTTCCGCTCGAATCATACAGAAGTATAGTTCAGCGAAGTACTCGTATATAGTGTTTGGACCCATGCGGTATCGTTGAGACAACCATACTGATTTTTCGCGGGACCGAAACATTGCTTGGCAAACACGTGCGACTCTACCCTTAAAGTGGAAGGGAAGCGTCATTTGCTCGAGCAGTTTTTTTTGTAAAAGTTTAATTTAAAATTTTAATTTAAAAGTTTAATAAATTTTAAAAAAAGTCTAATTTCCGTGCTTTTAGTTGTTCCGATCCAGAAAAACAGCTCTTCACGAGTGTGTGGGTATATTTTTAGTTTGTAGCACCATAAAAGAATTTTCATATCGCGTATTGTCACGTAAACAAACTTGTATCCATCGTGGAGCAATATGACGTTTAAGAATACTTGTATAGCTGTTACGCCTATACTGGTACAGTTGTGAGAACCATCCGGTTGAGTTGGTGCAAGAACTATACTTTCTAGTTCTGAAAACGAAAATATTGTTCACGCGCCATAGGTTTAGACAATCTTTAAATGTCTTTAAATGGTTGGTCTTTGCCTATACGGAGGGGGGGGGGGGGGGGATTTCAAAAAATCAAAAGATCTTTTCTGGAGTTATTTAGGTGCAAGAAGAGGTAAAGCGAATATGCACTGCTGAATGCACTAGCCGCTTCTAATAATCTTAAGGATTTTTGAGCAGCGGCTAATAGATTTTGATTGCCATCTTCTTCGACTAACAATGTAAACATGCATGCATGGCAAGACCTACTTTTTTCTTTTTATCCCATTGAGGTTCCTATTTGCATAAAGTGGATGTTAAACAAAGACCTTTTATTGGACTGTGATATCTCTATTGATGAAATTAAAGCATATTTATTGAAATATAAATGCAATAAAGACCTGGGCTAGGATGGGATTCCCAATAGATTTTTTACAAACCTTTCGCGAAATCGGGTAGAGTACTTAGGGTGCCTCTTCATCAGGTTCTCGGTTGAGGAAAGAGTCCTATCTAGCTGGGCCGAAATAGATGCACTTTTGTTGCATAAAAAGGATGATAAATCTGACCCTTATAATTATCGGGGAATTGCCCTTATAAATAGTATTACCAAGATCTTCTCTCAGATCCTGTCAACGAGATTGACTGCGTGGGTGAATGAGGTAAGCATTCTCCCAGAAATCAAACTGGTTTCAGGACTGGGCGAAATCGTATTGATCATATTCATATCCTAACTTCTTTAATTCAAATTTATTGGTTTATCTCAAGGCGATGGATCTTTTTTTTGCATAGCTTTCAAAAAGGCTTTTAAATTAGTAAACCACTGTCACCCATTAAGTCAACTATTAAGGATAGGCCAGGCCACTAAACGTATAGAAATTATGAAAAATCTCTATGGTATGCTAACATGTCTATTGGCACTTACAAGGGTATGCCTTCGTCCGTAAAGGTAACTCGTGGGGTGCTTCAAGGTGAGATCCTTAGGCCTCTTCTTTTTGCGCTTTTCATATATGATCTACAAGACTACTCATAAAATCAGGTTATGCATGAAAATTTAATAGATCACTTATCTAACGTTATCTTATTTCCTTATGCTGATGACATAGTCATATTGGCCTACTCTCAGGCTGACTTACAAGGAAAAATTAACCTTATAACCGAACACCGTATGAGCAATTTTTAGCAATAAACAAAGCAAAATCAAAAGCTATAGTTTACCGCAAAATTAGGCCTTGTGAATAGAAATTCTTCTATGCAGAGAGTCAGCTGGAGGTAGTGAGCGAAATTGTCTATCTCGGTGTCAACACATCAGGCTCGGGTCGTTTTTTTATAAAGAGTTCCTAAAAAGAATGTCTGCTGCAAATATTGCTATGGGTGCTGTTTCAAGATTTTTATTTTCATCTAAATTCAATCCCTCTAAAACTAAGATTACCCTTTTTCCTAGCTTTACCCTGAGTGTTCTTTTACAATTAGCTTTTGATACGAGGGTAGTTCAATAAGTCCTTAGAATGAAGTATAAAAACAATTTTTTTTGGGTACATTTTTTTTTATTTTTCAACATAATCTCCTTGGAGCTC
>NC_046660.1:25859161-25909367 GCF_010883055.1 Belonocnema kinseyi
CCCCCCCCCCACAAGACTTTGAAAGGGAGTCGGGGTTCGAACAAAATTAGTTCTTTTAACAGTCAGAGTTGTGCCTAATACCTCCCCCTTCCTCCAGAAGACGTTGGAAAGGTGTCGAGGTTCGACCAAAATTACTTTTGTAAACAGTCAGAAAGGTGCCTCCCCCCTCCTCACAAGACGTTAACAAGGGGTCACTGTTCGACCAAAATTATTTCGGTGAACTGTCACAGGGGTGCCTTCCTGCCCTCCACGAGACGTTAAGAAGGGTAGGGGTTTAACCAACATTATTTCTCCAACCAATCACAGCAGTGTCTTCTAGCCCCACTCCCTACGAGATTTTAAAGAAAAGTTAAAGAAATTTGCATTCTATGAATCCCTTGAATTACAAGAATTTTATAAATTCCTTGAATTCCAAGAATTTTATAAATTCCTTGAATTCCAAGAATTCCATAAATTCCATGAATTCTATAAATTCGTTCAATTCCACAAATTCCTTAAATATCATGAATTCTTTGCATCGCATGAATTAATTAAAATCCTGAATTCTTTCAATTGCATAAGCTGTTTTCAACTTTGTTGTATTTTTCGTGAAGTAGGAATACTTGTACGTTTTTGACGTAAATAAATAAAAAACTCCAAACCATGTTGCTTGCATTCTATTCAATTACCATTTTGATCCCGTGTGTTCGTGGAAATATTTTTCATTCGAAAATCCTTTAAACATATTCCAAGGTTTTTCTTCGATGTGAAACAAAAATAGTAATGTTTGGTTGTTTTTTAATTAACAATTGCGTACACTATTCCTTTAATTATTCGTTACTATTTTAACTAATTCCAGCTCAAAAGTCAAATTTTTGAAAAAAGTTTATCTATACAGGGAAGTAGAATAATTTTCCAGAAGAGAAAGAAAGAGTTCGGAAAGATAAGTGGTCTTTATGACGAACAGTTCAATTGTCAACCTATGAAGAATTAATTTGTAACTAAAAAATATAAAATAGTAATTTACAATGAAAAAACGGTTACATTTTTTATTATTTAGCTAAAAATTCTTTAAAATAGTTAAATTCTTAACAAAACAGTGCTATTTTAACAAAATAGTTCAATTGTCTGGGAAATTCGTATTTTCAAGGTAAAAAGGCGAATTTTCTACAAAACAGTTGAACTTTATCAAAAAATTCAATTTATGACCAAATAGTTAAATTGTCAAACTAAAAATGATACATTTTTATTTTCGAAAATGCACTTTTTGAACAGTATATTAATTGTGAACTAAATATATTTGTTGATAAAAAAAATTAATCAATAATAATTAAAAAGAGATAAATTTTAAAAAAACGTTAATTTTCGACTAGAAAAGAACAATTTTTATTTGAAAATACCAATTTTCATCTGAAAAAAGAATGGCTACATTTTCGGTAAAGGTATTCATTTTCGGTATCAACGGGTTGGATTCGAAAGCGCAACTAACAAATTGTTAAAAAAATTACTCCTATTTATAGTGACCATTAGCAAGACTGACGAAATAAACCGAATTTTAAACAAAAGCGAGGTCTAAAGATTGGAAAAGCAGGTGATGTCATTATTTAGTATCTACTTATCAGATGATTAACGTGTTCATTTCAGATAATTGTTGAAAGTAAAATATGTATGAGAAAAAGATTTCTTGCAGCATGTATCAAAAATCCCGTTTTTCAAATCCGCAGTCAAAAATAGGGATTCTTAATTAAGATAATTTATTCATTATATTATATTATTAGATTTATATATTTATTTGACCTTGACAATTGACCTCAAGGTCAAAATTGATGGTACAGTCAAATGTTCCCCTCAGCTTCGTTCAATCTTTGTCGAAACCATTCTTCATTGTTATGATAATCTTGTAGGGCATTCAGAAATAACTTTTTTTTTCTGTTGCCTTTTTTCGTACCGTCTGTTATTTATCTTAAAACGTTTATTTTTGTATGTTTTACGGAATTTTTGAAATTCATTATTTTTGGTAATTTTTAGTTAAATGAAAAAAGACTTCAGGATAAATTGTTCAACTTTCTGAATACTATAAACACCTGTACGGAAAATTTTTTAATTTAAAAAAGTTCGCATTTAATATTTGAAAAAGTGGTCTATAAAATATTCAAAATGCGCTCACTCTCTGAATTTTGTATCCAAAATGGCTGTCTAACGAACTTGACCTTTAGTTTAGGACACTAAAAGAGTGTACCAGAGGCCAATCTAATAGAATGATTTTTTTGAAAGTGATCATGCTCACAGACAGACAGGCATATAGACAAACCGACAGATAGACAAATTCATAAAAACATATTTTTAGGATTCAGGCGGTCTCAAAACGTAGACATTTGACAGAAACTGGGGGGCCAAATTTTAAGCAAATCTAGTACCTTCTCTGACGAGAATGTAAAACAAATAACATTAATAAAAATTGGTTTGCTCTACTTTCGGTGAAAAATGTTATCTATTTTTTTTTCTTAGCTTGTGTCGTGCATTGAAAAATTCAATTTTTTTGTTTTCAATCCTTTTTTATAAATAAAACAAAAACTAGGTGTCCTATATAAAAGTGATTATTAACAGATTTGTAGATATTGTTTTGGGTGCACAATGTTTGTGAAAACATTGTCCTTAATTGTCCTTAATGTGGAAAAATCAATGATCAATCAATTTTCTAGACAAAACAGTGTACTATACAGACTGAGGTCGTGGCTTTTAAGATTTTCTCTAACAAATATTTTCGTTGAATGAATGCAATCATTTACATTAATCCAGTAAAATCTCTTTTATCCCATTTCAGAGTTTAACCATGGTGGATACAATCTTAACATTGCATCTACAGACAAAGAAATCTTTCTGACGTTACAGCAAAATCTAATCTGACAAGATTCTACCTTTGGAGAATTGTAAGTACACAGAAAAAACTGTAGTTTACATTGGAACCCATTTTTGGTTCCAAAAGAGCTGCAAAAAATTGAACCCCACTTGCTGAAAAGAAACCTAAAACGATAAATGAGCTCTGAATGGTACCACACCTGGGGTTCGAAAGGATATCAAATGTAATTGAGCCTATTCCTAAAGAACCTATTGTCGCTCAGCTCACTCAGACAATATTTTAATTAATAACACAATATTCACCTTGAAGCACACATGTCATCGAACTCTGATCGACATAGCTTAATGAACATAATTGACTTATAATATGTATTACTGCAATTAAAATAGATATAAATAATTGATGAATATCATTTGCAGGTTATGTAGCAAATTTGTAAATATAAAGGCTTATTCATAACAGTGCTCCCAATCTTGGGAACTTTTTGAACTGCGCTTGCGTCATGCCGGCAACGCGATTGGTTACTGTTGGCGGGCTGATTTTGAATAGTGTTGATAGTCAAATGTGATATTTATAATAAATAATGATTAGTAAATGCATTAACAGTAATTTCTTAATCCTAAAATAAGATTTTGAAGTGAAAGATAAAAGTTTAATTCGATATTAATTAAAAAGACGTTGTGAATTTCAAGTTAAGAGAAAGAATGCATTTGATTAGCTATATGATTAATATTGTCTCTGTCGAGTTTCTAATTTTTAATTTTTTTATTTGCAACTATTTGACTTAAAGTAAAATCAATCAAGTTACTAAAAATAAATTGAAACTTTTTTCTAAAGGTAAAATTAAAAACGTCTTTTCAACAAAATCACAATATTTTTTGATCTGTCACTCAAAAATTCTATTTTAGGATTAATAAATTACTTTTTTGGCGTTTCCCTATCATTATTCGATAAAGTTATTATGCATGCTCACATTTATAAATAAGTCATTATCAATAATATTCAATTATCAGAAAGAGAATCTTGCATTAACCCTTTGAATTTGTTTTTTTATTTCAAGAAAATACCCTAAGTATATTTTCAACTTTGTAAAGTAAGTATAACGAACTGTATGCATTTTGATACTGCATATGCAGTGTCATTTTTCATAACTTTTAAGTGTAGGTTAAAAATGGGCTAGCTGAGTAATGAAATTTCACTAATAATCAATAAAATCGTATTACATTTCCAATTATTAATTGACCAATGATTTTAAATCATGGTGATTCAAGTTGGTGTAGACTTAAACCAATTTTGTATTAAAAATTATAAAATAAGTGAACCTTAACAAGTAAGAAATAAAATGAATAAATATTAATATCGTTTGTGTTTGCTTTACCGACATATTCTGTAAATCGCTAACTTACCAACCCGACTTTGCAAGCGGTTGGCGTGTGAATAGGCCTTGATGATGTTGATGCTGTTCTTTTCAATTGCGCTCTAAAAGAACCCATTTAGGTCTCTACAGGTATCTATTGGAGCTCAAGTTCTAAATGACATCAACTTTCATTCCAGCCGCAACATAAGTGAACCCCTAGTTTTTTCTGTGTAATGTGAATTACCTGGGAATTAATGTTCCTTCAAATTTCTCAAATAACATACAAAACTTAAATATTTTCCGTTTACTAGACCTTATGAATTATAGCTGTTTGCTTAGGCGTCTTTCGTAAGGTCACCTAAGCTTCAATGTTCTTTCAAGTATGTCTTCCTCTATGCCCACAGAAATTATATTCTCTTTGCAGATATAAATAACGCATGAATTCAAGATCATAAGCATGATTGTATTCATGATTGTATTTTTATAATGACGTCTCCCATAGTTGCCCGTTCCCATCGCAGAAGCTCCACTTGCTCTTTTTCTACAATGTCTACTCGAGCATTTGCCTCTCTTCATCCTCTAATGTGTGCTTCCTTGTAGACTGGATAGTTCGATGTTGATACGAGTCTAGTAGCAACTTCTTCACACGCAGCAACAATTGGTAAATAATGATTTATACCCAATTGCCGAGATAAATTACGAGAAATAGTAACCCACTCGTCAAAGAGCGCGTTCTTGTCAGTGGATAGGGGAAAGTTTTGGGAGGTAATGGAGGAGAGGGGAGTGAAGAGTGGCCTGATCGAGAGGGTAAGGGAGGTGTATAAGGTTAGGTTAGTTAGGTTAAGAGGAATCAGAATATCGTCACTCGCATATGCAGATGACATAGTGCTGTTGGCAAAGAGCGAAGAGGCTTTGAAGGAGATGATAAAGAGGTTGAGACGTTACTTGGACAAGAATAGGTTAGAGTTGAATGCGGACAAGTCGAAGGTTATGGTGTTAAGGAAAGGAGCTGGGAGAGATGGGTGAGGGGAGTGGAAGTGGAAGAAATAAGCGGTACAGGAGGTGAAAGAGTTTGTGTAACTGGGCTTCCTGTTCCGAAGAAATGGGGGAGTGGATGGTCATATAAATGAGAGAGTGAGAAGGGCAAATGTGTTGATGAGTCAGGTGTGGGGGCTGGGAAAGAGATTGTTCGCAGATGATTTTGAAAGGAGAATGAAATTGTTTGACTCGCTACTGATGAGCGTCTTATTTTATGGAGTGGAGGTGTGGGGTTAAAAGGGAAGTAAGGAGGTAAATAGGGTACAGGAGAAGTATTTAAAGTGGATACTGGGGTTGGCAAGGAATACGCTGAACTATATTGTTAGGAGGGAGACAGCCAGAACGAGGTTAGGAATTATAACAGGGAGACGAGCGTGCAAATATGAGGAGAAATTTTTGGAAGAAGGGGGAAGTAAATTGGTTAGAGAGTGTTGGTGGGAGAAGGAGAACAGACATAGTGGTGCAAAGATGGAGGTGGAAAGGAAAAGGTATTTTAGAACAAATGGATTGCAAATGAATGACGTTAGCAGAATGCACGAGGAAGGAAGGAAGGTATATGAGTTGTTTCAAAAGAATGGCATGGCAAAATAGAGGGCAGAAGGACAGGAGAGAATAAGAGAGTTAAGGTATAACGGAAACTATGTGTGGATTATGCCAAGGGAGAGAGCACAATATTTGTGTGAGAAAGGAGAGCAAGGATGTCAGGAACTTATAGCGAGAATTGTGCGGGAAGGGGGATGCAAAATTGGAGCATTGGTTGGAGGAATGTCAAGAGGGGGAAAGGAGGAGGATAAGCATGGAGGTATTGTTGCATAAAAGGGGTGACAAAAGGGCAGTAGCTTGGGTGAAGGGGGTGGTGGGTAAGATATAGAAGAAGAGAAGGAAGGAGAAAGAGGAATAAAGAAGGAAAGATTGTACATAGGAGAGGAAGTAGGTGTAAGAGAAATGTAAATATTGTAAATAGTAGTTATGTATTAGGTGTTAGCCTATGTGAGGCATAGCGAGTAATGCGAGGCATAACGACAAAAGAGCGAAATGCATGCGAGGCGAGGCGAGGCGAGGTGCAGCGAGGAAGGTTAGGCTATAGGAGCAAGCGGATTAGTTATAAGGTACTTTGTAAGACGTAGTTGTAAGAAAATTTTGTAAAAAATGGAAGTGTAAGAAAATTACAACAAAAAGAGTTTAAGAGTTTATTTCAACATATCAGTTAATCATTTGATAAAATCGCTCGCTTCTTGTTGTCGCAATTTGATAAATATTCTGTAATTTGCATTTAAAATTTTTATTAAGTTGGATTAAATTTATAATAACTTTTATCTGATCTTGTGAGTTTCTCGTTTTAATTCGGACACATTATGATGTAATAATTAAACATTAGCAAGTTTCAAAAAAATAATTTAACTTAACTTTTAACTGTAGCAATAAAATAATTTGGAATGAAAACCACCCATGTGACTATATACATGAAATTTCTATTTCTGAGAACTCTGCGTTCTCCAACAGCGAAATAATTACCCTTAATAAGAATTTAATGTCATACTCAAGAAACTTTGGGATGATAAATAATGTAGACTCACGCGCCATAAATTTAGACAATTTCACAGGCCCACATAAAAAAAAAGTTGTCTGCACGAGACAAGGGATTAGGCTACCCTTATGGATTTTTGAGTCGCTGAATCCGAATATGGCCTCAGAATTCATCCTGCACGTCTTAGTTTTCCCGTAGATGCAAAAGGTAGGGAAAATCCAAGGGATTTTCTCGTTACTCTGGCCATACAAAAAATCTGTCCGCACGAGAAAAGTGACCTTATAAATTTTCAGCAGCTGAATCCAAATCTGGCTTTAGAGTTTCTTCTACACGTCTCAGTTTTCCTCTAGATGCAAAAATTAGGGAAAAGTTTAGGGATTTCTTGTCACCGGCCATACAAAAGATTTGTCTGCACAAGACAATTCAATAGGCTAAAAATCTATATAATGTGAGAAAGACCTTCAATTTCCCAAGAATCACCCAAGCTAGGGGAAACGAAAGGCACACTAGGGAATTTTTTTCGCGTATACTGGTATTATCAAAGTAATGTCAAGAATATCCCTAGGTTTTCACATATTTTCTGTATCTAGGGGAAAACTGAGACGTGTTCAAGAAGTTTTGAAGCCAGATTTGGATTAAGCGGCTCAAAATCCACAAGGGTAGCCTAGTCACTTGTTTCGTCAATTCTATTCGATTACCCTTTTCATAATTATAATTTATATTAAATGAATGTATTTCAAA
Source organism: Belonocnema kinseyi (assembly GCF_010883055.1). Classification (NCBI taxonomy): domain Eukaryota; kingdom Metazoa; phylum Arthropoda; class Insecta; order Hymenoptera; family Cynipidae; genus Belonocnema; species Belonocnema kinseyi. Next base: position 25,866,665 of record NC_046660.1, read on the forward strand.
TTAATCTTTAAAAACTGAACTTTCGACGAACTTTTTTTTCAATTATTTAAACAGAATTTATTTTATTTTTCTAAATAAGGATTTTTATTTGCGGATTTTAAGATCCTTTTTAATTTTTTAAATTTATCTTTGAAATATTTTCCTTTTATTTTGAAGCCATTTTATTAAAAATTGAAAGGATTAATGAAAAATTAGAAATTTGTCTCTACCTGTGTGTTCGTGAAAATATTTTTCAAGTGAAAATCCTTCAATCATATTCCAAGTTTTTCCTTCGATGTGAAACAAAAATGGTCATTTTCATTCCGTTTTAATTAGCGATTGCGTATATTATTCCCTAAATTATTCTGTACTATTTGCAACGCTTTTATTAAAATTCCTGTAAATTAAACAAATATTTTCTGTTAGTTCATATGCGAGATAAAGGCAAGGTGAATGTAATTCGCTCGGTTGTTTAAAAAACAATTTTTTTATATTAAGTCAAAAATACTTAACTTTATCTGAAATTAAAAATTACGTAACAAAACAATTAAATCCTCAATCAAACTGAAGAATTTTGATCAAAGATTGTTAATTTTCTACCGAAGTACAAGAATTTTAAACAGTATTTTAACCAAATCAAGCTTAAAATTCAAAATTAAAAAAAAACAGTTCATCTATAAGGAAGTAAAATGATTTTTAAGAAAAGAAATTGATATTATTCGAAATAGTTAAATTCTTAAATATAAAAAATCCCTTAACGAAAAATGGAAAGGTTTACATTTTCCTACCCAAATAGACGAATGTTCACAAAGATAAGTGGTTTTTATGAGGAATAATTAAATTATGAACCTATGGAGAAAATATTTGTAAAAAAATACAAAATAGTAATTTACAATGAACAAACCGTTACATATTTGATTATTCGTATTAAATTCCTTTAAAATAGTTAACTTCCTAACAAAACAGTGCTATTTTAAGAAAATAGTTGAATTTTTTGGGAAACTTATATTCTCAAAGATAAAAAGAGAATTTTCTACAAAAAAGTTAAATTTGATCAAAAAAACTAAATTTATGACGAAATAGTTGTATTTTCAAACTAAAAATGATATATTTTTAGCAAAGAAAATGAACTTTTCAAACAGTATAATAATCGCAAACTAAGTACATTTGTTAATGAAAAAATAAATAAAATAGTCCATAATAATGAAAAAAAGATAAATAAAAAAACGTGGATTTTCAACGAGAAAAAAACAATTTTTATTTTAAAATAAAAATTTTCATCTGAAGTAGGAATAACTATATTTTTGGTAATAAAAATTAATTACAAAAAAGAAGTTATGAGCAAAATAGATTAATTTTTTAAAAATGGTTAAGTTTTCAGTTGCAAAAATTAATTTTCAACCAAATATAAGACCTATTAAAAAAAGGAGTTTGACTGTCTACAAATTTGGTGATTGTCAATTCTCTTTTTTTAAAGCTTCTTCGGCTTTAACGAACACATTTTTATCACGAATCCCGTGCTTCGTACTCAAGTTAATCCCTGAAATTTTATATCATTTCCATAAATATATATTATTATCACAAACAGCATTTTTCCACAGGTCATTATTGATGTGAAATTTCCCGCTCTTTTCAAAATCCGCAGTCAAAAATAAAGGTTCTCATTCAAGAAAAGGGCCTTACCTTTATTTGACCTTGAAAATTGACATGAAGGTCAAAATTGACAGTACAGTCAAATGCCCCCTCGTTTCTGTTCAACCGTTGTTGAAACCATTCTCTTCGTAGATAAAGTATTGTAGAAGATACTTGGGATTATAGATTGAAATTGGTCACCGTGTATGTATATATATATATTTTTTTTTTAAGCATTCAAACATTTGAAAATATTTGAAGCACTGTGAAATTGTTGCATGAAAATTTTAATTCTTGATTTTTCAAGAACATTCAAAAGGTTGTTATGATAATCATGTAGGGTATTCATAAATAAAATTTTTTTCTTCTGTTGCCTTTTTTTTATACCATCCATTATTTGGCTTAAAAGGTTAAAATCAAGGAGCAGTTTCGTGAATTAATATCTTGAAATTTCTCTCCATGCAGTAGGTCCTCTTTCTCGATCAGTAAAATGCTGAAAAATAAAAAAATGTCTTGAAGAAATGAATATTTTTACAAATAATAGGAATTTTGCGAAAGACAAAAATCACACGGAGAAAAATGGATGGTCAAAGTTGTATGGTCAAAATTTAGAGAGTCAGAAAGTCTTTCTATATGGTCGAACGGTCCTTCCAAATTTTTTTCGACATGGTTAAAAAGACTCTTATTTTATCGCCAGTCTGACTTTTATAAGAACATCAGGCTCACCATCAGGGATAACTAAGGTATCCTTTTCGACCATCCACGAAGGAGGAGATAAGCCATTGCTTATTTTTTTAAATAAAAAGTTATATTTTCCAAAAAAAAATGTACCTATTTCATATTTGTTTAAAAATTCAAAAAATTTTTTCGCAAAACAACTATATAATAGAAAATTGAACCTTTTGTAGAAGATACGTTTTTTTATTAAAAATAATGCTTTTAAATGAAAAGTTAGTTTTAAAAAATAAAACTTTAAGAGTTACATTTTGACCTAAAAATTTATTTTTTAATTTTTAAATTAAACTATGTGGGTAAAGGTGTATGTATTTTGTTGGAAAAACTTTTCTTTTTTGATACAAAATTCATCTTCTAAACTTAAAAGTTAACTATTTGGTTAAACTTAAATGTATTTAACTATTCCATGTTTGGTTCTAACTGTATTCTGTGTATTCAATAAGTTACCAAATTTGTATTTTTTAATAGAATATTTTATACTCTTCGTCGAAAAATCATCTTTTTGGTTGAAAATTTTTTTTTTTTAATATAATTTTTTAAATAGATTTTTTGTCTGAAAATTCAACTATATGTACCATTTTCAGTTAAAACTGTATACTGTATGAGTTACAAATTGTACTGTTGGGTAGAAAATCCACATATTTTGTTAAAAACTATTCTTTTTGGGTAAAAAGAAAACCTAAAAATGAAAAAACAGAAGTACTTTTTGTTTCGTTTTTTTTTCAAGCAGATACAGTTGAATTTTATGGCATTAAAACAAAACAATATTCAATAGTGTTGTAACATGTAAAATTTACTGTGAAATAGCTGCAAAGATGACATTTTTTTTTCTGTGAATCTCCTTTGTTAAAAGTTGAACTTTTTGGTTCAAAGTTCAACTATTTTGTAGAAAACTTATCTTTTGGGGTAGAAAATTCTTCTTCTTTGTTGATAGTTTCATTTTTTGGTTGAGAAATTTGTGTTAAATTGATAATTTTTTTTGAAAATCATCTTTTTTGTTCAAGATTGATTTTTTTTCTTGAAAATCCACTTTTTCCAAAACATTTGAATTTCTACCTTAAAAACTTTTATTATATTTAATAAAAAAATAATTTAATGGTTTTTATGCTAATTTACTATTTATATTGTTCTAGGAAATATTTATGGGGCGGCTCAAAAAGCAGGATAGCAGCTGGCAAAAGACTTTTTTAATTTTGACAATTGTAGTTGCAGTATTTAACTTAATCCTGCATTAGTGTTATTTTTTTAGATTAAAGTTGATTATATCGTACCAGTAATATCATATAAGTTCTATATAACAAGTTCTATTTAATAAAAAAACTATGCATTTATATCTCAAGTATTTATGGAATGTTAATCCTTTCATAATTAATTTATAATTTGTGTTATTACAATTATATTTTATACTTTATTAATTTATAGATTATGTAAGGTTTTTAAATACTATGGTGAATATTTTGTACTCTGTATTTGAATTCGTATGAATTTGTACTAATCGAATAGTGCGATGACTTTTATCAATTTATGAATAGATTTCAATCTATACCAATCATCAGTGAAAAACTACTAATTCGTAGAAAAAGCGTTAACATTAAATTCATAAATAATTATTTTTTATTAATTACATTTTTAACGATTTTTATACGCATTAGTAATTTTTTGATTAATGATTATTATCGGAATGCCTACTCTAAATCAATTGATAAAGGACTTCCCACTATTTACATAGTAGAACCTCATGCCAGTTCAGATATAGAGAATTAAAAGTTTATTTAAAAGTAATTCAAAAATATATATTTCACTATCATCAATAGCCCTTTACACCATCTCGGATTTTCAAATCGTTCCTTTGCGATAACCGAATTTTCTTTGCTTACATATCTATGTTGACTCTTTGAAATAATCAAGCCGACCCTTAAAAATGGTCGAATCGCCCATCCGAAATGACTACGTGAAATATCTAAGATAATCGAATCGACCAGTAAATACGACCCAGTCGAATTTCTGATAAAATAAAATCGATCATCCGAGATTTTCAAACTGACCCTTCACAATGATCGGGTCAACTAACTTGAGATGACCGAGACGACGGTCTAAGGAAATCAAGTCGACTTTCTGAGATTGTCAGACGGTTACAGACGACAGCATTTGAATGGTTAGAATCGTTTGTAAATTAATTTTTTTATCCACAATTCTGACACAATAGAAGAATTCTCGAGATATACCAGGTTTTCAAAGGGACACGTCTTGATGATGGTGACCTTAAACTTTTCGAAATACGTAGCGGAATGGAGAAAAATGGCAAACGATTTTAACCGTTCAAATGCTTTCGTGTGCTATCCGCTGATTTCTATCTTTCGCAAAATTCATATTTGTCGTAAAAATAATCATTTCCTCAAAAAATTGTATGATTTTTCAACATTTTATTGATCCGAGGATCTCGCATAACCCCGGATATTATACAAGTTTTCTGTCTTTCCTTTGCAAATTCTTTGGAAAATCTTGTGGTCAAATCTGTTATCTCCTTCAGTTTGGGTGCATCACCACTATTGCTACTTTATAATTGTGATGATGATGATGATGATGATGATGATGATGATGATGTCCACATTTGTGGCAAACCGGGTTCCTTCCTACGACAAAGGAATTATTATTATAATTATTTCTTCGTTCATAAGGGAGTCCAACCCCAAATCCTGTTGAGAATTCCTTAACAGACTGGTTTAACCAAACCCTGATCTGATAGGCGCAATGATTTCCTAAGGTCTTCTGAATCTACTCCGAGAAATCTGAAGCAAAACCCTTATAATAAATTCATTCTAATCGTCACAAGAGACTTCCAGACAGAATTTCCTGAGTAGCACCGGACTCTTCATATAACTAAGCTCAACTTGAAATTTGGGCTACTTTAAGGTAGCATCATAAGCTATTATTCAAACAACTTTTGAAGCAAATTCAAGGTTCCGACGAACCATGCAAAAATAGATATTTTAAGATGTCAAATTGTGCTAACAGAATCAGTCGCAACGAAAAAAAATTATATATATTAATTATTATTTGCGAAATGAATTAAGCATTTCACGGTGACACGTACAATAGTATTTACGAAAGTTGCATTTGCAGACGGAGGATTTTTCCTGTCTTTGCAATTAATTATCATATTGTTGGACCTCTATCTAGATTCCTTTCTGACTGGTTTTCGACACAAAGCGATCTAAGGTTTGCCTAGTAGATTAAATTTTTTGTATTACAATTTAATAATGACATCACAGTTACAATTTTTTTGCATTACTAATGCACCCTTCACCTGCATTACTTTTACAATACACCAGGGAAATCGCAGTGAAACCTGTGGATAGTAAAGCGACTTAAGCCTGCTTAATTCTTCGGATCCAACAAACCTTGCACACTCGTCTTGCCAAAGTTAAATACTACATTTACATTTATAATTACAATTATATTTATATGAATATTTATATTACACTTTGTCTTTACATTAACATTCATATTTTTACGTTTACTTGTGGCATCTTGAACTCTCGTTCGAGACCTTTTAACTTGAATTCCATTACGCAATCGTAACAATTGCGCATACGTACTCATTTTATGCATCCTACGAACATTTTTTTCAATCAACAGAAAGTGATTTGTCTAACTAGAGAGAACAACTGACATTGTTTTATCATGAAATAAGCGATTTCACTATGGTGGATACAATCCTAACATTGCGTCCTCAAGCGGAAAAATTCTTTTCGACGTTCGAACAAAATTTAAAATGATAAGATTCTCTATCTGGAAAATCTCGAGCAATGTGATTCACCTGGGATTTATGGTTTTTTCAATATAATAATATTGCATATAAATCTTAAATATTTTTCCCTCAAATGTGTGTTTTTTGTATACTGGGATGTTCAATGTTGATACGTGTCTAGTAGCAACTTCATCAGACGCAACGACAAGATTATAAAGACGGCCTGCACCCAATTTCCGAGATAAGTCCTGAGGCACAGTAACCCAGTCGTCTTTTTCATATCAAATACGAAGAATACAGGTTCCAAAAAACCAAACAATGCGTACAGATCACTAATGTAATATTTTATACTCCCTCCAAATTTGATATGACCTCTTTTGGCGAGACCTACCGAAGTGTAGAGGATAGTGTTATCACCATATGTTTTGAATTTGGGCAACTGACCTTCATACCAGAATTTTTCGATTCGAGGCAAAAGACCGTTGTATTCAGGAAATAGAACCAGGGAAAAGAACCAGGGAAAAAAATAAAAAAGAAAAAGAAGAATTTTTGTGTAGTCTCGTTCAATTTTTAAATCAAAATATTAAAAAAAAAGAAATTTCTCTTGATACGCTTCAAAATTGTTGAAATTTAGATTTCGAACCCTTGAAATTAAAAAGTTTTCATTTAAAATTCAAGGGTTACGTGAATTAACCAATTATAGAATTGTAATGCTCTATTTTGTAAGGTCATGAGAGCTTGTAAGAAAGGTTTTAAATCTCGATTTTTAAAACATATATTTAAATAACAGATTTAATTGCGCATTAGTTTTTTCTCGCCAAAATTGCGGGTCTTGTAGTTTTCGAATTACAGTAAACTGTCACCTATTGTAGTGGCCTTTAAACACTGAAGACCAATTATTCAAAGACTGGAAGGGCCTAACCTCTACCGTAAGTCAGCAAATTATTTTTATCAAGCGACGTTCATTGGATCCCCCGTTCTTGTATTGATAAGGTTTATTAATTCCTAAAACTGCCCTCCAACGCAGTTTCTCCGCCTAAGGGGCGAAAGACTGTCGCAACTATTGTATAAAAAGCATCAGCAAAGTAGCGGAAAGGCGGAATGTGCGGCGACTCACATGAGGAGATTTCTTCCAGACGACCCCGAGTTGAAAAAGGTGCGGGCCGTTAACCCAGTACGCAGTTTATTTTTCCCCCAGTGATTTTGTTCACTTACGAAAATTTTACGACTGAAAATCAATATAATAAATTCAAAAACCGGCTCAAATATTTTGCGGAATAGTGAATTTTCTGGCATGCCACATGACTTCTTGGAGATGATCTTAACATAAAGGTAAATTATAAATTGTCAGTATCCAGAAATACAAAACCATCCGCAATTTGAGGCTTGAGTGCTACTAACCTGAAATGTTGGGTACTTTATTTTAGATCCCGTATAGAGATCGTGGTGGGTGTTGACGCAACTGGGAAATTAGGAATAAGCGTCTATATGGAACATAGAATAGGTGAACTTTGAAATACACGATCCTCAGAATAGGTGACAATTTAGTGTAAATATAAAAAAAAACTATTTTTTCGCCCAACTAAACCAAATGTTAATTTTTGTTTTACTTTAACCTAATTTGAGTTCGTGTCCGCCATGGATTCACTGTGTAATGTTATTTAATTGTGGAAGTGATCTGGGGTGGGATCCATAACGGTTGGATAGCTACCACGTTACACATTTTATTTCAGGAAAATACCGTTTTAACTGGGCCTCCAAAAAAATTCCTAAATATTCTGAGTGACCTGTCGCTCCTTCCGGTCAAAAGTCGTCACTGCCCGGCGGACTCGCTTCTCAGTATAAGGACGCAAGTTCAATTTTTTGACTATTAATATGTTTCGCGAACGGGGAGTCCTATATACCTGATTAGGAGGAAGGCCTCCCCGTCAAGTCCACAAGTTTCCAGCGAAAGAAAGACTCTGATTAGAAAAGCTAAGTATATCATCAGCATCGCTCGTTTACGAATCCGCCAAACTACAGTCCACCAGCACCTGCTCCAACGAGGACTTTTTCCGGACCCAGGACATATTGGTTCCTAAGAATGTGGTTTATCCGGATCATCTTCAGGGGCCTAAAGAATAGAAGAAAAAACAGATCTGTTCAAAAAGTCTGCAGGCTCGGTGCTCGCCGTATCGAAATCCTGCAGGAGAAACCTTCATGTTCAAAAGGTTCTTGGCGAAGCTCTAGACATAACACACTAACTAAACCTATGGCATCGCATTTAAGGGAAAAAGAACATATTTACGGCAAATCAAAATATCAAGATAACAAATAAAAAATCTTTTAGCATTTTTCCAGCAATCTTAAGTTGAAACAACATTTCTGTTGGTTCTATCACTAATGAATCCATCAGATATGAAAAGTTAAGGTATCAAGAATCTTTACCCCTCCACTTAATTGTAAATTATGTATAAAGGCAGCCGCTTCTGACGAAATTCTTCCTCTCCAGCATCAGTTTTGAGTTCTCTATCGCCCTGTATGATTCAAACTTTAAAATAAATACATTTATTTAGTGCCACATTGTCAGATCAAAAACTCTCGACATATGGAAAGTAACAAAATGATGATTTGGTGCCGTATTTAGTGCCGCGTTGCCAGATTGAAATCTCTTAACATGTTTGAGCATGTTTATCAATGTTTATCAATGTCGGTAAAGCAATTTAAAACAAAGAGTTATGAAAAAATGGTACAAAGAAATCCTTTTTAAAAGCAGAAAATCCTCCAGAAAATGACAAATCCTATTGAAAAATGTTTCAACCACATTTTGTAGAACTTTTTTAAGCTATTATTGGTTTTTAAGACTTTTTTCGTTTTTTCGTTATGTGTTTCAAATTTAAATTATGTGATATAAAATTGAAAACAGTTTTAAACTTTCTCAGTCATAAATGATGAGACTTTAATAAATTATAACTAATATGCATCTCTTTTTCGGGAGAACAATTTTTTTTAGAGATTTGTTTTAAGAACGTTTGTCCTTTCCAGCAAAAACTAACTAACCGTCCTCTCAAGGAATAATTATTACAGAATTTCTAGATCTTTTTTTTGGATCCCAAATTTTGTTGGTTTATCTTTTTTCTCATTTTATATAGTTTGATCACAAAATGAAATTTTTCAGTTTTCATTATTTTTTCTGCGATTAAAATTTGAATTTTTTATTTATTTTTTAAACCAAGAACTTATTATGACAATCTTGTAACGCTTATTATGAACAACCGTACATGAAATTTTTGAATCATGAAAAAGTGTGACAAAAATGTTGAAAAAGCCCTACCTTTTTGTATTTTTATGCAAAAGGGCTGGTTAAAGAAATCGTGATTTTTTATGACTTTCGAATTTCTTTTTGGCTGAACCAAAATTTTGTATTGGCAACAAAACGAAAAATATTATTATCCTAACTTTTCCAATGTACCTGTTGGCAAAGTGTCATTGCAAATTGTCATTGGAAATATATTTTTAGTTTATTTCTCAAGGATAATGGAGCCAATTCTTGGGAAAATTGTCAAAATGTGCATATAATGATAAATTGTTTAAAAAATTAATATTTTTTATTAATTTGAACAAAATTATAGTTAGGAGTCACTAAAGATACGTTTTTATTGGGTTCCGCAAAAAAAAAGATGGCCTCATTCGTAGAACAATGTTGAAAATGTGAATTTGTTTATAAATATAGTTTAAATAATTACGAATTATTATTGTAAAAGAAAATTATAGCAAAGGGCCATTAGCAAGACACTTTAAGATCATTCTATATATGCCTATATATGTATCATTATGATTATTTATAAATATCTGCTGGTTGGCATAATTATTTAAACAATTTTTATACACAATTACACAGTTTCCGTATGTCGCAATATATAGGGTCCATTTTTTAAGGAGTACACAAAAAGTGTCTTGGGAATGGACCTTCCCTGTCATTTTCTTTCAAATTAACAACAACTGGTATTTATTTAATCAATATTTATAAACAAATTCACACTTTTAACATTATTCCACGAATGAGGCTATTTTTTGCGGAAACAAAAAAAATGTATCGTTAGTGACTTCTGACTGTAATTTTGTTCAAATTGAAAAAAGTATGAATTTTTTTAACAATTTTTTATAACTAAATGCACATTTTTACCTTTTTTCCAAGAACTCCATTATCCTTACGATATAAACTAAAAATGTATTTTCAATGTCTATTTGCAATGAGATTTGCCATCAGGTAAAAAAATAATATTTTTCAAAACAATTTTTATAAACAAATGTACATATTAGTACTTTTGCAGGGATAAGCTTATTTTTTCGGAGTAAGTTAGAAATATATTGCGAATAACTCCTTGTTGTCTTGTTTGTCCAATCAACAAGAACTGTTTATTAGAACAGTTAATTCAACTGAACATTAATTGACAACTGAATCAACAACAGTTGATCTTGATTTGAATATAACAAAAACAGTTAATCGATTCTTGCAAAAGCGACCAAAATGTATATTTGTTTATAAAAATTATTTGAATAATTGATTTTTCTCATCTGTTCGCAAAGTGTCATAGCAAATAGTAATTGACAAGTGCTACCACCAGCACTGTCAACCACTCTCCTGGCCACCCTTCTCCATTCCATACCTTGTTGCAGATCTCCCACAGGCCTTGCTGGCCCCTTATCCTCCATACTTCAACGCTTCCTTCTCCGTAACATCTTCCATCCCCCTTTGCTTTTTCCTTTCTATCATTCTCTTATGTTTCCGTTTTCTCCTATTGCACTCACCCTTCTCCATTGCCCCTATTCTGCATCTTCTTACACACCCTTTCATTCTATCTTTACTGTCCTTACATTCCTCGTACTACCAGCCTCCTTTTCCCCCTTGCCTTTCTGATTTTGTACCTATCTCATCCCTTACCTTCTCAATCGACCCTTTCCATCTTTCCATTAACGAGTCTGTTGCCTCCTCTTTCATAAACCACCTTTCATTGTAGTGATTACTTGGAAGTGCTCGAGCCCAATCTCATTACCCACTTTTATACAACTTGTAAAATTCCTCATTCTTTCTTCAGCTAGGATGCAGTCTATCACTGTCTCTCCCTTCCCTACAAATGTGATCTCTCTTTCATTATCTGTTTCAATATTGCCATTACATATAGACCATCCCGTTTCTCCTGTTACGCCTAGTAACCTCCACCCCTCCCTGAAACTTCTAACATTTGCTTTCTTTTCTCCATCCATTCCTCTCCCTTAAAAGTGTTCCTTTCCTGCTTCTTGTATCGTCCACACAGAACCTTTCGGTGACACCTTTTTTATCCCCTTTCAGTCCTTCTCATCTGCCCAAGTTTCACTTCCTTCCCCCTACCTTTCTCATAAAGTTTGCCTAGTTTCATTAATTTTTCTAATTCTTTATTCCAGCATCATTTCTTCTAATTTATCCATAACCTGCCTCTATCTATCCACGCCATACGGCCCTTTTTCCTCTCTACCCAAGCCCTCTGTTCTATTTTCCATATTCTTTTCCTCTCCCTCCATGTTAGATCTTCTTCAATTCTTTCCATTTTTCCTCTCAATTATTTTTTCCTAGCATAATTTTCTTTTTCTCCTCCTCACTCCCCACTTTTACTAAAAACATTCCTTCTTTTCCTTCATTCATCCCTCCTATTCGCTTGACTTCTTCTACCCTTACCTGCACTCTAAAGTCTCAAAAGATATTTCATTTTCACTTCTCCTGTTTCACTTTACACTTTTAATTCCTTAACTACTAAGTTATTTTTCGTTTTTGCCCTTTCTTCTCCTTCTAATCTTTCTTCAATCTCCCTTAGTCTTCTCTTCAATCTTTAATTTTTTCTTTGCATGGTATTTTTATTCCGTTTCACTATTTCCTCATTCTCTGTTTTTCTCCCGTATGCCATTTCCTAATTTCTAGATCGCTTACCCGTTCTTTCAACTGTCTTATCTCTCTAGATCTCTGTTCGTCAACCTCTCTCTGTGTATTCTTAATGCTCTCTAGCTTACCCCAAACCTGGTATTTCTCCTCCTTACAGCGTTTATCCCATTCTTCCTATCGTTCTATTACCTTTTCCACTTCCCCCCTTACCTCGTTTTCCTGCCTATTCATATCCCTTTTTATGCCATCCAATCACTTTCTTGTTTCCTCTCTGAACCCTGTTATGAGAGCGTCCAATTTTTCAAACATCTTCCCATCCCTCTATCTCTTTTTCGCGTTTTCCGTTTAATGCCAACCTTCTTGTAATCCTTGTCCCATTCAACCTCATCGTCCCCTGCCTCTACCCCCCTCCCCCTAAATACTAGTCGCGCTTGACTTTTTTTGTCCATTCGTTCAGAGTTCTGTTCAAACCCGTGTTGCCTAGCTTTTTAAGGCGCTGGAAATTTGAGGGTCTTCCGCGCTGCTTGCCCGTAGCTGAGTCCACTACCATCCTCTTCCTGGTCGACTTCTCGAGTCCTTCCTCTCCGCTCCTATCATTGCGATGAAAGTGAGTCTTTTCCCACTGCGCACGTTTACAGCAACGTCAGCTGTTGCTGCCACTGCTTGACGTTTCCCGCCTTTACCACCTATCTCTTGCCCCCCTTACCATGCAACTATTTTCCTACTTCTAACATCAAAAACTTCACACGCTCTAAATTTTTACTTTAAACCACTCACTTTCACCCTTCACACCTTTGCCTTCACTCACCCTTTTTCGTTTACATTCGATCTCCGCACTCTCTGCCTTTTCTGAATCCTCTCACCCTTATTCCCTTCACAAAAGCCAAAAATGCACCACTTAACAAAAAAGAGTTCTTTCGCGATCGGTACCGGAAATGGTAGTCCTCATACTCACCTTTAGTTAGTTTTGAAAATAAATGCTTGTCTTCAATTTTCTTAGAAATCTTTAAAACTGTCTTCGAGATTTTCTTTTGCCAATTTGGAAAATATTGAAAAAATGTATATTTTCTAATCCTTGAAAATATTCACTACAAATTATTTTTTTCAAATAACAATCATTTAAAAACTTCCCAGAACTATTAAGAAATTTGGTGAATTTCTGGTTTTAACATTGTCTGTATTCTATATAAAAATTTTTGAAACTTATTCGAAATCTTTTTAAAAAATTTTAAATTTCAACCCGAAATTTACTTCTAAATTTATTTAATGATGGTTCGACTGAATGTTGTACAAACATATTTGTTGTTTCTATTACTAATAAATCCAACAGATAAGAAAAATTAAGATTTCGAGGATATATGTCTCTCCACTCTATTGTAAATAATCTATAAAAGAAGCCGCTTCTGATGAAATTCTTCCTCATAAGCATCAGTCTTCAGTTATCTATCCTTATTTCCACTCATATCTAGAAACAATGAATATCGTCACTCTATTTTTTTTCTTTGTGGCTTCAATCAATTTTGCAAGTATGTCTACCTCACATAATATTATAAACTGTTATTAATTGCAATCTTTAATTTTGCTTCTAAATTTAGAATCTAACCTTTATATTTTTAAATTTGCAATCGACATTTTCATTTTGTGCTACGTAGCCAGTTTAAAATCTTGTAGCATATGGAAGCGAAGAAAATGATGATTAAGGGAATATCTTATCTTATTTTGAAACATTTCATTTAGTGCCACGTTGCTATATTGAAATCTTGTAACATATGAAAAAAAAAATTGAATTTGAAAGAATTTTTAAATTGATATTTCCATTGAGTGCCACGTCACCAGATTAAAAAATTGACAATAAAAATGTAAAATGGAGAGATATTTTAGTTTGTTTTTTAAATCTTGATATTCCCTTTTAACTTTCAAATATACAATATAAAATTTCGAATTAGATTTTAATTTTGAAGTTTTTCAAGATTAATATTCCCAGTTGCTACCACGTTTCCAGCTTATAAATTTGTAACAAATAAAGATAAAATATAACATTTAACGAAATCTCTTAGTTTATTCAAAAATATTATTATTAAATTTGACTTTTAAATGTACGACATAAAATCTCTAGTTTCGGTTTGCATTCTAAATTGTGCTCAAGTTCATATTTTTATTAAGTGTTACGTTTACAGATTAAAAATTTGTACCATATGGAAATTGAAAAATGGAGACTAACGTTTGATACATCTAAGCGTACGATATGAAACTTATAATATAAAATTTAAAAATTTATAAAATTTAATATTTATTTTTCTAAATCCTGACCGAGAAGGCTTTGTAATTAACACACTTTTCGGTGAACGTGATCACTTGAAAATGATTGCAGATAAATTTATGTTCGGTGGGCTTTTATTTTCAATACTGATATCTTGATAGTGACGAAAGGATTTCTAAAAATCTTTACAATACCCTCCCACTTATGGTGAAAGCCTGGGACTGGGATTTGAAAAGTCGGTATTGAGATTAAAGCGAGTACGGGAAGTTTCATTTTTTAAGCACTTTATAGTATTTTAAACTTCGGATTCCAACAGTAAAACTCTTTTAATTATCATAATTTAAAGGTAACGTGAAGAAATAAAAGACTTGTTGATCCAAGATGCATGAATATAAAAGAGTTTCTATTCATAAATTTATAAATAAAATAATTTTGACAATTAAAAAAAAATCATAAAGCTGAAACAGATCTATTGTGCTATTTAAATTCCGTCACCCCTTTTCCTGTTCGTAAAATATACTACTTCGAGTTTAAAGTTTGATTTGTTTGATTTGTAATTCTGTCGAAGAAAATTCCGTGTTTTTTTGAAATTTCGTATATTTTTTTTGAAATTTCCTTTTTTTTATATGTAATTGATAACAATGTCACTTTCACGAAAACAATGAGCTATTTCGGTCTTTTATCCATAGTGTTTGTCAATTGTTTGTTAGTTCACCAAAACTGGACGTAAAGTATAAGGGCTAATTACTGACTGTCTGCATAAATAAAAAATTCGGTGAGTTTATCCGTGCAAGATATGCAACAACAAATCGTGCTGTATTAGCGCTTATATTCTGAAGAACAGTTACTTTTTCCGTGTACAAAAATGCCATAAAACTCTTCCTTTTCACAGAAATCGGTGCTATGAATTTTGGACCAATTCATCGTGTTACTGAGTATCCGGAAAGCCATCCAGGTAATGCTAATTCTTCATCACGCTCCTTTAGTTCTTATCTTTTGACTAACAGTAATTTTTTCAGTGCACGAAAATTTCATAAATCACTTTTTTACAGATATAGATGCTTGGGCTAATCATCCTCATTCTCATTCTACTATAATTCTAAATCCCGTTCCTGATTATCCTAATATTCCGGTACAACAAATACGGATACAAAAAATAATAGATCGCAGTACTACAGATTATCATTTACTTTATGGAGAACTCGTTCGTGATCATACAATTTCATCTTGCCATGGTC
Organism: Belonocnema kinseyi; assembly: GCF_010883055.1. NCBI lineage: Eukaryota > Metazoa > Arthropoda > Insecta > Hymenoptera > Cynipidae > Belonocnema > Belonocnema kinseyi. The sequence goes on from NC_046660.1 coordinate 25,882,156, forward strand.
CACATGGGTACGCTATTGTTGAAATTAAAAGAAGAGGACGCTTCTATGCATGTCTCAAACCCTTTTTGTGTCATAACGAGACTAAAAGCAGGGAGCATGCTGATGACCCTCAAGTATACCTCGCTTCTGTATTGCGGCCAGGTGTGCCTAAACTTGATGCCGAACTTGCGCCCCGTGACGAAAGATCAGCACTTGAGTCTCGCGGACCTTTATTTCATAGCCCTGATATTCGTTATCTTCTACGTCTACGACCTCGCGGGCACGTTCGGTACATACTAGCAAATAATTCTGAAGTTGATGGAGAATTATATCAATATCCTGATCCAGCTTCACTTAGGGTATATAAATGAAATACATAATACGAGGTCTGTTTAAAAAATACGCGGATTGAGATCATAATTTCGTACTTTTTTGGAAATTACACGTCTGGGTCTCCTTCAAAATACTGTTTTCACACACTTATCCTAACGGTGTTTCCACTTGTTGAAACAGTCCTGGTACGTTTCTTTTGTGATGGCTTTCAGCTCCTTCGTCACATTTGCCTTAATCTCCGAAATCGTCTCAAATCTTCTTCCTTTGGGTTTTTTTTTTAGTTTTGGAAACAAGAAAAAGTCACAAGGAGCAAGGTCAGGTGAGTATGGGGGGTGGGGAAGAACAGTAATCGAGTGTCTAGCCAAAAGCTCACGATGTCTGAGTGCTAAGTGAGCTGGAACGTGGCACAAATTTCGCAGTGACGCGGTGCATCTTCAATTTTTCGGTCCAAATCTCGTACCAAGATCCAACTGATGTCCAACGCTCTTCGGCAAGCTCCTTAATGCTTAGACGTCGATTTTCGCGCACGAGGGTGTTATTTTTGTCAACGTGTGGGTCATCAGTTGACCTTGAAGGACGCCCAGGACGCTCATCATCGTCAATCGATTGTCGGCCAAATGTTTCAGTTGCAGATTTTCCGAGTTTCACACAAATTTTCACAGCAATTCGTTGCTCTTTCAGACTGTCCATTTTACAATCCGACTAATAAAAAAATACTCTTTACTCAAAACAGTGTAGCTTATCAACAAATGAAGATATCTGCGACTGGAACAACGTGTTTTAAACAGCTGATCTGTACGAACTTAGCGACACCAAGCGGATTCTCCTGAAACCAACTCGAACCGCGAAATTTAAACAGTCCGTGTATTTTTGAACAGATCTTGTACGTTAAGGGGTCGCACGCTAGAATGCAAGCTGGAGCTTTTATTTTACATAAAATAATGCAGGCGAATGGATACTTTAAAATATAAATTATTAAATTATTAAATTATGTATTAAATTATGTATTATGTATTAAAATTAATATTCTAATGCAGAGTTACGTTCCCAGATTCAAACTATGTTACATATGGAATAAAAAGAATGACTATCAACGTGAGTTTTGATTTTATTAAAAAATATTAATATTTAAATTGACTTTTTAATGTACCATATGAAATTTACAGTTTAAATTTACACTAACATTGGGTTATGAAATAATTATTTCGATTTAGTGCCGAGTTGCTAGATTGAGATATTGTAACAAATTGAAATAAAAAATTGACGATGAACGTTTGTTTTAGCTATTTTATGAATTTTGATCCTGAATTTGAATTCTAAATGTTGAGTAAGAAATTCAGAAATTTTTATGTAAAATTGCATTATTTAAATGATTTTAATTAGTGCCACATTTGATAAATCATAATTTAGAAAGGTACAACGTGAAATTTACAATTATAATTTGCGTTATATAAATCTTTATGATGAAGTGTACTTCTAGGTGTACAATATAAAATTTAAAAATTTTCAAAAATTTATATTTCCATTTAGTGCCACGCTTTCAGGTTCAAATATTTTAACATGTAGTACAAAAAATTACAATTAATGCAATGTTTTAATTTATCAGTAAATATTACTGCTTAATGTATCTTTAAAATTTACTGTACAAAATGTACAGTTTATATTTTTATTTTGAAATGTTTTTATAGTGAATATTTCTATTCTGTCCTAAATAAGAAATACATTTTAAATTTCAATTCACAATTTTTTCAAATAAATTTTTTTATTCGGTGCTACATTGGCAGAATAACAATTCATACCAAATTAGTCAGTTACACTAGCCCCCCTCCCCCGCACTCTTATTTTTTGAGTTTTCTATAGCCTACTGAATTGCGCCTTATATCCGCTTAAATGCGCCGCCGATTAAAATTTTTGCGCCACAAATCTGTAGGACTTATGTCAGCTGTTACGCGAATTGATGTCATATTTTATAATTTTATAATTTATGTTATTCATGTTATGTTTCATAACTTCAAATGCGCTAAAATGCGCAACCACTAAAAAATTTTGCACTAGCTAATTAACAAAGATAATACATTTGGAGGGGGGCAGTGTAACGCAGTTGCTAAATCCTCAAATGCGCTCATATGCGCCATAAAAAAAATGTTGCGCCATATTGATAACCGAGATATTAACAATCAAAATGGGCGGGGGGGGGGGGCGAAATTTTTCTAAACTAATTGCCTTTTTTCAAATTCATCATACCTATGTTTCATAACTTCAAGTGCGCTCAAATGCGCCACCACTAACAAATTTTGCGCTATCTAATTAACAAAAATATCATATTTTGGAGGGGGAGGGGCAGTGTAACGCCGCTGTTAAATCCTCAACATTTATTTGCAATATAAAGTTGAAGACATGAATTCTTACAACTTCGAATGTGCTCATATGCGCTATAATTTTTTTTATTGAAAATTTAAAAAATTTCTCAAGATATAGACGTAACAAAATTTTACGAAATGATAACCAACAAAATAAAAAGCTTGCAATAAGCATTGATGAAGGAAGCTTTCTATACGGTTTGAAATGCGCTTATATGCGCCACTTTCAAAACTAACAAAAACAATAAGCAAACCCCAATTAACACTTGCTACCCATAAGCTACCCGATGATATCTCCACATAACCTAAGTTGCAATATAAAAATTGATAATGAACTCTTCAGACAAAATTTCAAATGCGCTCATAACCGCCACCTTCAAAATTAACAAAAAAAACATAGTCAACCCCTATAAAACCACTTGTTACGATCCACCACCCGATGATATTTCCAAATAAATAAAATTGCAGTATACAAATTTATCATCCCCCTCCTTACCACTTGTTACGATTCACTATCCGATATCTCCAAATAAATTAAATTGCATTATAGAAATGTAGAATTATCTCTTCGGATAGTAATTCAGATGCGCTCATATGCTCCACTTCAAAAATTGAAGAAAAAACTTTAATCAACCTCACTATTACAACGTATCATCTATCCACTTCACGAAGTTAACACCAAAGAACATTAATTGCTGTATAACATTTTATAAAAATCAAACGATAAATAATCACTGGGGAGTGTGTTCGTTTAAAAATTCACTATTTTTAAATCAGGGAAAAAACACTCTTCAGTGATTCTTTATCATTTGATTTTTATAAAATGTTATACAGAAATTAATGTTCTTTGGTGTTAACAGCATGGGCTAGATAGATGATACGTCGTATCACTGAGGTTGATTAAATTTTTTTGTCAATTTTGAAAGTGGCGCATATGAGCGCATCTGAAATCCTATCTGAAGAGACAATTTCATATTTTTATACTGCAATTCACTTTATTTGGAAATATCGGATAGTGGATCGTAGCAAGTGGGAATGAGGGAGTTGATTATGGTTTTTTGTCAATTTTGAAACTGGTGCATATGAGCGCATCTGAAATATTATCTGAAGAGACAATTTTATATTTTTATACTGGAATTCAATTTATTTGGAGATATCCGATAGTGGATCGTAGCAAGTGGTAATGAGGGAGTTGATTATGGTTTTTTGTCAATTTTGAAAGTGGCGCATATGAGCGCATCTGAAATATTATCTGAAGAGATAATTTTATATTTTTACACTGCAATTTAATTTATTTGGAGATATCGGATAGTCGATCATAGCAAGTGGTAATGAGGGGGTTGATTATGGTTTTTTGTCAATTTTGAAAGTGGTGCATATGAGCGCATCTGAAATATTATCTGAAGAGACAATTTTATATTTTTACACTGCAATTTAATTTATTTGGAAATATCCGATAGTGGATCGTAGCAAGTGGTAATGAGGGAGTTGATTATGGTTTTTTGTCAATTTTGAAAGTGGCGCATATGAGCGCATCTGAAATATTATCTGAAGAGATAATTTTATATTTTTATACTGCAATTCACTTTATTTGGAGATATCGGATAGTGGATCGTAACAAGTGGTAATGAGGGGGTTGATTACGGTTTTTTGTCAATTTTGAAAGTGGCGCAAATGAGCGCATCTGAAATATTATCTGCAGAGACAATTTTATATTTTTACACTGCAATTTAATTTATTTGGAGATATCGGATAGTGGATCGTAGCAAGTGGTAATGAGGGGGTTGATTATGTTTTTTTGTCAATTTTTAAAGTGCCACATATGAGCGAATTTAAAATCCCATGGGAAGAGATCGTTAAACATTTTCATTTGCATTATTTTGTTTAACATACATGGTTTTAATTCAAAATTCAGCTATTTCGTGATAAATAAATTTTTTAGTAGCAAATTTGACTTTTTGGAATACAATTTCGCAAATTTGGTAGAAATGTGAACCAATAGGATAATAAATAGGATAAAGCTTATGCTTTATGGAACATTCTACAATTTGGTCGTAAACGTACTTTTTTAAAATTCATATTTTTTATTTAATCTTAAACTATTCATTTGAAAATTTAACCATTAAATTTTTTTCGCTCAAGGTTGAACTATTCATTTAAAAATTTCACTATTTTGTTGAACAGTCTTTTTTTAAACTAATTTTATTTGCTAAAGTTAATTATTCCACTTTTGCTTGAAAAAGGATACCTTCTAAGTTTATGACTAAACTATTTGTCCGTAAGTAACATTTTTGTTGAGCATAAATATTTTTGGTTACAAATTTCACTACTTATTTTAAACTAACTTTTTTTAACTCTTTTGTTTAGCGGAGAAGAATTTTTTATCTGAAAAGTTTAATTTCACTTTTGGTTGAAAATATGTCGCTCATAGATTAAAAATTCAACTATGTCGTCATAAACTTTTTTCTTAAACATTCACATTATTCGATGAAAATTAATTTTTTTATCTGAAAAGTTTATTATTTCACTTTCAGTTGAAATTTTCTCACTTATAAGTTTATGATACAACAATATAATTATAAATTAAGTCTTTTGTTGAAAAACAGTCTTCTTGTTCATAAAATTATTCTTGATTTTTAAAAATTCATGATTTTGGTTAAGAATTCTCCTACTTGATAAAAAATTCATCATTTTTTATTTATTGCAAGTGGTTGATCATCCGATTTTTAGCTGAAAAAAAGTGTTTTAGCTGAAAATTATATTGTTGACTTAAAAAAAAACTATTCAATTGAAACTGTTGCTATGTTGTTTAAAATTCTTTTGTTTTGTGGAAAAATAATTTCTTTTATCTGGCAAATTTCATTTAACTTTTAGATAAAAATGTGTCGCTTAAAAGTGAAAAATTCAACAATTGGGACATAAATTAATTTTTTGCTAAAAATTCAAATTTGTGATAAAAATGAAACTCTTTTTTAAAATATTACTATTTTGTTGGAAATTTCTTTAAGGTTTGTGTAGAGTTTTTTAAAAATTAGTTTTAATTTTCAAAAAAGTTAATTATTCCACTTTTGATGAAGTCAAATCGTCAGAGAATGCGTTATTGGTCATACGGTCCAAAAAAATAATAGTGGATTCAGTTGCCCATGAATCATTCTTTATTTTTCAATTTCTTTTTAAAAAAAGCAACGTACGTTTCAATCTTGTTCCATGCCTTCTTTAAGGTCATGCATAACCTAAATTAAATCATTTAAACAGATTTAATAAACTGACGAAAAATTTAATAAAACCTTCTAATGAAAAAAGTTGTAGATTTTTTTTTTAATTTACCTGTAGTGATATTAATAAAGCCATCCAAGAGAGAAGCCATTCAGAGGCTTCAAAAGAGAAATTTTACTACATTAAAAAAAACTAATAACCGAACAAAGATTTTTTGATTTGCAGGGACAAAAATAAACTAACGAGTAGATTAAGAGATAAACTCAATTTTTAATAAGTAATTAATAAAGTCTGATATTAAAATGAAGATCCAAATTAAAAGTGCGCCATAGTAACTTTTATTTAAAAGTTGCATTAATTTTTTTTTAAGTTAAGTTTATGACTCAACTATTTGGTCGTAAATGAACGTTTGTGATGAAAATTGTTTTTTTTTGGTAAATTTTTTAATCCGTGTATTTTGTTGAAAATTCTTCAAATTGATTTTAACATTAATCTTGTTTATTTAAAATTAGTTTTTAAGCTAAAAGTTTAACGATTCCATTATCGGTTAAAAAATTCTCTGTTTAAACCAAAAATTTAACTATTTGGTAGAAAAATAAAAATTTTGTTAAGAATTTTTATTTTTTGTTGCAAATTAAGCTATTTATCTCAAATGTAACTATTTTTTCAGAATCTCGTTTATTTTTTGTGGAATATTAGTGTCTGTTTATCTGAAAAGTTGAGTATTCTATTTTTTTTTGAAAACTTATCCTTTTTAATTGAAAATGCATGTATTTTGTTGAAGTTCTTCCTTTTTGTTTCAAAATGGATTTTCTATGGTAGAAAAGTAATTTTTCACGGTTAAAAGTTAATTTCTCTTGGCTAAAAATAATATTTTTGGTTGAAAATTAATTTTTTCGTCTGGAAAATTTAACTCTTTGGTTTAAAATTCAACTACGATCCATCGTAAATATCCGAGGTGTATTATTTTCCACGAAAAAGATTTTCTTCATTTTTTTATTTAACAAACATTTAAGCTATAATAAGTAATAGGGTGCTCAAATAAGCTTTCATTTTGCAAAGGTTCTACCCTAAATTTGTTTCTTCTGGCGAAGAATACGTATTGAGATCCTAAAAAAAATTATAATTAATTTAGAATTAATGGATATTCAGCTTAATTATCGGAGATTAAAAAAAGGTTTCGAAAATTTTTTGCTTGCAGAGAATTTTAAATTTCTTCAGTTTTGGTTTTAACATACTTGGAGGTCAGAAAAATCTTTTAAATTTGTTTGAGGATTTCCATCATTCATTTTTTTTAGAAATAATTCCTAATTAATTCTCTACCGTTCTCAGACAATTTTTTAACGCGTTTGAAAATAGAAAAAGAATTTTTTGGGTAATTGATAACTTTCCAGTGACAAACAATGTACTGGAAAAAAAGGAAAAGGCTAAGGAGTCAAAATTAGAAATACAGCAAATGTTTAAATTTTGGATTTTTGCCTTTAGTGAAATTATCTTTATAACTTGTTGTCTGAAGATTTGTCTGAGCATATGTGGACTCTTTAAACATAGAAATACTCTATAAAAAAATCCACAACACCTAGGAGTCAAATTAAGATTTACAGCTTTTTTTTCAAAATTTGTAATTTGGTATTAAATAATATAAATTTTATCACTTGTGATTTAAAATTTCTTTTGCGAGTTTGCTCAGAAGAATGCTTCATCCACAAGTTATGCCAATTATTTCATTAAATACCCAAACAAAATTTTTTTAAATTTGCTGTATTTCGAATTACGGCGCTTCTGGGTCTTAACGATTTTTTTCCTAGTAGATTTTTGGTACTGGAAAGTTTTGAAGTACCCCAAAAAATTCTTCTCCTATTCACAAACATATTATATTTTTTCCGAAAACACGGGCAAATTAAATTAGAATTATTAATAGATAAAAATGATTGAAACCTGCAACAAATCTTGAAGACTTTTCTGACGTTAAGTTATGTAAAAAAATTGACATTTAAGAAAAGGTTAAAACTCTACGAACAAGAAAATTCGTCAATCATTTTTTCGAGTGTATTACGGGGTTGGCAGTTTTGCAGTTGGAAGTGTTATTCTTTGGTTAACATCTTATTAGTGGAATTATAAAAATTCTTCAATTTAAAATTTTCGTTTAATTATATTTTATTAATAACCATTATTAAAGTTTGCAGTATTTTTGAAGAAGTATTTCTCAACTAAATCAAACTTTGATGAAAAAACTAATACAATGAACTAATATAATTTTATAAGAAATTTATTTAAAGTTGTCAGCAAACAGTTCAGGCCCGGGAAAATTACACCGTGATTTAAATATTAAATTATAAAAAACTTTTTAGATAAATAATGATTAAAGGATTATCTGAAAAATGTTCTATTCCTTATCAACGAAAAGTGGATTTTGAAAGGCAAACTTTTTTTTTTACTTTTACAGAAAAGATTCTCATGATAACAGAAAATTGATCATATATTTTCATGAGTTATTTAGCTACAGTGCTTAAATTTAAAAGCACAATTAAAAAATTAGACAACTTCATTTTTAAAATTTTAGTTTTTACCACAGTGTGATTTGAGAAATGATTTTACTTTAATAGCAATAATTGTTAATTTTAACACAAAAATCCTCACATTTCAATTTGGAAAATTTGAATTTAACATCTTTTGTAAAATTAAAAATTACAAATTTTTAGAAACATTTGAAGAAAAAAACTGTTATACAAGAAATTAATGAAAACATTGTTCAAAAGAAATATCCTTTGACAGTTTGTATTCTTACTATTCTGAAGATTTTTTTAAAACATGTTTCGATAACTGATGCTAACTTTATCTCCACTTGTGATTCGCTAGAGACCAGATTTAACAACAAGAGAGCTTTAACCTCAACTCATTTACAAGCTTTTATCAATGATCCTAATGTGTAGAATAATTTTCTGGAAGACTTAAAAAACTTATGCGATAAAACAAATGAGTCATTGTCGACTCTCAAAAATGTTAAGCGCTTAACAGAACATTGATGTGATTTACTTGTTTTTATAATGGTTAAAAAGTTTGATATTTGTACTCTTAAGTAATGGGAGATGCTTATTGCTACTAGCACTGATTATCCCACTTATCGACAACTTGACTCATTTTTGGAGACTCGCATACGTATTTTGGAGCCACAATGCAACTTGTAGCTCAAAGTGTCTCCTTTGCAAAGATAATCACTCTTTATTTAAATGCAACCAATTCAAAGCTCTGCCTGTGGACAGGCATAGGGAAGTTGCTACAAATAATAATTGTTGATATGGACCTCATAATTTTGTTAGTAAATTCAAATGTTACATGTGCGGTAGGAGACACAATTTCCTGTTGCATTCCGACGATTATAATTCAAATCCCACCTTACAACCAACTAACTCTGCATCGGTTACTCCTCAATTGGCACTTTCAGGTTCTCTCGCGTCACAGTCAAATGGCCCCGGCAATTCCACCGTGAAGGTGGGGGTGAATCATGTAGCGTTTAAAGAAGCAGACGATAAAGTTTTGTTTGATTTTCTGTATAAACATCAAAATTTGTCGCGCCAACCTTACTCGCTACGGCTGTTATTTCCTTCCAAGCCGAAAATGGAAGAAGTCACAGATTTAGAGTTTTGCTAGACCAAGGATCTGAATGTTGTTTTATTACCGAGAAAGCAATTAAAATATTAAGTCCACGCTACGAAAAGATTAAAGGAGTAGTATATGGGGATGGAGGAGTTAATGTTGGTTCTTCAAGAAAGTTAGCAGAATATAATTAAATTTCTACAGAAAAGAACTGTCCTGAAGTCCACAACCAAGCTTTAGTATTATTACACCTTACATCATATGCTCCTCCTGTAAGGTGTAATGTGGGGAATGAAGATCAATTAAAAGATTTAGTGTCAGCAGATCGAAATTCCTTTAGCTTCCATCAAGTTGATTTGATTTCAGGAGCCGATAAATATGGCTCATGTTTACTTCCTGGTCTCCAACAGGGTATATTGGGTTATCTTACTGCGCAAAGTACCGTTTTTGGTTGGATATCATCTGGACCGGTTTCAGTCACAAATAAAATAGAAATTAACATGCCAGTTACAGCACATCAGGCTATATTAGCAGAAGTCTTACATGAAGACTTAAACAGGTTCTTCGAGTCGGAGGAAATTCCCTTTAAAAATACTTTGACAGATGACGAGATGTTTTGTGATAAGCATTTCGCCACGAATTACCAACGAACAAAAGACGGACGTTACATGATACGCTTAATTTTCAAGAACGCCTCTCCCATAAAAATAGGTGCATCCTTGGAGAGAGCTAAGATCGTTTTGAATAAAGTACTTCGTCGCTTACCAGAGAAATCGGAATTATTGTTACAATGCTCCAGTTTCTTATCAGAATATGAAAGCCTTGGGCACATGGAACTTCTTCAAGAAAAGGAATTGGATAGTTTTCCACAAACTGTGTATTTGCCTCATCACCCTATTTTAAGAGAAAGTACTTCCACTACTAAATTGAGGGTTTTTTTCAACGCTTCCAGTTTAACTTCCAATAATTCTTCCTTGATTTATCATCTTCACATCGGTCTCAAGATTCTCAATGATTTGGTTTCAATCATTATGAATTAGAGATCACATCGCTTTGTTTGTATAACTGACATTGAAAAAATGTTTAGACAAATTCTAGTTCACCCTCGGGACTGCAACCATCAAGGAATAGTCTGGATTTCTCCTGATAAAAGGTTCTTTGCTTATAGACTTTTAACCGTTACTTACGGTACTACCTGTACTCCTTATTTGCCTAACAAGGTGGTTAAGCAGTTAGCTTATGATGAAGGAAATAGATTTCTTTTAGCCCAAACTATATTAGAAAATAATATTTAAGTCGATGATATTTTGTTTGGTGCAGATAGTCAGATTGAGGGTAAACATGCGCGAGCTCAAGTAATACTGTTATTAGAAGCTAGCAGTTTCCATTTGCGAAAATGGGCCGCAAATGAAACCGGACTATTGAAAGATTGTCAGTCGAATTTCCGTTAACGGAGGATGCTCAGCTTAAGGTTCTAGGTTTACTTTGGGATCCTGAGTCTGATTCATTTCTTTTTAAAGTGACTTCTTCTTTAGTCGACTGGGACGAGAGACTATCTGATGATATTAAAATTCAATGGTTTAATTATCATGGTTCTCTGGAAAAATTAGAAACACTTAAAGTTCCCAGATGGATACGACAAATGCATACAAACTCTGAATTCGAGCTTCATGACTTTTCTGGCGCTTCGTCAAAAGCTTATTCAGCTTCCGTTTACATTATACTTTTTAGTAAAGATTTTAAGGAGGCTCATGTTTGCCTACTAATGGCTAAATCTAAAGTAGCTCCTGTTTAATATGTATCAATTCTTCGTTTGGAGTTGTGTGGAGCTGCGTTGCTATCTAAGACACTTAAGTTTGTCATATAAACTATGTCCTTGAATAAAATACCTGTTCACTGTCACACTGATTCCGTAACAGTTTTGGCTTGGCTAGGAAAACATCCTTTTAATTGACCTGTGTTTGTTGCGAATAGAGTTTCCCTAATTCATGAGCTGGTACCTCGTGAGAAATGGCGATACATTTCTACTAAAGATAATCTGGCTGAATGCGCTACATGGGCCACTAGAGAGTCATCATATTTTGAGTATGATCAAAAGTCCATTTAACTTGATACTTAAATTTCGTCTTGGCCAAGATTGCTTCGCGTAACGGCCTATTGTAAAAGGTTCATTGATGCCTTTGTGTTCAAGCACTCAAAACTTTATAAGCCTAAACCTAAATTTTTAACCATTTCTCTCAATGCGATTAAAATCCAACAAGCTATTATATTTTGGATTAAATGTGTCCAGGCAAATTCCTTTTCTAATGAGATACAAGCTTTGAACGAAGAAGATAGCCTGGTTCCAAAGAATTCGCTATTGAAAAGTTTGAATCCATTTTTGGATTCCAACAATCTCTTAAGGTTAGGTGTAAGACTGCGGCTTGCTCCTATCAGTTTTGATGAGAAGCATCCTATCATTCTGCCGCGTCACCACATAAGTGAGCTCATGGCCACGCATGCTCACCTTCGGTCTTTACACCGTGGTCAGCAATTAACTTTACATACGCTCAGACAGCGTTACTGGATTTTAGGAGCTCGCTCTTTGGTTAAACGACTGATCAAAGGTTGCCTGGAGTGCACAAGTGAGAGAGCGGCTTTGTCTCAAAAACTTATAGGGGACTTACCTGAAATTAGAGTAACCCCACATCGTCCATTCACACATTCTGGCGTGGAATATGCAGGTTCATTTAATGTCCGCTTTGCATTTGCATTTGCATTTCATACCTGCTTCCGCTCCTCATTTTGGGGGTTTCTGGAAGGCCGGAGTTAGAGTTTTAAACACCAACTAAAAAAAATTGTAGGTGCACATACTCTTACATACGAAGAGTTTTATACCCTTCTTACCCGACAGAAGCTTGCCTCCATCCCCATCCTATTGAACCTCTTTCAAATGACCCTGAAGACTTTTCCTACCTTACACCTGGACATTTTCTGATTGGAGCCCCTTTGACCAGCATTCCAGAACCCTCATTAGAATTTACTCAATCTTGTAATCGTTGATATCGTTCTTGTGAAACTTGATTCGTTACCGCCTTCTAGATGGTTGTTAGGCCGCATAATTAAATGCTACAAGGATAAGGACGATTTAGTAGGTTCTGTTCGCGTAAAGACTGTCAGTTCGCAATGCGAACGTCCGATTACTCAGATTTGTCTATTGCCAGCCAGAGCGAAAGAAATGAGCGAAATCTGAACAGTAATGTAAAAATAGTAATGTTTTGTAATATGGTATATACTCAAAAACCGAGTGGATAAACTCTTGAAAATTCCGTTACATGGCCATGAAGCTAAGTTAATATTGAAGATTCCAGCTAATAATTTCTATAATTTCTAAGTCAAATATCACAAAAGATGTATACTTTAACATTCTATAGTAGCGGAGACGAAATTTTCAAGGTCGCTGGACACCCAGCTTATAAGAATAATTCGCCGCTTCTTACCTCTCATCATTTGAATCTCAGATTTATCGTTGCGATTTTTATAATCATACGGATCACAATTTTCGTTAAAGTTAGTCAAAAGCCTTTGATTCCCATATTTAATTCAATAAGTAAAAGAACAGATTCTATCACCAATTAATTACGTACAACCTGCAGATATGCACTTTACTTAATTAATTAAGTTCGAAGTACAAAACGATTTTGACACTTTTCAAACGTCAAATATCACTCACGTACCATTACATTAGTAAAAATCAACTCTAATTTTTAAGAAAGTACTTAATGCACGTCGCGAATGTATTTGTGAAAAATTTTTATGTTCTGTTACATTTTTTTTAATTCGCAACTAATTATTTATTAAAAATGTGCGGTGAATTCTGGGGAACATAACCTTTTTCAGAATTAGGTTATACCTGCATTTTGCGCACGTCTTCTGAGTCTCGAAGCCTTTGGCCAATAAGCGCAAGATCTCGAGCGCGGGAGATTTGGAAACCGAATTAAAATAGCCTATATGGTACTTTTTTGCATTATATCTAGCAAAATTAATTATTTATAAACATAAAAATTAAACAACACTATTAGGTATTTTTAATCTATATGACATGCTTTCAAGATTTAGAACCCTACTAGTTTTCATATGTCATTTTTTAATACATTTTAAACTGTTTTAGTATAATCGTTGCGATTTGCAGCTACTGTTACATTGTCCTCATTAGCCTTAAGGAAAATTAAACCTTTGTGTTCGTTTTGAAATCTTTGAGCCTAAAGCTCAAGTTTCTGCAACTTCATTTCGGATTTCTGTAATAGAAAAATAATTTAATAAGTGTCCTAAATTTTAAATGTTTTTAACTTAGTTATTGATTTCGTAATTAATATTTTGTTTTGAAATTGTGATTTTGTCTTTTCAAATTTCGGTAATAATTTATAATTTGAATTATGTAAAATACATTTACTAGTTTGATGTTGAATGTGTACTGTAATTAGGGCTTCTCTTCTACATATAATCAGGAATGTACGAGGTGTATTTAAAAAATAAGGTGACTTTATGGTTTTCTCAAAAAATATTCATTTATTCCTCAATATTTATGTTGTCCCCTTCAAAGTAATCCCCCTCAGATATAATACACTTGTGCCAACGCTTTTTTCAATCATCGAAGCACTTCTGATAAACATTTTGTGGTATGGCCTTGAGTTTTTTCAGCGATGCAGTTTTTATCTCCTCAATCGGTTAAAATCGATGTCCTTTCATGGGTCTCTTCAGTTTTGGGAAAAGAAAAAAGTCACTGGGGGCCAAATCCAGTAAATATCATTATTGACTGCATTCAACATCTCCTGAGCGATGGTCATGCGATGGATCTTTTGATCAAAATTAAGCAGTTTTGGAACAAATTTCACTGACACACGTCTAATGCCCAAAACGTCCGAAAAGATAGCATGGCATGAGCCAACCGATATGCCAACATCTTCAGCAACTTCTATGATGGTAATTCGGCGATTTTTCAACACCATTTCTTCCACTGCTTGAACGTTTTCATCTGTTGTTAACGTGCTGGGACGTCCAGGGCGAGGTTCATCTTCGACATCCTCTCGACCTTCTTGGAACAGCTTGTACCACTTACACACATTTTTTTTACTCAGAGTAGACTCACCGTATCCAATTGTCAACATTTCAAGAGTTTTAGAGCACTGGATTCTATTTTTCACACAAAATTTAATGCAAATTCTTTGCTCCATTTTTTTCGGAAGAAGAAAATCGCCGAGCACACCAAACCCTTCTAACCTTTTAAGCCTCTGGCAGAAAAACAACACGAGCTATATAGTCAAAACTGTGAACATATGATCGTGACGAGTGTATCAACACAACAAAATTTGTAGGCAGGGTGTTTCTGTATAATTCAAGTAAGTTGATCCAATTTTTGACACTACATTCACTGCATGTGGCCTGGAGTTGGCCTCAGGCAACGTAACGTTCTTTATTGATTCGTGTCATCCTTTTTGTCCGGTAAGAAGCACTAATCTCTGTAAGATATGTAGTTTTGAACACTGTCATAACTGATTTCAAGTTCGGTAGCAATTTCTGCTATTAAACTTTTTTTTAAATTAGGCTTTTAAATATATTATTCCTAAATTAAAATTAAAATTATTTTTGAAAAAAAGATCCTACTCCATCTTCACTCCATTGGGATTTTCCATCTAGTCTTAGTAAGACGTTAAGCATTTTCTGTTATTGAAGATTCTCAACTTGATTGATAGTGTGTAGATTTTCTGCCTTCATAGTTTGGATTGTTGATCTTTTGTCGGTAAGGTACAATCTCTGATGATATAGAAGATAAATTTAAAAAATTTTAAATAATTACTTGTACTAATAACACCTAGCTAAAAATCGGCGTTATGTTCTTGAATTAAGAGTTCTTATTCTGATCCCTCTAATAGCTTAATTGGAAAAGCACCTGACCGGAAATCAGAAGTTTTGTGTTTCGCTTCCCAATGGAGTGAAGATGGAGTAGGATCTTTTTTTCAAGAAATAATTTTAATTTTAATTTAAAAATATTATTTTCCATTTAGTCTTATTGAAACGTTGAGGGTTGATCTACTGTCGGTAAGGTACAATCTCTGACAATATAGCAGATAAATTTTTTAATTTTTTAATATATTATTCCTTATCATAGATAATCAATTAGCTAAAAACGAAAAGAGTACCGGTGCATCCTAGGAGCAAGTAATATCTAATTCGGATACTCAATATTAATGTGTAGCTTATTCAAAATAATAAAAAATTATTTTTTTAGCTTTGGCCTAACAAGCAGTATCTCATGTAGGAACTTATAGCAGATAATACAGCTTCAATGCGACGAGGGATACTGCTTAATTAGATTTCAACATTTCTCTTTATCTTTCAGCAATGTTTGCAAATGTGATTTTTGGTTTTCTGGAAAACTCAAAAATTCAAGTTTTCATTGCACAAAAAATAATATAAAATCATAAATTCCATTTTGTTGTCAAACTGTGCAAAATACGAAAAGAGGTAAATAAACAAAAATTGTTTACCCAAAGGAAGAGGTGCGTTGTGAATCACTTTTTGATGGGACGCTTAGTTTTATTCTCAATCATATAAGTGAAATTTAAAAAAAATTAAAAATTTGTGGAAAAACGACAAAAGGAACAAAAAAAATAGATAGACGAAACTAAAAGAAGACATCCATTCTATTATACTATTATCATTATTGCAATACTATTTTTATCATAAAAACGCGAAATATAGAAAGATGTCTAAAAAAGGATTGTATTTTGACATTCTCATCTTTAATGAGAAGGTATTATTTTTATGCAAAAAATCACGTCCGCGGATTTCATCAAATGTCGACGTTTTAAGGCGCTCTGAGTTAGAAAAGTTTTTACATTGGTGTTTGTCTGTCTGTGCAGCGTCGTCGCTGTTGTTGTTGTCGTCGTTGTTGCTGTTGCCTGTATACCTGATAAATTTCGAAAAATAGTCGGATTGGATTCTGCTTTGGCACACAATTAGAGGGAATAAAAATAAAGATCGAGGTCGTTAACAGCCATTTTTGATAAAAATTCAAAAAGTTAAAACAAAGCAAGGTACGAAAAGAGATAGATCGAAAAAAGTGCACCTGAAAAAATGTACAAAATATCATGAATTTATTTCTTATAGGATAAGTCGTTTTCGCTTTATTGATAAAAAACAACAATAAAAATAAAGAAAATTAGATTTCTGTACAAATTCTATTCCTCTGTAAATAAGTATCATGTACTGCAATTACGATCACATACTGTTAGCAACTATATTTAAACATGTGAATCACCGCTGGCACTCTACATATCGCTTTTGTCGTTTCTCTTAATTCAATTATTAAATACAAAATAACATAATTTCATGTTTCTAATTTTTAGTTAAATTTTAAAACGAATATATGATTTTCCAACAAGAAGATTAGTTTCTGAACAAAAAATGTAACTTTACGAGAATCATACAAGCTTAATAGAATCATTCACTAAATTATAAAAAATATTTTAAAGTGAAATGGCTTAAGATAATCCAGAAATTGTTCGATATTTTTGGAAATAGTTAAAATCTTCTGATATTTTTTAAAAATGAAATTTTTAATATAACAAATTATTCAAAATTTTATCAGGAATCTGAAAAAAATTTCTTTTTATTCAAACGATGCAAATTACTAAGAAAGATAGCATTTTTTGTAGTTTAAACATTCAGAAATTTACACTAATTTTTTGTTGTTGAAATTTTAAGATATTTGTAAGCAATAACAAATGTTTTTATATATTATGTTGAAAGCCTTTAAAAACTTCAAAACTTTTTTTTAAATTCTTGAAATATCTATATTTTATTTACGTATCTCAGATCGTTTGCATATAACTTTACATAATCCGCATTTTTTTCAAAAATATTTTAAAATATTTTGAAATTGAAAAAAAAGCCCTGAAATCTTAAAAATCCCAAATCTTGAAATTTCTTAACCTTCAACAACTATTGCTTTGTCTGTGACGAACCGGCTGCCGTGCAGTGGGAGAAAATGTACTTTTTTGTTTAAAAAAATCCACGGCCTTTAATTTTGGTCCGATTTTGATTTTTTTTTAAATTAATTAAATTGGTTTATTCCAATTTTTCAGGCTTTGATAACTAATCATAAAACATTATATTCTCTTAAATGAATGTTTAGGGACTCATAGAATACAAATAATGTGTTTGTTATTCCATTTATTTGTTATAAACTAATTTTATTAACAAATTGACAAGTAGTCTGATAATTGACAAATTTTTATTTTTTGTTAAATGTAGTCCATATTAATCTTGGAATGACATTCAATTGCAAAACTAATTTCAAAGCTTTTAATAACACAGGCACATGAAAAAAGGTCTTGTCCACCAGACGAGATAAACATTTCTATACGTTTTTGGGGTCGCTGAATCCGAATACGGGGTATTGGTTCTCAAAATACAGAATGATTCGTTCTCAGATTTGTTGTTTTCGGTTCTTAAAGTAATTTTTTTGAAGGTTATAAATGGAATGCGACCTCGCCGAGTCAAATGATCTTTTACTTTGGACTCAGTGGCCCCGAAAAAATATAAACGCTTTGCTTTCTCGGTATTTTCACGAATGATGCAACTTTCATCATTTTTTTGAGGTTAGGAACCAAATGCGAACTGACCGAGACAAACCAATCCCGGATTCCGATTCAGTGACCCCGAAAATGCATAGAAATCACTAGAACGACTTCAGGTATTTCTTGAAATAATAAACATTTAATAAGATTAAAAAAACATAAAATTTAACTTTTTTATAAACAAATTTGATAAAAAAAATTAAAATTTCGGGCCTTTGGCAAAAATATATACTCCAAAAGTTCTCAAA
This sequence comes from Belonocnema kinseyi, assembly GCF_010883055.1. Taxonomy (NCBI): domain Eukaryota; kingdom Metazoa; phylum Arthropoda; class Insecta; order Hymenoptera; family Cynipidae; genus Belonocnema; species Belonocnema kinseyi. The sequence goes on from NC_046660.1 coordinate 25,900,510, forward strand.
AAGACCCTGTCAGATTTCTTTATTTCTAATTCCAATGGAGGTACGGTAGACTGAGCGCAGTGATTAAAAAGAGAATTCAATTTAAACGATACAAAGAAAGTATCAGAATTGATAAATTTGTTTTTACCTTCCAATAAAAATAAAAATATGAATGATTATCGGATTCCTTACACATAAGAAGAAGCTTTTTATAACTTTGACTATAAATATTGTTAAATTCAAAAGTTAAATTAATGCAGCACACAGTATCGTTAAATAAAAACAATTAATATCTGCATTGAAATTCAATAGCAGAAAATCAATCAGATGAAAGATAATATTTGTGATACAGGAAATTGAAGTACTTATCGCAAATTAGAGCGCTTTGTGGCTGAATTGTGATTGAGAACCAAGCGATGGCCAAGTCGATATTTGGCGACATGGGTAACGGACTTTTAGCTCAGCTTTCCAAATAGAAGAGGAGGATCATAAAAAAAGTCGCAGCATCTGGGTGATTTTGGGTCAATAGATAAAATTTCTATTCATCCACAATATAAGGTGATGTATCATAGCGTCTCAGAATCAGATATTTTGCATATTTCCGTGATTGTTTGAGCATGGTGACATGAATCAGGCTGGGTCGACTCCCATGGGCGCGCTTGACCACTCATAGCGACACTAGCGCAATCTACAAGGAGGTGGCAAACTAAAGCATATGCATGTTTTCGTGCACGTAAATGTGTATATTATTTGAATGTGTTGCATGAATTAAAACTGGAGAAAATAAACGAATTAATTCAAAATTACACAAATTTAAGACAAAAATGTGTAAATACTGTTTCCTGTACCATTTTTCGGCATAAATTTGTACAATTTTGCAATAATTCTCCAATAAATGAAGAATTACATAACACATGAAATGTAACCTTTTTTCAACATTTTATTTACTCGCATTATAATAGAGAAGTGGAATCACTGACATCCTGGCATAGGACAAACATTTCAATTTACTTTAACTTTGTTTATTTTTCAATGTCCTCATTTCACTTCATACGGCGAGACACAACTTTTTTGAACTTAGGGAAATTTGAAGTTTGTTGACGAAACTATAACCTCAAGGAACACTAGAATGGCGGCGCTATGATATTTAAAAAAAATATTACCCCCACTTAAGCCCCTACAGTAGAGCCATCTACAAGGAGGTGGATAACTACAAAAGTATATGTGATCACACGCGCCCATGGGAGTCGACCCAGCCTGACATGAATGAACTATGAAACATGCCACACTGAATTAACAAAAGACTTGATTTTCCCGACTGAAGCTACATTCGCCTTTCCTTGAATGTACAACGACGATGGGTTCGCTAAAATCACGTACTTCGAAGACATTTTATTTTCAGAACTGCCAAATTTTAAACCATGCACTTGCCTTAATTTGCACGTAAAAAATAAAATTATTGGCACTTGCCCAGCATACAACAATTTGGAAAAATCTAAAGAAGAAAATTATCCACATTCCATTAAAGTAACGGAAAAGGGTTTTCGGATTCAAATCTTTATTAGATCCTATGATATCTCGGATTTTCAAAGATCGTGATATTCCCCTTCCAATCACGGATAAGATGAAACCTCATAGCTTGAAGTTAATTGTGAAATACGGTTGGGATGGTTCTTCAAGCCAGAGCACGTACAAGCAAAAGACAGATGATCCAGAAATTGTGGACAATTGAATCTTCACGGTTTCAGTGGTTCCCCTGCAAATTCACTTAGAGGATTCGGTAAATTTTGTAGTGTGTCAAAATCCTAATCCATCGTCAACATTATAATGCAGGCCAATACTATATTAATTTGCAAAAGAAACTCCCCCATTAAAACCAATTTAGTAATATCATCACTTCAAACAGAAATCGATAAAATGAAGCCCGAAATAATGAAGAACGATTCCGGTACTTTTGTGATCAAACTTGATATGAAGTTGACAATGCTGAACCTAAAATTTTTCCAGACTCTTTCTGGAACTTTATCATCTATCACTTGCTACATTTTTCAAGCTACACCTAAAGAGATGAATGACATAGATAAAGCCCAACGAAAAGTTATAGACATCAAGTCATATGATTATGGAGTGTGAACACCACATAATAGGATTGGATGTCGGTTGGATCTCCGCTATTATCGTAAGGCAGCGAAGAAACCCTAGCGGATGTTTGTTTTTTGAAAACTGTGCACAAGCCAAGACTTAGTCAGAGCATTTCTTTGCTCACAATTTATTTGAAACCGCAACTTTGTTAAAGTGATTCGTTATGCGTAGATTGAAATGAACAGTAAGCCTGCAGGGAACTCAGGACAAAGATACAGGGGAGAATCGGGGCTTATATATTTCTACGGCCCCATGTTAAAAAAAAGATTTAAATCAGTGAGCTTGTACTGAGCAAAAATTGGAAAGGCACGTATTAAGTAACAATTTGAAAAGCACGTAAGTTCGTGGAATTGCATTGAGTTTCGTTTTTGCTTTAAGATTATTTATGTTCCGTCTACTGATACTTCAGGTGGTGAGTTGTGTCTTCTCTAGATCGGTTATTCGATGTCATTCGTTACTTGCGAGCCTCGCTATGGCATACGATGAATAATAGCTGCCACTGGCCGCGACGATTGGTGTTCGCAGATCTCTACTCTTGACCTTTCAGGAGTACAATTATTGCATTTTAATTTAACCGTAGGTGATAGCTCTGGTTAGATTCTTTCAGTTACAGTGCATCTGATTATTTACCTGTTCTTCTACTAAGTGGGTTACCCATTAATAATAAACTAAAGTATAAAGTTATATTAAAGGATTATTACTTAATCAGTTTTCCTATATTAGCAGAATCTGCAATTATAGTCTCAATGATCGACTATCGGATATTTCATCGGTATTATCTGATTTCTTATCCCTCCAAAGTAACACTGCATTTATCTTGTGGTTTGTATATTACCGATCGTAGTACAGTTACCATAATTAGGTTCAAACTCACAGAGAATTGGTAATGTGCTCGTTTATAATTCGTGGCTTTACGCTGTTTCGCTTGAGATACGGTAGGTTGCGCCTGGTCTTAGGCCTTGCATCGGCATTGTGAAATTTTGGGATGTTGCAACCTAATCTGTTGTTAAAGCGTAAAAAATTGTTATGTACAAAATGTCAGTTTTTCCATACCTGCAGTGAAGAAATTATTGTTAGCAATAAAAGGAGAAAAAATTTCGGAGCAGTAAGATATTAAAAATTTCATAAACTTCAATTAAAACCAAAAACCGGACCATAATTCAAGGCTTTGGACATTTTTGAACGAAAAAAGAAGTACCTGCTTCCACTGTGTACCGCTGCGGCCAGTAATCGCTACCCCATTTTTCCAGCTTCCTTATAAGAAATGAAGGTAGCGCATAGACAATCTCGCTCCGACGTATATTAATGTTCGTTAATGGTCCGCTGGCGATTTGCTTGATGTCCAATCCCAGTGGTGGATATCGTAATTAGATAATATTAATCGTTCAGAGTCATTTTGAATGGCCCTTCTGATATAGCGCGCGCTTTACAAAGTTTGGGGATCCAGCCACCGGCGGTAGTTGATGAAGGTTAAAGAATAAAACTTTTTTTAGAATCATTGGGGACACTTGAAACTAATTAATTCTTAATCAATAATTCTAAATGATATCAATTTGAAAGAATATCAAAACGACATTCGGAAAAGGTTTAAAAGGTTATTCAAAAAATTTTATGATAGCCCTGTTGTACACTTTACGAAAAACTGAGTTGGTGCGACGAAGCGCCGGGATGGCTGCCTTATCTAATTACCTTGGTTATAATAACTGCTTAAATTGTTATCGTGCCACTGTGTTTTTTTACTTACTTATTTCAGATGCAACCTTTTTATATTTTAATTTTTGATAAATTTGTAGCGAAAATGTAATAATTTTTTAGCTGTACTTTCTACAAATTAATATGCCATTTTACTGTTAAGAGAATAAAATAAGAAATTCACCTGTATGTAACTCGAGAAAACATAACCCCAACGTTGCATCAATGTACACACGCACAACACAGGTCTTATATATAAAAATTAAAACCATCAATACCTCCATCGCTGATAACCTCGAAAAGCACAATTTCCACTTTAAAAACTTCACTCGCGTATTCCAAATCTAAGACGAAACGCACTAAATGATTGCTTTGGGCATCATGACTCATGCGCCTGTCAACCCAGCGGACCCGAAGAAACCCTCGCGCATGCGCAATGGACCAGGAAGACAAATCTGGAACCACCAGCCAATTAGTTGACCGTGCTAACTTTTCGGTAGTTGAAGGGCACAATGCATTGCTGCCGTGGCTAATTAACACGCAACAATTATAACTAGTTACTGTAGAGAATGGACTTGGCTGCCCTAACAGTTTAAACAGACATTCTAACCAACTATTCCTTATCCAACAAAAAACGGGTGTGCCAACCAACCATTTCTCTGAGTGTGCTTCGTGAGGTATCTAGGAAATTAGGTGCAGGCCGTGTTTCTAATCTTGTTTCGCGCGATGAAATTTCTGCTAAACACGTATTTAAATCAAACAATCCAGTATGCAAAGAAGCACACATGAGAGCGTGCAGACAGGCAAACGATCAATCAGACATTGTAGAAAAAGAGCCAAGTTCGTCTTAAAAAAATTATGGAAACAACTAAGAATTCCATAGTTATAAAAATAAAGGAAGAATACAGTCAGGTATATGATCGTAAATTCGCCCTTTATTTATATCTGCACGGAGAATATAATATAAACGGGCATACAGAAAGGCGTACCTAGAAAAAAGATAATTCTCAGTTAACGTTACAGATGGCCTCTCAAAAAACAGAAATAATTCATAAAGTCTAAAAAAAGGTAATACACTGAAGCTTTGTATTTAGTATTAGGAACTTCAAAGAAAACCAAATTCTAGGTGATCCACATTGCTCAAGATTCTAAAAAGATAGAATCTTATTAGATGAGATTTTTTGCAGCGTCAAAAACAAATTCTCCGCCTGACTATGAAATGTTATTTCGTTGATTGGAGCAACATATTTTGTAGAAAGCACCTCCAATACCACCGAAACATACACAACTTTACAAGTGCACATTCTAATACAAGTTGTATGTTCGAAAGCAAGAGTTCAAAGCGTCAAAAGTTAAACATAAAAAATGTAAATGTGCATGTAAATGCAAAGTTAAATTTAAATGTAATTCTAAATTTAATTGTAAATATAACTGTAGTGTTCAGCTTTAGCAAGACAAGAGTTGAAGTCTTGGTGGCTCCGTATGCTTAAGTAGGCTAAAGTCAGTTGTGTATACACAAGCCTTATTGTAAGTATTTTTCGGTTAGGAACGTATAAGAAAGGTGCACTAGTAAACCTGAGAATTTTTGAAAGTAATGTAATTATGGATTTCTAATGAAACAAATTTAACTGCAATAATCTACTATTTATTCTTTCACTGATTTTGTCAAAATTGAAGCTCCTATATCTCCGCTGGTTTAACAAGCTCTTTTGCTAAGCCTGAAAGCACATTTTGAGTTAAACATAAAAATATTTAAATTGAAATGTATGTATTTCTTTGAAAATTGTATTATTGATGTACCCTTATAAGCATGAGGACTATAACATTGAAGTGACTTTAGGCTGTGTTCAATTGTAAGTTCGATTACATTTTTTTTGTTTTCTGTCTTCAATTTAGCATCCCGCGTAAATTAGTTACTCGGGGTCATTATTCTGGATTTTATTTATAAATATTCAATAATGTGTCATATCTGTAATTTTAGGAAGGTTAGAAAACAAACACAATTATTTTCTAAATTGTTTTACTCCCAATTTTCACGCTAAAAAAAAGACCAACAAAACGAAGTTTTAGACAAAAACGAAAAAAAATTATTTTCTACAAATATGCAACAGTTGATGTGTCAACTCAAAGCAATCTCAATTCTAAAATTTTTGAAACCATATTTTTTCAAGATTTGAAAATTCTATGTATAGTTATTCATAGTACTTAAAAAGATGTATGGATTTGTCATTAATGATTTTTACATAGGTCGAGTAGATTTTCCTTCAATCGTAAAAAATGAGATTAAAAATAAAAAAATTAATTTTTGAAAAAAGGACACAAGCGAAAATTTGTGGAATACATATTATCGAGCGTGAAGCACAAGGACCAACAATTCTACGCCCTATTTTATAAATTTTAAATTTATCAAGTTACCCAGCAATGAATATCAAAACTATCAAATTTCGAAATTAGACCCTCTGCAAGTTTCTTTATAAATTCGAAGGTTATCAAGTCACCCAAAAATTATTCTAGACATTGCAGAATTTTACACATTTATAATTGAACAAATTTGAAAAAGGAACAAATTTCGAAAGTAGGCCCTCTGCAAATTTATTTATAAATTCCAAAATCATCAAGTTGCCCTAAATAATTCTTGATATTACAGAATTTCCCACATCGATGATTATTCCACTACAACAAAAGTGGCGAGTTTGACTTTTTTTAGATTATAAATGAATCAAGGTATACAACAATAAATCTCAAAATAATAAAATTGCGAAGTTATGCCCTCTGTAAATTGGCTACTAAGAGATAAATTGCCCTTTTTACAATCAAATGTAATACCTTCACTTAAAAACTAAAGAATTTCAAATTAAAAACATTTAAAATAGTAACATACAAAGATTTACCTCTTTGAAATTTTGATAAATTAATGCTTTCTAATTAAAAATATCCTGTTTTAAATATTTTATTTATAATTGCTCGTTTTAAATGCACAGTCAAATATTGCTATTAATTAAATAATTGTTATTTTTTCTCGTTAATTTATTTTTTATTTTTATGGGTTGAAAACGGAATATATGAGACTGCAATTGTATCTGGATACAATTTTAAATTGAATCATTTGGACGCTTTCATTTTTTGTATGGTTTCAGAGTCGTCTTGGAAAACTTATAATTTATTTATAATTAAAGTTGACCAACTAAAAACGCTTTTTATATCAAATTTTCGGTTCCTATCCCTTTCGATTTTTAATTGTTGAAGTAGTGAGAACTGCATTTTAAAAAACAATGCTCAAAAAAGGAAATATTTTTAATACAAGAATTGAGAACTTCGCATTTTAAAATATGAATATCATTATTTAAGAAGTTAAAAATTGAATTTAAAACTTAAAAAAAGCTTGTCTGTTATTTATTTGAAATTGTTACATTATTTCTTGAAAAATAAAAAAGATAGAAAAATTATTATAAAGAACATTATGTCATCATGTGATATGAATCACCGTTTCGTATTCTTCTTGTAAAAATAAGAAATTTTAACTTTTAATTCAAAATCTTTATTTGAAGTGAGCGGGCGCGTTAAATCAAATTTTTTCCAATGGAAGTCGTATAAGCCCTCCTCAGTAAGGTCGCATTTTTCTCACAAGCGCTATTATATTTTACAGTTAGTATATAAGTCATTTCCAGATATACTCAGCTTTGTATTTTTGCGTTTTGTGCGTGCATTTATGTATGTAAGTTAAAATAGGCAATCAAATTGAAAATATTATTTAAAATATCCTTCCTTTTCATTTATTAAAAAATTTTTTGCTTTTGAAACTTACAAACTTGAAAGAATATTCGTTTTGCTCAAATTCATCTCACGCAGTTCTATGTAGAAGCACTAATGTCGCTTGCCAGAATTTTACATCACATTAAAATAAAAATTCCGTCTAAAATCTAGCTTGGCTCTAGAAACTACTTCTATTTGGACTTCAAAAAAGAAGGCATCATTTAAAACCAATTAATAAAAGATAACCAATTACATTTATTGCAGTGAAATAGAAGAAATAAGGTTGCCTGTGTTGTCAGTGCTGTCTCATAGCGCAGATTTGTTAATTTAATTCATCACTGAATATCGATTAATCTGACGCACTATACATTGCTTATTGGTAAACTATTGGATAAAAGATAAAGCTAATATAAAAAATTATTGCTGATTAAAGACATTTGATCGTTAGGCTTTGTAAAAAAGTAAATTTCCTTTTTGTATGACATGTATCCAGTATACATCTACATTAAAATTACATATTTCCTAACCTTAAATATTATGCAGTGCTACCAACAGCATGCAACTTTCATCATGCAATGCAATTTCAAAATTGCTACCAAAAAAGTTGGCAACAATGACCGGAAGCGGAATGCAACAATCAGATGTTTGCCAGGTCGCTATTCAGTGTGAATACTTTTCGTTTCGCGTCCACGAGGTTTGAAGTTTTTCAAACCCTTTTTCGACGTAAGGGCGTTGGAATCAAGACTCAGCCTCAAAACTGGATTTTCTCATTTCACTCGATTAATACTAGAATTGCATATTTCCTAGATAATTAGGGCTTAGTCCTCTTTTCAATTAAAACTTTACTCAAAGTAGAACATTGGCTAATTCAAATAGCTTTTGCACAAGGTGTTTTTGTTCATTCTAACCTCAGAATTTGAAAAAAAGGCTCACATAAACGCTATTGAAATTAAACAATTTTTCACCTCGAATACAAATTTGATTCAGTGCAGGAATAGGCCCTAATGATTTAAAAAATATGTAAATCTAATATTTATGGAGTAAAATGAGAATTCAATTTTGAGGTTGGCTCCTGTTTCCAAAACATTTACAGTTTACGTTTTCTTTTTTATCAATAACATTTGGAAACATTCTGTCGAAAAAGAACATACGAACTACGAGGGTGGATTGATAAGTTTCCGGCCTGACCGAGAAAAACAACGTTTTTAAGAATTTTTTTTTTTTATTTCTCAACATAATCTCCTCCAAGGCTGATACATTTCTCATAGCGGTGTTCGAGTCTAGTAATGCCA
>NC_046660.1:25909467-25942737 GCF_010883055.1 Belonocnema kinseyi
AAGCTATCTAAGGATGGTACTATAGAACGCCACCTCAAGGTAGGCCTAGTGGCGCCATCTCTTGGTCAGGCCGGAAACTTATCAATCCACCCTCGTATATTCCATTTTTATTACAGAAATCTGGAATTTGTTAATATTCTCAATGTAGCTCATAGTGCTTTCATGACAGGAATGATTTAATTATAAAAATAAGTATTAAATTTGCAATCTAGGTCGCATCTAGATCTACTAGATTTTACTAGATTCACTAGAACGCGTCAGTACAATTGTTGTAGATAGCGGCTAGTCGATTGGAGCGTTACATTTGCGCACTGCCCCAGCATAGTTTCTCTAGATAGCGCCAGTATAGACTCGTGGCGGTCTAAGCTGGAACAGAATAGCGCCATGAATTATTTCCACACGGGTTTTATTCCTCAAGAAGTCATTGATTTGTTGTTCTTAGGACACAAGTTTTCATCAAATATTAATACCATCAATGACCAACACGTTCACAATATAATTGCTTCTATTGAAACTGGCATTTTTAACTTAGATGGCGATTCTCAAACTTTAATTAGGAATCAATGTTTCCAAATCATTATGAATAATGTTTTGTTTCTAAAATATCAGAATAGTCCTAAATTTGAATGGATACCGGATTCTAATGTGATACATGTGTTCAAACTAAGAAATCGGATTTGATGTTTATTAATGCTGATAAAGGAAATGTTACGATTGCTATATCTAAAACTATTACCATAAAGAATGTCGGATATCCTGAATGATAAAAAACTTTTTTTCTCCACCAAAGAATACACTTCTACTTTACAGGTCAAAAATAACAATTTAGTCTCTGAATTAGAATCTAATAACTTCAATTTGCCTCACCAGGCTCAGGAACTCAGAACTTACTCAGCCATCACTCCAAAGGCCTACGGCCTTCCTAAAATCCATAAGCCTGATGCCCCCTAAGACTTATTGTTTCCACTATTAACGGTCCTCTATACAAATTATCTGCCTTTTTGTTCCAATTTTTAATAATTTTATTGGAAAAACAATTCACATGTCACAGATTCCTTATCCTTTGTTAAATAAAACTAATTGATGTAGCATCCCTCTCAATCAAGTTTTGGTTTCGTTAGATGTAGTTTCCATGTTTAACCAGTATCTGTCAATTTATTTCTGAAAAAACTCGAACCGCACTGTCTCTAAATCGCTTCTTTTCAGTTCCTTTTTTGTTTCGTTACATATACAATATAATCACAGCTGTTCCTAAAGATAATGTCCATATACTCCTTGCAAAATTTAATTTTTACAATCCTAATTATAAATTCACTATAGAAATTAAAGAAAATTCAAAAATTAATTTCTTACACACGCTTGTTATTATATGTGATGGTTTTATAAAAATTGATTCGTATCAAAAGAAAACTTGGTCCGGTCGTTACTTAAATTTTAACTCTTTTCATCCTATTTGCCATCAAATTGGTTTCGTCGTAGCCCTTTTTTACAGAATTCTTAGAATTTCTGATCCAGAATTCAGAATGAAAAACATTAATTTAATCAGAAGTACTAAAATACAATGGTTTCCCAAGCTACCTGATCAACAACTGTTTAAAGAAAGAAATTTTCCGAATATATAACACTGAATTTGCTTCCTAATTCAATAAACAAATATATATTATGTTGATTGCATAGTTTGCCCCTACATAAAAGGTTTATCAGAAAAAATGGAACAAATTCTAAAGAAATAAAAAATCAAGACCATTTACAAACCAACTAATAGCTTCTTCAATTTTTTTTACAATCTTATAAACCCGTTTCCAAAAAAGATAATTTACAGAGTTGTTTATAAGTACAATTGCACAATTACATAATGTTGAGATATTATCAATGGAAAAAATAGAGCTCGTAGAAAAATAATTGAAACTTTTTCTATCAATAAAGTACCAAATACTGTTAATCGCCGTTATAAACATGATTTATTTCCTGACATTTACAAACCTCTTACAAGATTTTAATTTTTTTTGCTCATAAAGTTTCACTCTATGTTATCGACTCTTATATCACATTTTGTGCTTCTTATTTGAATTTCCGTAACTCGCTTTTAGTTTATTCAGTCAGTCCTCTTCACGTCAAACTTGATGTCGGAGTTTTGCACTTTTATTATTTATTTTCTTAGTTTTCGTTTTGTTTTTAATATTAATTTTTCTACGTCAGGTTTGATTGTGTCTCTGTGACTTTTGAATCTGACTTTTTACTACGATTTTTTACTTATACCAGGCCTCCTTTTATAAAACAACCCTTCTTTTATTTATTTATTAATCAATGTATGTATTTTATGAGAATTTGTTTTCTAGTGTAATTACATGTCAGGAATTTTTTGTAGATTTATTTCTCTTTGAAGCATTTTATTTTTCATCGATTATAATATAAAACATCATATAAGAATATACAAGTTTAATTCGAACGTTATTTACACAACCCTAACAAAATCTACAAAAAAGTGCTTAACACAATCTAATACCTTTTCCAGCCTTCGGGAAAAACAGGCGTGAAAATTGCATAAAAAAAATCGGCTATACAATTTCAAAAGAAAGAATTTTATGATGAACAAAATATGTATATATATAATTACCTGTAGGCGCCAGACGCTTTCTCGATGTCACTTCGAATTTTACTGGATTCAACACGTTATTAAAATTTTAGATTTTTAGCTCATTCGGCAGAGGGATTTGTGGGGCGAGGAAAAATCACAGAAAAACACCCCATGTTTAAAAAGAATTAAAAAAAAAAACATTTAATGAGATTTCAGCTTCAAATAAAATTAATTTGATTATACATAAATTATTTCCACTCCGCTAGTTTATAATAAAGAGTTTAAACAAAACACGGAGGGGTTCTCCCTGGCATTTACACAAAAATAGCTTAAAACTGCAAGTATTTATTTAAAAATAACATTGCAACTTTAAAAATTTTAAATTCTTTTAAATACTTAACTGGAGGACGCAATTGACAAAGCCTACCTTGGCTGCAGAACAGAAGTTCTCCTCCTTGAGATTACAAAAGGCTGCGTATACAGAATTCCTTTACAAATGGATTTCGCTTCAATGGCCGACACGAGACTGATGATCTTGCAGTTCTACCGCCTTTTTCTCCCCTTTTCGCTCGTTTTCCCTCGACTTCGCCCAACGTGTGCTGCCCTCAACACTATCAGAAGATGTTGCAACTGGCGGAAAGGACTTGACCGTTTCCAGTGAGTGTAGAGCTGGCCGGCCAAGATGGCGGCAACTGAATTTTGACAGTTCCGTTCTATCTTCCGGGCCGCGTGTTCGAAGTCCGTAGTGGTCGATACTCAGTGAGTGGAGTGAAACGTGGTGTGGGTAGCTGAAGTGCCAAGTGTTTACCTTAGTTAGAGTAAGATGGCAGTGTTAATCCCTGCCGGATTTTCGAAAAGGAGAACCATATTCGACAGCCGAAGGCAGGACGTTACTCACTCTCGTCCACAGGTGATACAATATAGATACAATATAGGTACTTTATATTTCATACAGCGGTGTTGAAATCCACATAAATCAAATACAAACAGATCAAATTTATAATTTCTTTCATTCTTCCACACAATTATCTAAAACAACGTTTAAATTAATGCAATACTTAAGTCTAATTGGAGTTCGTGCCGGCCATGGATTCACGTGGTAATGTTATTTAATTGTGAAAGTGATCTGGAGTATGATCCATAACGTGTGGGTGGCCACAACTTTACAATAACTATTTATGAATAATATTGTTAATAATAGACGTAATTACTTTCGCATACATTTTATCATTTTGAAGATAAATAATAAGTTGATTTAAGGTAATCTTTATTGTAACAAAAAAAGTAAGAAAAAGCACGAAATAGGTGTTTTGTTAGAAAAATTCTATCCCGTATTACACCTATATTGAATCATTTTGCATCCAATAAATCAACAATAAACCATTATTTTCATTAGGAATCTAATTATTACTAATAATAGACTGGTGACTGGTATTAAATACATCGATGGGTCTAAATAAAAAAAACCTATCTCAGGTGGGTCAATTTTAAATCCTCAACTTTACTGGACCTCTTTACAAATAACGCATCTCTAGCCATTCTGTATCCCTGTTGTCAGTAGAGCTGATTTTACTTGTCACAATTCTATTTTGTTTTAAATCAAAATGCAATCGACGGAAATTTGAAGCATTACATGTTTTTGAAATACTATTCAAGTTGGAAGTCTTGAATGAATGTAGTTATTGATTTATTGATTTTATTTTAATCGCTAAACAGGGATTTTTTGCTTAGACTGAAACATCATTGTGTGCTGAAAGTTAACATATATTACTTGAAACCGCTATTTTCTCATAGAACATTAATCTTCTCGGTTAAAATGTATCTCGCTTGTTAAAAAAGCACTATTGATGACCCCTTATTAACCAAAAAATTATAGCGTTCAAATGCTTTTAGTAATCACTAAGTCAAACAAAAAAGTTATCAACCCTTCCATTTTTTTGACGCAGAATTTAGAAAAATCCTATCCTAAACCTTTAAATAATTATATTAATATTTATTTAGTATTAAGAAAAACGTAAAGCCTTGCCAGTTGAAACCACCATATAAATATTCGCAATAATTTAAACCTTAAAAGAGATAAAAGTTGAACTAATCACGATTTGTTTTTCTGAAAACCTTATTTAAACTGTAAGTGCATGTTGATAAGATTTTTCAATTGCCGCAATTCTTTCTAAGACATACATGTCTACGTGGAAATATAATAGAAAACCTTCATGAAATTTTAATGTTAAATTAAATTTTTCAATTTTCTGATCTTCAGTTCAGCAGACAGAGTGAGCCAGTGACTAGGGGCCATTTTTCTGGATTTCATTTAGAAATAATAATATATGTTATATCTATAACTTCATGAAGACTAGGAGAAAAACACGATTATTCTTTTGCTTTTATCTCATGCAATTTCCGCATGTAAAGAAATCTTTTGAGCCTGATAACAGAACGTTGCAGTTTTATATTAAAGATTACTTTTAAATTAAAAAGAAATTAGGAAGTAATTTTAATTTAAAAATAACGGTTTTTTTATTTTAAAAATAGCTTTGTCACGATCATAAGAAACAAATGTTTGATTTTCCATCTTTTAAGGATGAGTTTAAAATATATTCATTCAATGTATATGAAAAATGTTAAAAGTGCCAACAACTAGAATTCAAGCATGACAGAATTCAGAGAATTTTTCTTTTTCATAACTAACAATTTATATACTAGGTGAGATATCCAATCGCTTTTCGTCTTTCATGTTAAAGATGCGTAAAGGAGAAGTAATAAGGATAAAATATGAACGTCAGCAATGACATTTTTCGACAGTGAAGCGACATCTGGTGCGAATTAAAATGTGTTTTGAAAATAAAGCTTAACTATTTTTTTTATGGAGAATCTGATATAGAAAATATAGGTTTCCAACTGAAATTAAAAACTATCCCCCTCCCGCCCCCAGAGGGTAGTGTGTCGGATAATTTCTTACATTATAGCGTCGTGGCCTTAGTGACCCCTAATCGCCATGAACCGAACCAGATTGAACACTCAAATAGGTGGAAGACCCCATCAGTTTAATTGGAACTAAAAGTTCCCATTAACTACCGACAAACTAGAATTGATTTTACGAAAGAAGAATTTGGTCATGACCTTGTTCGAGGTCAGCAACTAATTTCAACGGCGTGTGCCCACTATTTTAGTACACGTCGCTGAACGTAAATATAACAATTGCGGGAAGACTAAAAGTGAACAAGCCTATCTGCCAACGTCCTACGACTCCGTGTATTTCCTCCACGAAGGAATAATAAGGAGACCTAACTCCGTTTCCCCACTTGGCAATATCGTAGAAACATTACCGTAAGTGATACGCACATTACAGGAAGATCTTAGATTTGAGTGCGCAGGTGCGCAGTTGTCCTCTTCCTATGCATAGAAAAGTGTGCGAGTGAGAAAGTTTGTCAAATTGACGTAAGCAGAGAGGTTCTGTTTGTTTGTTTTGATGCAAGTGTCAGAAATGTGTTCTAAGCCATGATGTGTCAAGTTCCGGGTTGTGGACGAAGCTACACGCCGAAGAAGGCAAATATACTTGTTTTTTTTTATAGCCTTAAAGTACAATAAACGTCTGATATATTTTATTGTTTTACCTAACTGTCATTTAATTTTAATAGAAATGATTTCGAAATTTAACCTTTATTTTTTGATCTTATTTTTCTATATAAAGGAGACGTAGTTGCAAATATGGCAAGAAATTTTTATTCGTTACGGTGTAAATGATTTTACTGAAAATCACGCAATTTGCGCTCTCCATTTTAAACAAGTACCGAAAATACTGTTTATATATTTATTTTGTGTATCTTTCGTATGATGATCAATAAAAGAACACAACCTCTAACTGCTCACAACTGTGCACCTGCGCACTCAAATCTAAGATCTTCCTGTTATGTGCGTATCACTTAAGGTAATGTTTCTATTGCCAGTTTCAGATGGAATCCCACTGGCAGTTGGATCTCCTTACTATTCCTTCGTGGTTTCCTCTCATCTCAGATTATTTAAAATTAGTTTTTTGGAGTTAAATTAGATAATCTAGGCGGTCGCATTTTTGTTTACGTGTTCCGTAGGAGCTCAGAAGAACAAATGCGTGATACAGATTGGTATCACCAATTGTCGCCTCAAGTGAGAACCGGAACGCTACTCGTGTCACGAAAGTGACACTAAAGATTAGTAGAGAGAGAGAGAGGAAGGAGGCATGAGAGAGCGGGACAGTCGCCAGTAGGTCTCCTCGCAGCGCGGGGGCGCGCCGTCGATCAAAAAATTCGACGGTTCGACCCTGGTCGTATTCTATTCGCTGCTGATCCCGGGTGCGCTGACTCCTGTCAACGCGTAGATTCTCCGCAGCCGCATGATTCTGTACATTGTATATTTTCATCTTGTGAATTTAAGATATTCAAAATTTATTGCTACTCGAAAATAAATTGCTTCGGAAGCATTTGACTACCCACACCAAAATATTACCAGATCAAAAAAAAAAGTGTGCTGTTTTAATAAAAAACCGCTCCTGAAATATATTTGAGGAGGCTGAATAAGAATAGAAAAGAGTTTATAGGAAAAATTTATCCTGCTCCGAAAAAATAAAGATTGAGTGCGGCAGTATCGCAGTGTAAAGGTCATAAAAGTTTAAAAAATAGCTTTTAGTACAAATTGAAGATTTTAGGTTGAAATTTTGTGATAATATAATATATAAATCACAAAAATAAAAACAAAAATACAGTGCTTACAAGTAGAGTCGAAAATGGCGCTCACTAGTGAACTGTCAGCAGAAATGTAGCTCTACTGCGCTTGCGTGATATTGATGGTAGCTTTCTGGTAAAGAGTCCCAGACGACGCATCATTTTTCGATTTTAGTTTTACTATACGGAGGAATATATTTTAACGATGATTTACTAAATAGATTGCCTTTTGCAAAAAGTACTTTATTGGAATGAATCAAAGTAAGATCTATATTAAATTAAATTTGATTAGTATTTAAAACAGTTATTTACAGATATAGAAATGATGCGATTTTTCAAAGCACATTTATTCTCATGGAAAAACAAAAGAGAGTTTAACTGATAATTGGTTAAATTTCATCCTGTAAAGTTAATTTTTGTTGCAGCAATTAAACAATGATTGCCATTATTGGTCCTGTTTAAAAAACATAGTTCTCGATGAAAAATTGATTGAGTGGTCATTAAGACTAATAAAAAATATAGCATATCGAATTTTCATGATCTACCAATTAGTGATTCCAAGTGTAGGGTTTGTCTCTATTGAGTTAATATTTAAAAAATTGTTTTCTGAAGTGATAGATTGAAAGTGTTCGCACTAAGCATTTTGTTCCATAGAAGTGCTTCTTAAGTCTCGTGTCCTGGCTCATCGTAAATATTCTTTAATTCCCAATAAATTTTTAATTAGCACCTAATTTATTCATAAAATATTCATTCATTATTTTTTATTTAATATTATTTAGGAAATACGTCATTTTTATTCCAAGATGAACGAAAATTACATTTTTTGTTTTTAATGAATAGAAAAACTTTAAATATGTTTAAAGGCTTTCCAGGTAAAAATATTTCCACGAACGCCAGAGGATACGCAAATTTTATTTTTGGTTCTTATAAAGTGTTTGAATTTTCCATTAACTAGCTTTGAATTAAGACAAAAAATAAAAAGGTGAACAAAACAAAATATCAAAAAGTTACTTAAAATCCCCAAATTAAAATATTTAATTAAAGAATAAAACCAAATCTGTTCCGATAAATGAAAAAACGTTCAAAGATAATTTAGTTGAACTTAGTAGAATTAGCTTGAATTAGTTCGAACTAGTTGAATTTACTTTGAAGATAATGAATTCTCACTGACAATTTACAATAAATAATTCATATTTTGACCAAAAAATATTTTCCTTTTAAATAAAAAACAGTTATACTCATCCAAAAAGACAATCTTTCTAGATATTGTTTAACTATGAACTTTTCAAAAGAAAAAGTAATTCAAAATTTTTTCCTGGGATCTTAAGAATTTCTTTTGCATTTCCTTAGAGCCTTTAAAACTGTTCAAAGTAACCATATTTCGAAATTTGAAAGCCTTCTAAATATGTTTTGAATGTTTTCGAAAATTTCCAATATTTTCCTGAAAATTTTACAGTTAGCCTTGAAATACTCCACATTCTATTTCAATTGTAAAATCTTTCAAAAGTCTTGGGAAGCTTGAAATTCAAGAAAATAGTTTTTAATGGTTTCAAATATTTTTTAATATTCGCTTACAATTAATTCTAACACCTTAGTTTTAAATTTACCAACTACAGGTATAGTTTCTTTGATACAGAGTGCAAAAAATGTTGATTTCCTTAAAATATAATATATGTTTATTGCAGTACAAAAATTTTTTCAAATGGAAAAATACATTATGATAATTCTTTTTATCATATTTTTCTCAAATTTTACGTTTGAGGTAAATCAAACAAGAGTGCGATAATTATCTAATCAGTACATAGCAAATAATGATATCATATAATCAACGTAATAAGACCTTGTTTTTGTTCAAAATTGGCCTGATTTCGTATAGGAGTGAATTTGTTAACAAATTATTAGTAGCGCTCGCAAATTAAACACGTCGATGGCAAAAATGAAGATTTGTACCAAAAAGCTCATTCTTACAACCGCAATTTCCCTGCTTAATTTTGTTGGTAAGTGCACTGATGCCAAGCCTAGATTGGAGAGTACAGCATAAATGTACCGATTCAATATAATTAGGGGATGTCCACTAATTACATAGTTATGATTTTTAAAGTTTCTGACAATTTGTGATTTGACTATTTTTAAATGAAAAATAAAAATTTTATTTTATATAACCATCAACGAAGAATGAATAATAAGTTTAAAATATTTGATACTTGTATATAATATAAGATTTTTAAACATTAAAGATGTTTAAATAACTTTTAATAAGGTTCTACATGTATGAAATTTCAAATTTTTGTCATCAAACTTGCAAAATTTGATGTATAATATCTTGAAACTTGCATCAGTTTTATTTTTAAATTTCAAAATTTATAATTCTATCATTGTTGAAATGTAACATTCTAGATCGTATTACCATAAAGAGTTACAGCTATAATTTCTCTCATTTTCCAAATATAGAATTGCAAACATTTTACCTTGAAAATTTTAAACTTCAAGCGTATGTAATTTTCAACTTTATTTGGAATATTTTAGTTCTTAAGACTTAAAATTAAAATTATTATTAATACGTTTTTATGAAGTTACCGCAGCTGTGATCTCTCTATCAGCCGAAGCTTTCACAATAATGCATGTTATCACAAAAGTTCATAAAGTCAAATGAAAATTATTCTAAATTTAATCTAACTTACTGACAATTTTTAATTTTAATTCAAACTATAGAATATATATTGAATAGCAAAACCTACAAGGTTAATAAAAATTTTATGGGATACCAAACTAACGTACACTAATATACTGTCATATACGAGGCCTGTTCAAAAAATACGCGGACTCTTTAAATTTCGCGGCTCGAGTTGGTTTCAGGAGAATCCGCTTGGTGTCGCTAAGTTCGTACAGATCATCTGTTTAAAACGCGGTATTCCAGTCGCAGATATCTTTATTTTTTGATAAGCTACACGGTTTTAAGTAAAGAGTGTTTTCTTTGTTTGTCGGATTGTAAAATGGACATCCTGAAAGAACAACGAATTGCTGTGAAATTTTGTGTAAGACTCGGGAAATCTGCAACTGAAACATTTACCATGCTCAACATGGCCTACGGTGATGTTGCCATGAAGCGTACTGCATGTTTCAAGTGGCACAAACGTTTCAAGGATGGCCGAGAGTCGATTGGCAATGATAAGCGTCCTGGGCGTCCTTCAATGTCAACTGAGGACCCGCAGGTTGACAAAATCAACACCCTGGTGCGCGAAAATATCAGTTGGATCTTGTTACGAGATTTGGACCGAAAAATTGAAGATGCACCGCGTCACTGCGGAATTTGCGCTACGCCTGATGACCGACGACCAAAAAGTCAATCGCGTCCGGGTTTTTCAGGAACTGCTTGATCGTTCTGATGAAGATGAGAACCTTCTGTCACGAATTATAACCGGTAATAAATCATTTTCTTGTTCCCAAAACTAAAAAAAAAACCCTCAAAGGAAGAAGATTTAGGGCAACTTCGGAGATTAAGGCAAATGCGACGAAGGAGCTGAAAGCCATCACAAAAGAAGCGTACCAGTCGAAAAATTTGGGGTTGAACGTCAGTTTCGCAATTTCGAGACATTTGATAATAGAGCTCTGATCTATCTTCCGACAGATCACGTACAAAGGGGTTTTTATCATAAGATAAATAAATTTTAAGATTAGCTCATATTTTAATTTTAAACATTGAATGATACTAAACAAAAATTTCTTTTGCAACTTTTTTGCTCTTCCTGATTTTCCTACGTGATTGTTATAATGCATATCATATCTATAACTTAAATATTCACCTAACAATGTTTCTTCTTACAGAATTAATAAGTTCAGAACCGAGGACTTTAGAGGACTTATTTTCTGGATACAAGGGTGTCATGCCTCCAGTCGAAAGATTTCGGTTTGAACCTCGGTTTCGCAATTTTGGAACATTTCGTAATAGAGCATTGATCTACCGTCCATCAGATCTCGTAAAAAGAGGTCATATTATATTTGGATTGAAAATGAAAAATTCAATTCATGCTCTACACCAATTTTCTGATTCTTTAAAGGCTGGATACTTCATATTTGACATGAATAAAGACGAGTGGGTCAATGTGCCTCTTGAGTTATCTCGAAAATTAGGTGCAGAACGCCTTTTTAACCTTGTCGTTGCGCGCGATGAAGTTGCTGCGAGATTCGTATCAACATCGAATGATCCGGCATACAAGCGAGCACACTTTAGAGCATGCAGAAAGGCAAATGCTCGAGTAGACGTTGTAGAAAAAGAGCAATTGCAGCTACTAAGCAAGAGTCTAACAACTTTTGAAGACATCATTAGAAAAATTAAGGAAGAATACAGTCAATCATATGATCGTGAATTCGCAAGCTATTTATATCTGCATGGAGAATATAGTTTAAACGGTCATAGAGAAAGACAAAGTTAAAAAACAATCATTCGCATGTGACGATGCAGAGTACCGATCTCTCAGCAAACAGAAATAATTCATAATGTCTAAAAAAAGAGGAAATATTTAAGCTTCATCTGCAATATTAGGAACTTCACAGAAAACCTATTTCCCGGGAATAAAAATTGCGCAATGTTCTTTAAAGACATGATCTTATCATATTATATTTTGTTTTAATTTCGAAAAAAATGTTTGCTTGTGAAAATGCAATGTTAAGATTGTATCCGTTAAGGTGCAATATTTTACTAGAATCAGGATAAATGCAAATTTAAATATGAATGTCAGTGTAAGAAAATGAAGTAGAGGGAACATGCAGAGCGAAGAGTCAGCCTAGACCTTGGGTCCTTATCAAACAAACACCTGACCCTTTTTTACCTTAAAATCATCTCATAAAATATATATTTTTGGATTAAAGTTCCGGAATAATTTGAGACGATGTTTCAGCGTGAGAAGTCACTTTATTTACGTGTTGTAGCTTGATCACTTACTCTCTAAATTTTCTCGAGTGAAATTGCATTTGAATCGGGTGGAATATGACTCAAAGAAAAAGTGAAAACCCCGCTTCTCTGATTTGGGTAAATTCTACCTTTCGTTATAGTTCATTGCCCACTCAACTTATTCGAGCGAATTCTCACTCGTAGAATAGGGAAATATCATTCGAAATGGGTGAAAGAATTCAACCAATGTTCGACTCCATTTTTTCACTCGAGTAACTCGAGAGGTTAATCCAACTCGAAGAAGAGGGAAATATTACTTGAAGTACGTGCAATAATTCAACCGATATTCGATTCAATTTTTCACTTAAAAATTCGAGCGGTTAATTCAACTGAATTCTAGTGAAGAAAGGATTTAAAGGACGCAATAATTGAAACAAAAATTTTAATTTCCAAAAATTCATTTTGTACATTCACACAATTGATTTCCTATTATAATTTTTCTTTTTCAAAATTGGTAATAATAATTTTTTTAGTTAATTAGTATACATTATGTTGATAAACTGATAAAGTATTAAATTCTTGTACATGTATTGATATCTTGGCACCCCTCATCAAATAATTCAAGCCGACTGAAATTCTACGAAGGACTTACGTTCAGGTAACTTAAATTCAGAAAGGAATGTCATTTGCTTCCTCTTCTATGTGTTGTTCGAGAGTTCTGAAAAATGATAAATATTAATGCCTCAGTTTAGGATTCTTTTTGCATTTAAAAATGAATTTCTTATTTTGGTATTTATGCTTACCGTTCATTCTTAGTCATATTCGACAATATGTTGAAAATCGTGGTGCAGCAGCCGCGCGATTGTTTCAAGCTGAGAACAGAGCCAGCGATACAATTTAACAAAACTAATTTATGAATCCACACTTATAAAAAACAGTCAATCCGTTTTGAAATTACGGCCAGTTGCAGAAATTAGGAAGGGTTGTGCTGGAACTGTTGACTTTGTTGCCTCTAAAATGTCCTCTACTTCCTAAACATGATTAATGCAATTAATTATGATGTACACTATAAAACAATATAAAAATTATATGCAGTTAATAACATCGTCGTCATATTACTTACACGAACGAACTGCAGCAAACTTTTGTTTGGCACTTCTGTAACAACGCTAAAGCCTTGAAGTTTTCTGTAAAAGAATATGTAGAGTGCATTATCACTAATATTAAAAACATTATTATTAATTCTTACAAAGCGAAAAATTCACTCAATATTTACCATCTAAACCGTTTACTCGTTGAAGCAGATCATTTCTATGATTACCAACATAAGCCAGAATGCGTAGAGCAAAAATGTAGGGAATTTGCCCAAAAATTTCTCTTCGTCTGGCTTTGCTGTCTAAAATTCTTGGTTTATTTATTTTAAAATGATAATTATCCATTGGTTTCTTGCTTTCATAAATGTTTAACTCACCAGCTGTCTATTAAAATCCTTAAATCTTGGATATTTTCGTAGAATTTTTGTGACTGATTGAAACAAATTTTATGCAAAAATTTCCTTTAGTCGGTTGGGCATAGTAAGTTCCATTTTTTGAGGATGAATGTTTTATTCTTACCTCTGAAGTCATTTCGCTAGGGCTAAGTCTCTCTTTCCGCATAGTTTTCGATCGATATTCTAAATATCCATGCGCGGAGGTACAATGGTAACAATGCTCCAAAAAAGATGTTTTCATATACGTGGTAATATAGATGTCATATTGTGTAGGTACTGTGAAAGTTATACAAATGTAATCGTCAATATACATATCCGTTTGTACTGAACAAAGAACGTTGTTTTGGAAACCTTTTATAAATCATTTGTCATCTCGATCAATTTGGCGAAAGCAATTCTTATTCATGGATTGCGAGCGCTATCTTGTCTTCCACAAAGAAGCTGGGTCATCAAGCAATTTTAGTCGAAATTCTTTGCTTCCTTCTGGTCTTGGTCGATGATCCATTGCTTCACCGTGTCTGCCGTAAATTTCATATTTAAGCTGCAGCTCTAAAAAATCATCGTTTGGTTAGTAGGTTCAAACCACATTTCTGTATCCTAAATAATTTTAGCAATACTCAAAGTTTCATCAACAAAATCTTTTCTTGAGCTGACACCTGGAAAGTCGTCAATACCTGTCTTATTCCGAAAGTGAAGTGAGATTTTTTTAAGTTATAAAATAATATGAAAGAAATTTAAAAACAATATTTGGTAATTAGGTTCAAGCAACATTTCTGTATCCTAAATAATTTTAGCAATAATCTAACCGTTCTATTTGGCTGAGATTTGTTAATGAATGCTTTGCTTGAGCTGACACTTGCACGTCATGAATACCTGACTTATTCTGAAAGTGAAGTGAGATATTTTTTAAGTTATAAAATAATATGAAAGAAATTTAATTTGGTTCAATATTCTAATTGCATAATACACTTTTTGAATTTCTGTGTTTTCGATTATAAATGTATCTTCCACGTTGATATTTAATTCTGTTACAACTACCCGCAAAGGTGAAACCACATTTATGATTTTTTTTATCGGACCTGACCGAATTTTCAATCTTCGCAATTCTTCTTCTGTTATCCAGGAAAGAGCTTCACTATCCACTCCTTTATTTACAAATTTGAAAGAAGTATGAAGGTTTGATGATCCTAAATTTCAAATATTGAGAGTCGCAAGATATGGCAAGTAAAATTATAAGAAAGAAAAAAGAGTTACAGTATGTAATTTTTATTTAAAACTAAATGATGCAAAAGTTCTATATAAAGTGGCAATAAAGTAATTAAGCCAATTTTAATTATTTAATTGAAATTAATTTAAAAGTTAGCGTACCCACTATATTTGGCGACCTTCATGTATTCAGCATTTGATGCCGAAGGCAAACGTACATCACGATCAGAACTAATTTTGCGAAGTTTGCATACGTAGGAAATAACTACTCACCAATTTAGTAATTAACAATTAATATATGTTTATATTCTTAACAACTGATTCATTACAAAGTGCCCTTGTCATTTGCGAGATACGTACTCGAAATTTCTGATTTCTTGTTATAGTGTGATTAACGAAGGTACCCTACACTAAAAGTTACTTTATAATCTAGAAATTGCATTTGAAACTTGTAGTTCACTAGTTATGAAAAAAGTGCATGTCGAAAAAACACAAATAATTCATGTGTCCGATAATCTTTCGACAAATCGAATGGTTTCAGATCACTTAAACTTTCTGTGTTTGCAAACCTGGATTTCGATCCTGAACTGACACAGAATGCGTAATGGATTAAGTGGATTAAATGATGAATTTTGTTGATGGAATTTACCTCACGAAATAACTGGAGACAAAAGCCTGTTAAATTCCATTTTCAACTTAAATAAAAAAACTCAAAGTGGAAATAGTCTTATTAATCACCACGTTTGGACTCCTTTTTGGGATAACGTGTGCTTTTTCTGATTTGAAAATGAATTTGCACAGAAATTAGCAGATATCTTGTCTTTGACTTCGGGATGTCCGTATTGAAATAAGTTCACTTTACTATTGAAAATATTTATACTCAAATTGAACAGGGCATTGGTGATCATGTGGTCAAGCACGAGTTTCAGTATCATTGGACAAACACCCTGCCAGAGAGCATGCAATTGATAGAAAGTAAAATTTTCCGTGCAATGGAAAAAAGCAGACTCATGTAAAATACTTTTCTCTTTGACTCTCCATAAAGTACTCATCGCTGGATTTCGAGAGACATTTCGGACGTGTTCTTTGTAAAGCCCTGGACTACGAAGTACACAAGGGCCTGAAGATCCATTCCTGAACCCTTAGCGGCTTATCATGCAAAGTCGACAAAAATGTCTCGCAGATGGACTCTAGAAGCTGATTTACAGCCAAGCCGTCAGCTGACACACAAGCTATGGTTGCCCTTAAGGTATATTTTTTACCATCGAAAAGAGTGACCGGCACACCGTTCTCACTTTCAAGCTGCAGTAAGTCCGGTATGAAGCGCAAACAACAAGCGCAAAAGTTACGTTCATAAAAAAGAACTTTTTTGCAAAATAATTAAATTTTCAACCAAAGAGATAAATCTTCAACCAAAAGTTAGACTTTTCAACACCTAATCCATTAACTTATTCTATAGTATGAGTTAATAGTTGAATAAAATAAATCTTTAGTGTTAAAAAAAGTTAGACTTTTCAACACCTAATCCATTAACTTATTCTATAGTATGAGTTAATAGTTGAATAAAATAAATCTTTAGTGTCAGCTTTAGAACTAAGTGAAATTAAAATGTATACGAGAAAATGTCACAAGCCTCTATTTTTCACAGAATCAAAACCATGTAGCACTAGAGAAAATAATAACAATATACTCCTATAGGAGCTAGATCTTAGAACTAAATCTGAATAAAGTGGTAATTTGGTCCAGTACATTGCCTCTCATATTTGAAATAAACGTTATAAGTAAAGCAGAGCATGATCGCTATCCTTCCCCAGATTTTAAAGTAAAAATGTTTATTATTGTAGAAATAAAGCCTGGGGAATCTAACACTAATAAAATCGATACTAATTCCTAAGTGACGTTTTGTTACATTTTGGCGATTCTTGCTTCAAAATGCCATGTGACACGATTTATAGACGACCTGATAAATACAAAATCAAAATATAATTTTATATAACCAGCAATTCGACAATGAATACCTAATAAGTTAAAACTATTTAATGATAGTATAAGAATACTTTTAATTAAATTTTCTAGACATATTTTTAAATTAGGAACATTAATATAATTTAAATATTTACTGAGACAGTAGATTAACTTCATAGATTTGGCGCAATAAAACTGTGTGGTTTAAATAGTATTTTTTTTCGAGAATTCATCTATTCAGGTAGGAAATTTCTAATGATTGCATTTTTCGTTCACAATGTTTTTATGGTTTAAAATCAAAGTATTTTATATAAAAAAGTTAATTCTTCTTCTGGGAAATGTTTCTTAAATTTTTTAATTTTTGTGGAAAATTTTTGTCATTATTGAAATAATAAAATGTTAAATTTTCTACTTGTAAATGGTATACGTCACCTCCAATAGTATAACGTATTTGCAAATGACTTTTTGTATAAATAATTAACAATAGTAATTACATATTTTCTCAACGAGGCTAGAGCCGAAGCAACCTTACCTTCTTTATGTTTCGTGTTCACCGCAAATATTTGTTTTATTGCCAACGAATTTTAATTAACATTCGCTTATTTTCTTTTCTAATCTATTCATTGCATATTTAGTCATAATATTTTCATTTAATATTTTTTAATCAATTTTAAATTATTTCATTTAAAAATTGATCTACATTCAATTTAATTTTTATTTGAAAAAAAAATAATTTAAGATAAGTTCACTAAGTCATAAATAAAATATTACCAATATAAGCTTAACAAATAGTAAAGAATATTTCAGAGAATAAAATACGCCATTATTTGGAAAAACTTTGTATATGTTTAAAGGCTTTCTAATTCTCAAAAATATTTTCACGGACACCCGAGGACGTGCAATTTCTTCATTTTCCATTAACTGTTTCAATTTTCATAAAATACATTTGAATTAAGGAAAAAAGATTCAAAATATGGATAAAACAAAATGTCAGAATGTAACTTTTAACCCGAAAATCAACATTTTTAATTAAAAAGTAAAACAAAATCTGTTCCTTTGATTAAAAAAAATGTCATCGAAAGTTAAGTTTTTGAAGATAAATTTTAAATATATTTATGTAGTATAATTCATAGTTTCCAAAAGCCTCATTTAATAGAATAGAAATTTGTTATCACTGCTTCAGTAAATAATAATGTAAATTATCATGCTTAAAAAATTCACTTATTCAATTTTTAAGGACAAAATAAATAACTTGAAACTCGGTGATAAAGCATATGATGTTAGGAAACGACTCCATATTAATAAAAATGTTGAAAAATGTCAAAGCCAAACCATCAGGTCTTTTGATATCAAATTTTTCAATGTCGAAAGATTTAACAATGAAATCATCTTAATATTTTTATTATTTGACTTTTAACCTACAATACAAGCACAAGAGAAAAACTTTCGTGAGCAGCTCCTCGATAAGAGGATGCACGGTATCTTCCACAGAAATCTGAAGGATCAGTCAATGTCTTGTCAGCTAACTTTTTCTTTCCCTAAATCGCCCGGATTGAAGTCTGGTAAGGAGGGTTTCTAGTTGTCCAACTCACGCGGGAACGACCTACATTCAAAGGCACAATGCGGCACTAAGAGTGCTTTATTACCATATCTGTCACTCTTATGGCATTAACCTTAATATCGCTCCTCTAAATGCTCCTAAGGAAATTGAGTCAATTGTCGAGAAAGGGAAGTGCCGCATATACTGGAACTTTATATTCTCGACAATTGTTTCTGTTCCTCACTCAAAACCTGACATGGTTCTTCTTGACTTCGAGAAGCGAATCATGTTCGTTATTAAATTTTCGACACCAGCAGACAAAAACATCATAACCAAGGAGAATGAAAAGAAAGAGAGGTATCGAGACCTTATATATAAGGTAGTTGCAATGATTGTACCTGGAATATTCTGTTAAACTAATCGTCCTTATCGTCGGCACTATTGGAGCTGCCAAGCTTTCACTTACTAATGGCAAGTATTGTCCGAAAAAGTTTGTTAAGTGAGCAGGAATATAGGAGCTTTTATTTGGACAAAATAAATAAGATAATTAATAGCAGATTATTATAATTAAGTTTGTTTTAATCCAAAAAAAATAATTAAATTCCACTGTCAAATTTTTTTGCATCACTAGTGCCCCTATCTAAGGGGCTTCTCCTAGGAAAAGATTCTACTGTTTCTACATAACAGCGGCCGTTTTAGACTTTCAAAATCTCTATACTAGTATTCACCTGAAATATTTTTGTAGTATACAGGAAAAAGCGCAGTTAAACCTGTGCGTAGTATAGCGGACTTACTCCTCATTAAGTAGCCGGATCCAACTTGAGTTCAAACCTCGTCCTGTCGTGACTACATACTACATTTATAATTACATGCGGAATTTAATTCACAATTACACTTGCAATTACATTAACATTTATAAACAAATTACGCTCTTGGCTTCAAAGATGTTTTATACAAAATATCTTAATTAAATCTAAGAAATCTTTTGCCTCATTCTAGTGAAATCTGTTTTAACTTATTTAATTTATTCAATCAACTCTTTTTTTCAATTAATACAATACGATTTTGCTAAATATGTAAATTAATGAAATTATCGCAGTATTGATCCAGCGATTTTACCGTGGTTCTAACAATTCTAAATTGACACCTTCAAGCAGAGAATTTCTTTACGTCGTTGCAACATGATCTAGTCTGATTAGATACTATCTTGGGGAAACCTTGAACAATGTGGATCACCTGGGAGTGGGTGTTAGTTTGAGTTCCTAATAACACATAGCAAGCTCAAATTTTTTTTCTTTTTCTGGACTTTATGAATTATTTCGAATTGTTAAGGCGTCCAGTTCAGAGTCATCCTAGCAATATTTTTTTTAATGATGTCTTTCTTTATGCCCGTGCAAATTATATTCTCCATGCAGAAATAAATAAAGTGCAAATGCTTGATTATATGCTTGACTGTATTCTTCTTTGATTTGTATAATCATGTTACTTAGAGTTGCACGATTCTCAGCCAGGAGCTTTATTTGCTCTTGTTCTACAATGTCTACTCGTTTATTTGCCTGTTTGTATCCTCTAATGTGTGCTTCTTTGTATACTGGACTGTTCGATGTTGTTACATGTTTAGCAGCAACTTCATCCCGCGCAACAACAAGGGGCAAGTAACGGTTTGTACCCAAATTCTGAGATAAATCACGAGGCACAGTAACCCATTCGCCTTTATTCATGTCAAATAAGAAAAATACAGGTTCCAGAGAAGAAAATAATAGGTATAGATCATGAATGAAATTTTCCACTTGCCCTCCAAATATTATGTGGCCTCTTTTCACAAGATCTGCCGAACTGAACTTTAAAGGTTTATCACCAAATTTTTTGAATTTGGGAAACTGCCCTTCAAAAACAAATGTTTCGACTGGAGGCATGATACCGTTGTATCCAGGAAATAAATCCCCCAAAGTCCTTGGTTCTGCACATATTATTTCTGTAAGAAGGAACAGCAATATATAAACGTAATGTAATGGAGTAGTTTCAAAAGAAATCGAAAATTGTGACAGTAAATCATACTGATTTACAAAGAAGTGGAATTTCTGAGAAGATTTTTTCAAATGTATACTAGCGGCCTCTCAATATTGCACGTAACTAATTTTGATTTGCTAGTTACTCTTTCTTACCAACTGCCCCCCTCCCCCAAGTGCAACACACATACGATTAAGTAGTGTACATTGGGTATGAATTGCGCCTTGTCACCATCTCAGTCGGTCTGTCAAATTTAAGCCTAAAAAACATGTATTTAAGAATGAAGTTACAAAAAAGCACACCTACACACACACGCATGTGTATAAATACGAGGTGTGTTCAAAAAGTAAGGTGACTTTTCAATTTTCGCGGGCTACGTACATTCAAGTTTTTAATCTTTTGTTTTGTTTTGTTGGTACACTTGTCACGATGTTCACAGTTTTGACTCTGTAGCTCCTATTGTTTTTCTGGCAGAGGCGTAAAAGGTTAGAAGGATTTGGTGTGCTCGGCGATTTTCTTCTTTCGAAAAAAATGTAGCAAAGAGTTTGCATTAAAATTTGTGCAAAAAATGGAATCCAGTGCTCTAAAACTCTTGAAATGTTGACAGTTGCATACGGTGATTCTACTCTGAGTAAGAAAAATGTGTATAAGTGGTGCAAGCTTTTCCAAGAAAGCCGAGAGGTTGTCGAAGACGAACCTCGACCTGGACGTCCCAGCACGTCAACAACAGATGAAAACGTTCAAGCAGTGGAAGAAATGATGTTGGAAAATCACCAAATTACCATCAGAGAAGTTGCTGAAGATGTTGCGAGAGGCGACACGCAAAAAGCGTCCGGAACTTTGGAAAAACAATTCGTGGCTTTTGCATCATGATAATGTACCTGCTCATTCATCGTTGCATGTGAAAGCTTTTCTGACCAAAAACAGCACCACAGTCATGCCTTAGCCTTCATATTCACCGGATTTGGTCCCCAGTGACTTTTTTCTCTTCCCAAAACTGAAGAGACCCATGAAAGGACATCGATTTTCAACGATTGAGGAGATAAAAACTGCATCGCTGAAAGAACTCAAGGCTATACCACAAAATGATTATCAGAAGTGCTTCGATGAGCGGAAAAGGCGTTCGCACAGGTCTATTATATCTGAGGGGGATTACTTTGAAGGGGACAACATAAATATTGAGGAATAAATTAATATTTTTTGAGAAAACCATAAAGTCACCTTATTTTTTGAACACACCTCGTATATATATTTTAGGGTGGGTCAAATTTTGTTGCCGAGTTGCGTACCCCCTCACGGTATTCTTTGGATCATTTTAAGAAGTTTTGTCCCAGATACCATACCTCTAAAATTAATTACGAGCCTCCTAATTTTTCAAGGTAGGTTTTTTTCCAAAAAGTGAATCAGATGTATGAAATTTAAATGGCGCCAGAGGGCGCTTCTGTACATTTTCTTGGTTATTACCGCCTTTTTGGGGAAATTTTTAGTAGCCCAAAATGATGAGCGTTAAAAATTAGAGTGGTGCACTCAGAAAAAGTTTATTTCAACAAAAATTTGGTTAGTACAGTGGATTCCTTGATAGTTAACTTTAAAGTCAAGCCTTCGACAACAACAACCCAAGTCCTTTCATAGCTGAAATGGCTGCATCTCTTTTAGAACATTATGAAACTAAGCTCAACCCACTCTTTTTGAAAGTTCATGAATCAAAAGATTGGGTTTTCAAAATTGAAAACTATGTTAAGTTAATATTCAAGCCTACTAAAGTCTTCTAGGCGCATAAGAAATACAGTGGTAGTGGTGAATGTTTCAACTATTTTGAAAATATTGCGGATGCTTGCAACAAAAAGAACTTAACTATTCAAAAATTGCCTCTGGTTGGTATCAATGATGCTAAAAAGTAAGATCTTTTATTTTTATGACGTTTTATTAAACCAATATTAGACAATTTTACCACGAAACATTTGCAGCTTGTGAAAATGCAGCGTGCAATGAGTTAGCTTCAGAAGCTGATTGTGAAAATGAATACCCTTAATTATTTTTGATAACCGTTTCTAATAAATGAATAATAAAAATAACAGGTATTTGTTTTTTTATAATATTAAGAAAAAATATGTAAATAAATATCTCTTACTATTAAATTTTTCTCGTGTTTTTATAGCTATAAAATATATTTTTAGTAGTTCTCCTGAAAAACGACCTAAGTGCTTTTGCATAAGCTGTCACTAAAAATATTGCTTCAATATTTTTTTTGAAGATTTTATGTTTTAAATCCATTATTCGACAGGACATCTTTGCAATAAATAAAAAAATTGATCAGCTATATTTAACAATGAGTAGTACAATGTTGAATTTTCAAATCACTTTTTCTTGAAACGACCCAATTGCACTAAGGTCATTCTTCGAGAGAACGCCACATATGTACTTCCTATTTAGTACAGTTTTTCAAAATAATATGTGGCTAGTTTCCAATAGCTGGATGCAAAATTTGATAATAATTTATTGTGAATGGCTCAGTTTGATAATCCTGAGTCAGGAATACTTTGATTCAAACAAAGTTAATTTTTTTAAAGTTTTAACGCTTGAAGCTTGAGCTATCTGATTTTTAAAGCTCCTAATCCGAAATCATAATTTTCTTTGATGATGTAATAATTGTAAGTTAGAAATCTAATTTTTTTCGAAAATTTCCTGGTCCAAATCAAAATTTAAGTTCTTTTGGAATATTCCAAGACCGCATTATAATTTATTATAGTTCTTTTGAAACTTGGATATAACTTGCTTATATGATGTATGCATTTTTGTTTAAAAATAAAACTAGAAAGCCCTAATCTATTCTTAACTTGGTTGGATTCCTCATTAAGTAACGCTTTTTACGTAGGTGAATTAGAAACTAATGAAGCTGCTCAAGCCGTAAAATAAAATAAAATATATGTATAATTTACTCCATTATTTTCTCAAGCAGTGTTATTAAATTAATCAGTCCATCTCTCGCACGGTTTATGTACAAAAGTGAATCTTGGAGTTGAAAATTAAATTAAATTTTTTATAATTTTTAATAAATTAAGAATTTTTAGCCAAATATTTTAATCCTTAACCGAACTCATGGACTTTTAAAAAAGATTGTTGATATTCTAACAAATTAAAAGAATTTTATGCAAAATTTAAAAAATTAAAGCTAAAATAAAATTATTCAGACAACAACTTAAAAAATTTTAAGAGAAAACTGGGATCGTTAAGAATTTCCTACCCAAATAGGCAAATTTTTAAAACAATAAATTTTCGACAAAAAAAGATTAATTTTCATTTAACAATAAAAATTTTACCTAGAAAAGGAATAGTTATATTTTCACTTATAAAAATTAATTATAAATAAAACAAAATCGGAAAAATAGTTAAATTCTTAAGAAAAGAGATGATTCTTATTTAAAATGATGCATCTTTAAGTTGAATAACATTTCCAGACAAGAGTTTAAACTTTTGCCACATAGTTGAAATTAAAACCAAAACATAGATTTTAAAAGCAGAAAATTAATTTTCTATTTAAAGGACAAACTATCAACAAAATACATGAATTTTGCACCAAATAGTTCTATTTGTAACTAAAAAAAAAATTATTTTTTCACCAAAAATAGAGTAGTTAAAATGTCAGTTTAAAAATTAATTTCTACCAAAAATGAAATCAGCTTAAAAAACTGAAATTGTAAAAAAGCGAGATGAATCATCGATAGCAGACTTTCTAAAAAGAACGAAAATAAAATTTTATCCAAGAGAGGTCGGGAGACTTTCTTGATAAAAGAAAAAAAAAGTTGGAAAAAAGAGAATCCTTTTTAAAAAATCGGTGACTCTTTTTAACTTATTGTTTATTGTTCAATTGACGTTACTGTAAAATCAGATTTTGCTTTTGTCTCGAAAAATAGGAGTAGGTCAATGTGAGCGTCACTTACGTGACGCTTGCGTTGTGGTGGGTACGTGGCGCTACAGCCACGTACCCGAGACAAAGGGAGATTGGAGAGCTTAGACTGCTAACGCCAGATTGGAGATTGCATCATAAAGATAGCGAAATTGCTTTTCACATTTGTAGCATTTCAATATAATATGTCGTATATTATTTCACCTACGAACAAAATCAAGCAGGAAAATTGAGTTTGTGAGAACGACACTTCCGGTAAAGATCTTCATTTTTTTGTATCGGCGGACTTAATTCGTTTCTC
This sequence comes from Belonocnema kinseyi, assembly GCF_010883055.1. Classification (NCBI taxonomy): domain Eukaryota; kingdom Metazoa; phylum Arthropoda; class Insecta; order Hymenoptera; family Cynipidae; genus Belonocnema; species Belonocnema kinseyi. The sequence goes on from NC_046660.1 coordinate 25,934,052, forward strand.
GTAACTGACAAATTGTTAACAATCTCTCTGCTTGTTATACAAGCCATTAGTAAGTTTGAGCATAAAAATCGCGAGAATAATTAAAATTTACCTGACATGGATGATATACGAACGCAGACACATTAAAAAAATGTATGGCGTAAAGAGCACGTAATATCATTGTTTGATATTTAGTGAACAGGTGATTATTTTACTCTTTCGAGATTCAATTTCAAAGTAAGGTATGCAAAAATAGAAGAAAATAATTATTAGAATGGATATTTTTTAAATTTAAAACAGTTTTCAACGTCCTGAATTTGGTTCCAAATTCGTCGTCCTTCATTAAATACCTTCTTTGCTCAAGGATTTAACTCTCTTGTCAACAGTTTATTTTTCTTTTAGTACAGATTCATAATTTTAGTAGAAAATTGCTCTTTCCTTAGTAGAAAAATTCATCGTCTCCAGTCAAAAATATGCTGCGAATACAAAGAAAACTATTTTGACAGGAATACCAATAAAAATAAATAAAGATGAGGACATATACAGGGTGGGCCATTTTAATCGATGCACCAGAATTTCTTGGTTTCTAAGAGGTGATAAAAAAAATGTTTCACACAAAAGTTGTTCATGACAAAGGGAGTAATTTATCTGTTGAATTAGTTTTGACCTTGAACTTGATTTTTAAGCTGATTTGAAGGTCAAAGTGGTTTTTTAAATGGGATTTCCTATTTTTTATATCGGATTCGAAAAGAGCGAGACATTTTACGTCCGAAATTGTATTGCAATTTTTTTCATGACCTTCACAAGGTCATTTTAAGGTTATATGCTAAAAAACTGTAGTTGCGATATTCGACTGCTTTTCCTGATAGAATAATCGTAGATGGCGAGAATATTTTAGCATTTGACCTTGAAATGATCATTGCAACATCAAAACAATAAGGACAATAATTAAAGTATCAAGGCTGCCGTTCAAATTTTTACTCCTTTATAGTCGGTTGTCAAAGCAATGTTTTCCGCAAAAAGAACTCTCTCTGACCTTTAAATGGCCTGGAAAAATAAGATCGAGGTCAACATTTTCAAGATTGTTATCACATTGGAGTTAAATGTTCCTCATAAAGGTGCATTAACTACGATTATTCTATCAGAAAACGCAGCGAATATCGCAACCACAGTTTTTTAGCATTTATCCTTGAAATTACCTTCTGAAGGTCACGAAAAGAGAATTAAAATATAATTTCGAACGTGAAATTTTCTGCACTTCTTTAATTCGATGCCAAAAATAGGGTTTCGCATTTTAAAAAACATTTTTAAATATAAATAGGCTTGAGAATCAAGTTCAAGGTCAAAAATAATTGCGAAGATAAATGGCCCTCTTTGTCCTGAACAACTTTAGTCTGAACTGTTTTTTAGTATTGTCTCATAGAAACCCCGAAGGATTTTGGTATCCTTAAATCGAATCCATTATCCAAATTTTTCGTACACGTCAGGTTTTTGAGATATCCGAACCTAAAAGTGCAAAAATTGCGTGTCACTATCTAGTTCAAATACCTCGACGTCTTTCATATAAAATTTTGGTTTCAAACAGGTTCCTTTATTGCCAGTTTTCTAATCCTGCGCGTATTTTACGGTACCAATAATTAAACAACAAAAAAAGTGTAAATCTTCCCTTACTTGAAAAATAAAATTTTATTGTTAGCAGTTTGGAGTTTTCAGATTTCACAATTCTTTGAAATCGTTGAATTATTATGAATAATTTCTTTAAAATTTTACTACGATCTTATGAAATCTCTTGAAATCCTGTTAAATTATATTAATTAACATTTAATTAAATTACTTGAAATCCTTTGCTATCCTTTAAAATGACTGAAATCATTTTAAATCTTATAAAATCCCGTCCAAACGCTTTGAAATATTTAGAAATCATTTGAAATTCTTTCGAATACCTTAGCCCAGCCTAATAAACTGAAAAAGGTTGTTTTTAGAGGAAATTCAGCCATACGTATTTTTCCGAATTGCAAAAAAAATCCAAAGAATTGTTTACTTTAATAGATCAATTTTTTAATTTTTATATTTATCATTTTATTCTTTTATTTTAATTTTTAATCTTTTATCTTTAATTTCATTCTATCATTTTATTCTTGATCCTATTATCATTTTATTCTTGATCATATTTGCTTGCTAAATAGTTTTTGTGACCAGAAGAATTTTTTTGTTTTAATCAAATTTTTTACTTTTTCTCTTAAAAAATGACAGATTAGAAAAAATTTTAAAACGAAAGTTTGGACTTGTAAAAAGGTCGATGAAAAATATATGTTGTTGTTTTGTAGTATCTTTCATAGTTTACGAGAAAAATTTGGAAAACTTGAAAAAAATTATTTCCCTAAAAAATCCAACTACTTTATTCCTCCAAATATTTTCTAAAAGTTTATACTAACCGAAGAAAGGCATCTTATGAGCATCATGCGGGCTAAACCATTTTTGAAACTAAGGGAATTTTTTTCCTGAAAATGTGATTTTTGAATTTTTCTCCTACACTATGAAAGATATCGCAAAAAAAGAGATATTTTCAATATAACTTTTTAAGACATGCAAACTTTTTGTTTAACTTATATTTGCATCTGCCAGTCTTTAGGATAAGAAGTAGAAATTTCGAATTTAAGAAAGAAATAATTCCTTTAACACAAAATAATTATTGCTAAAGTATTATTTATAAGTCAACAATCTTTGTGATTTCTTGAAAAAGAACGGCTTTAGTGAGCACACTTTGGATGAAAACAATGGTAAGTCATCGAAAGTAAGAAGATGATAGAAATTTTTTACTGCCAGTTATTTAATTAATTTTACTTTTGTACAAATCTTTCGCAAATAATATATTGAATTGTGCAAAATAATATAAATTGAAAATGTTTGTGTACTGATATTTTGAAATCAGCTGAAAATGTTGAGGAAAATATTATTTTTGAGTTACGAAATTCAGTTGTCAGGATGATAGGTAATTTTAGGGCAAATAGTTTAGTTGCAGCATCTATTTTAACCAAGGTTATTGATGAATTAGAAGCGCTGATTTCAGAAAATATGCATAACGTTAAAGAAAATTTTAAACTATTTTTGCAAACCAAGAATTTAATTAATCATCCTGAAGCTCAAAGTATTTTAGCTAGTCTAGAAACTGAGGGAAGCTTAAAAAATTTGCGTACTCTTGAAAAAGAAATCTCCGCTCTAAAAGAAAAAGCTAGTTACGTCGAATCCAGTTGCTAGGGATGCAATTTTATAGAAAAGCGGTTCGAGAATGGTAATTTTGTTTCATTTGTTTCTGGTAGGACTTTTAAGAATCTTCCTTTTTTTTCTTAAATATCTTCATGCTTCGAGGATTGAGCTTTACGCTCACAAATTTGAAATAGTCAACCCCAACAGACCAAAAAAAGGTGTGCATAAAATATTAGCTTTTTATTGTAGGATTTAGAATTTGCCTATTCATTTTAGTTCCTTTGCAGGAATGCCAATGTCATTTTACATCACTCCATGGTGTTAATGAAGACAGTGCTCTGCATGGATCAAGATTTTTTCATTTTAACGAATGCTTAGTTTTTGATATGATGCATGATTGATTGGAGGGAATTCGTCCTTATGAAATGAAGCTAATTGCTAAACAGTACGATTGCGTACAGAAACTCTCAAATGTTGCATTCTTAAATAGTAGGATACACTATTTTTATCATGGGGTAGTAGAATCGAAAAACAAACCTTTGGCTAATTTTACTACGACAAATATACGCGATCTAACTGACCGTAAAATTAGTCAAAAAGCCATGCAAACGTGGTGCTTAATAAGAGCTTTACCAAAAGTTAAAGCACTTATAAAATTATTATCAGATGTTGTTCCAGACTTTTGCTCTTGCAAATAACGGAAATAGGTTTTGCTCCAAAACCGGATATGCAGATTTTGCCCTATATTTTTGCGCTCATTGAAGAGCATCATAAGACTTTTCTTAATTTATATCCTCACGCAAATTTCACCAATAAGCATCATCATCTTGTTCACTATCAATAATGTATTGTAGCATCAGGACCACTAATTCTTCTGTGGTGCATGAGATATGAAGCAAGACATGCAACCTCGAAGAAACATAATAGTGTTTTATGGAATTTAAAAAATCCGCCAAAAACATTATTACGAATCGCCCAGTCTAGTAAAATTTGTACTTTGGGGAAAAAATATTTCAAACTAGAAAGGGTCAGAATTTCACGGGGTAGAACTACGCTTATTCTGAACACAGCAAGTGCAAGAGATTAGTATTGTTTGAGGTATGGAAAGATGGATAAAGTTTTCCTAAAGAAACATGTATCTGTTCATGCTACAGACTACCACTCTTTGGGAAGATTGTGGAAATTCTAATATTGCCAAATGGTTCTGTTTTCTTTAAACTTAAAAATTATAATACAAGAATCCTTGATACAAGTTGAACTGCCTTTTTAATCGAGCGACCGAAGTTAAAATCATTAGTAAATCAGTAATCAGTATAGTTCTTTGGAAGCTAAAAACCATCCAGAGGATCGAAAAATTACAGTACCCGTCTCAGAAGAAGACGATAGAAATCAGAATGAAAATGCCAAAAATACCAGTTCTACAAAAATGGAACAATCAGAGGATCAACGGCATTCAAGAATTAATTGCGATAAATTAAGCTTCCTTAATTGTTGAGATAAATTGGTATGAATTGGATTTTGCTTTAAATTTTGGTTAAATAATTCAATTTTAATAATTGTCAAAGGTTAAATAAAATCTGAGAAATTACTCTACGGTAAGCGTTCGTCATAATACAAGCAGATCAACCGACCGCAATCGCAATTTCAAAAGATAGGAGTGAAACTTGTCGCCTCACGATGCAAAAGGTGGCAATTCTTCTAAGCATCAAAGATCCCGCAAATGAGTGTTGTGTATCTTGAAACAGCTCCCACCAATCGGATCGCGAGTTGTGCAAAATTTCGTAGGGTGAGGATAGTGTATTTTTTCAAATTGTGTTTCCTTTAATTTTAAAACGGCAACTTTGTTATTTCGTGCTCTAATTGGTGGGAGCTTTTTCAGGTTACAGATCGCTCATGTGCGGGAGCTCTGACGTTTGGGAGATTTGTTACGCACTCAACGATCCGCTTAGTTCATGCAGTTTGCAGTTACTTGAATCTTACTCCACCAAGAGTTGTGTTTATCCTTAATCAGTTTTCTGGAAAATCGGGATAGCTTTCTGTGAATTCTTCCATCGAATCTGCTCTGTGACCCATACAATAGCCAAAAATTCTTTTTCAATGGTGTTGTGTGACAACTCTGAGCATTTTAGAGTCCTACTTGCGAAAAGTATAGGGAAGTGTTCTCCGTTTTCATTTTCCTTATACAACACTGTTCCCAAAGCGTTGTCACTAGATTAGATTAGCACATGTAAGAATTACAAACTCACAAAATAATCCTTTCACTTTTTTAAAAGTATCTTTTTTCGAGGTACTTAATTTCATATCGTAATTGATACCTTAATTTTTAAGGACCAGGTTCAATGTCTGGATCAAAATCAAGATAAATTTTTCCTTACTCTTGGTAAAGTACTGACAAGTCTTTAAGCTTCTTTTGAACTTGGCAGCGAATAAATTATCTTTCTACTCATCTACTTTCAATTTCTCTAAATTTCCCAGTTAATTAAAATTGAGAATGCATTCAGGAAGTCCTTTAATTAGAATTCTACAGTTCTATTTATGAAATATTATAGCTTTATTCAATCAAGATTAGCTAGAGTTCTATGAATTATTTGTATCAACTGACATAAGGTCTGGGTAAACAAGTTACGGCTTAAAATCTCTTTTTAGGCTCTTTGCCATTGTTAAGTATTTCCTAATACTTAGATTGGGAGACTCACTGTTGAATTGTTTATAGCATTTTACTTACCGACTTTTTATGATAATTCCCGTCTTGAAACTTTCTTTAGGAGTAACGAAAAATCACTGTGCTTTAAGATTAACCAAAATAACACATTCTCAGATGAATTGACGTCATTGCTGACAATAACGGGCAAAGAAATTTCACAGTGTGGATGATATTCGAATCACAAAATATATATAATGAAAACTATTTCAGGTTTAGAAGATCGCTTATATTTTAAATATTAACTGTAACATTCTTAAATAAAAATTAATACTTTCGGAGCAGTGAAAACAAAAACATTGTCTGCGTCGAGTTTCTGCTTCTCTTCTTGAAAAATTTGATTTTTTGCAAGCAAATGATGTTTTGTGTGCACTGTGTAGGCACAAAGCAAGTAAAATGAAGACAAAGGATTTACGTGAGTATTAAAATAGTGATAAGATACAGTTTTGAAACAGTTGCGAAAATGATGCAATTGTTACTATTCAGCTGTGAGGAAAAATTCTGCTGATAGAATAGTGATCTTAGATTCTGAATCCTCCGAGACTGATGACGATGACTATTTGTCTATATTCAGCGATCATTCAGAAGTACATAATTCTCTTGTAACATTTAAAAAGAAATTTTTTTGGTAATTTTTTGTAACATTTGTAATGTTGTTCTATAACATTGTCGGTCAAACCATTGATGTCGTTTTCTTGAAAATTAATGAATTTTTTTTCACAGAAAAACCATTTTCCCCCGAAATAATCATTAAAGTTAAACAATTTTACGAACGTGATGATGTAAGTGAATAATGCCAGGTCATTAGCTCACGAAATCGGTCAAAGCAGATGGGAAAAAATGCATTGTTAAAAAAAGATTAATTTAGAAAAATCTTCAAGACGTTTATAAACGATTCATACATGAAAATGAAGGGATCAAAATAAGTTTTTCAAAATTTCGCTCACTCCGGCCCAAGCACTGTGCTTTTGCTGGTACTGGTTGGACGCACAATATTTGTCTGTATCCCATTCACGAAAATATGAGACTGATGACTTCAGGTAATAAACAGTAAATATCTGAGTTTTTTCTGTAACGTTAAGATTGCCTTTGTTTTTAGGCTGTCAATTGTTTAAATTAATGGAAAGCAACAATTATCGTGTTTCGCAGTATGAAGATATTTTGCTACATTTTTTATGCGAAAATCCTAAAGAAGAATGTTCTTTTGGACAATGTGAAAATTATCCAACTAAGGATCAAATGTTAGAAAAAATTACCGCAGTTTTCAAAAAGAATGGAGTAAATAATATCAAGCAGAAAGAATGGGTTACGAAACCAAAAACAAGTTTGGAAAAAATAATAATAACTATAGAGAAGTTTGTCCAAAGTTTTTGAAAAGTTGCAAGGATATTTATTAAACATTCTTTTATCGCTGGGAAACAAAATTCAAATTTTCAACAACGACCAAGAGACAATATTCCCCATTGTTTTCTATCATAAAATGAATAGCAAAATCGAACACCAAACATTAGTAATTATTTCTGATTGCAAGAAACATGACGCGATATCTCTGTATGTTTTTCTCAAAGCCCTTAATCAATACTTTTCACAATAATATCCGCATGTAAGCAAGTGCATTTATTTTCCTGCCGGTGCTCCTCAGCAATTCAAAAACGTGGAACATTTTGCGAACATTTTTCATCACGAACAAGACTTTCAAAGCCCTGCACAGTGGAATTTTCACGCGACGGCACATGGAAAAGGGCCTTGCGACGGTGCTGGAGGTACTATCAAAAGAATAGGTCGTCAGGCAAGTTTGAAAATGATCAACGATTGTCAAATTTCGACCGCGAATGAATTGTACGAGTGGGCTAGAAAAGCCTCTTCTCTACCCAATATTTCAATTATATACAAATGTTCGGAAGACTATGCAACAGCAGAAAAATTTCTTCAGAATCGTTTCGAAAAATATAAAACGATTTCAGGAACACAATCGTTTCAGTATGTTGAGCCATACGGAGACCACGAATTGAAAAGGAAAGTTTTATCTTCCAATGACACTTTTGAAATATAAAGTTTTTGTAAACCAGAAGTCTAACGCCCAAATCTAAGAAATAGTGCAGTTACTTTTTCCAATATTTGATTGAAGAAAAAGTAAAAATTACAGTAAAAAATACTAACAATTTATAGTGCGATTTACAGGATAATAAAAAACCTACCACAATTTATAATTTGAGTCTTAACTTCATTAAACATTTTCCACCTACTATTTTAAATAGCATAAAACCCCATCATTTATAATACAACATCTTTGCTTGATTGAAAAATTCACTGCTCCGAAAGTATTCATCTTTTCACTCTCAAATTTTACCAGGATTGAAAAAAGCGTTCGGACTACTTTTTTTAATTAAAAAAATAACAAAATTAGGTCCAACTGTGAGAAATTATTATTTGTTTCTTAATTTTGAACAACTTTTTTCATGAAATAAAGAATAAGGTTTTTTTTTGGTATAGCTTTTTTAAAAGCTGAGGAAAAGACGCGAGTTTAATATCTTAGACAATTTTTGGTATCTACTATATATTACATTTTTTAGTATAAACGGTTGAAAAAAGGCTCTTTTTTGTGAACGCAGAACTTCAAAAAATCATTTCTCGAAAATTCCACGTATCATATTGAAATAAAAAAATACGTATCGAATATTTTTCAGTAACAAATCGAAAAGAAATGTTGAAAGGAAAAAAATTTTGGTGGCTAATTTTGTGTGGAATGCCCTATGCATTGTGCTTCGGTTTGATTCTAGAGGAACGAAAACCGAACCG
>NC_046660.1:25942837-25945380 GCF_010883055.1 Belonocnema kinseyi
CTAATACTGAAGGTAAATCCGCTTATTTGAGCAACCTCGTTCTTCGTCCATGGAACTACTCCAAATGAATAGAGTACCACCGGGACCGCAAGCATGTTCGTTGCAGATACTTTGTTCCTCGCCGACAGTTCGGAAGACCAAATCTGCTGAATGAGACGTCTGTATCTGCTTCGGAGAGTATCCTTTATAGATTTTATATCCTGAATGCGGCTCTGTGGCACGCCCAGGTATGTATAAGTCTCTCCAGCGCAAAGGTGTCGTATGGCGCTTCTATCAACGAGCTCAGGATCTTCAGGGATGCCATTAAGTTTTCCTCGCTTCAAATGGACCTTGGCGCATTTGTCTGACACAAATCCCATTCCAATTTCCTTAGTATATCGTTCGACAATCTCTAGAGCTAGATGTAGTTGCTCTTTGTTTTTAGCATAGATCTTAAGATCGTCCATGTTAAATACATGAGTGACCTTGTACTTTCGATCTGCAGGGTGGCCGCACAAGTAGCCGTCGGAATGGCGTAGTGCTAGAGATTGTGGCAATAATGTAAGGCAAAAGAGGAGTGGGCTCATGGTGTCGCCCTGAAAGACACCTCTCTGAAACGTGACTTTGTTAATTGTCACAAGATTTTTTCCAGGTGAGATAGTAAATCTGGTTTTCCAAAGCGGCATCAATCTCTCTATGCAACTTACGATTTGCGGATGAACCTTTAAGCTTTCCAAAAGACAGATGATAAGTTTATGGGGGGTCGAATCGAAAGCTTTCCGAATATCAATCCAAGCCACCGATAGGTCAATCTGGTTATATGCTGTATCTTTGCAGACACATCTATCGATTAGCAGTTTCTCCCGACATCCCGCTACGTCTTTCTTTGAGCATCGTTGTTCATACATTTCTTTCTACACAGGTTCAATTGCTCGAACAATCCTATAATTTAGGATAGCTGCGAATATCTTATACAGTGTGTTCAGACAAGTGATTGACCTGTAATTCTTGAGGTCAGCTATGTTGCCTATTTTCGGCAGGAGTATTATGCGCCTTGCCACCAACCACTTCGGAATCGGCTCCTCCGACTTTAAATATGAGGTGAAAATACGGGCCAAATGCTGATGGGTTGAAGGAAACTTCTTCCACCAGAAGGTTTGGATACAATGTGGTCCCGGTGCTGAATAGTTCTTCATCCCTCTTAATACTCTTTTCACCTTCTCGGTAGTGATGGGTGGGCATTCTCGATCAGGTGTTATTAGGGCATCACACAGCTCCTTGAAGCTATTTGTATTTTCTGAGTCTTCGTCCAGTCTATGCTGCACTTCGTAAACTTTTCTCCAAAATACTTCGACCTTCTATAGTTTGGCAGGTCGACGACAGTAACTAGGGGGTCTTGGATGAGATGAGATGGGTCAGAGAGAAACTGTTGATTTTCTCTGACCCACCTCTCCCTCCGCTCTAGACTTCTCTTAGCGTCAGATAGTATCCGTGTTCTCTCAACAATATGCTGCCTGACGGTCAGCAGCTTTGATTTGTTAAGTGTGTGATAACGGGTCCGGAGTTTGGGCACGAATTTTCGAAACTTGGCGGTAAAATTCCCGCCAGATGTGACGTAGTCAATTGCACACAAAATGCGGACGCCTACTGTCTTGCCCAGCCTATCTTTATGGAAATTTTTTGCATTCGTCTATTGGTCTTATGATCAACCGTTGGTTTTGTTTTACAGTTCGCATCGGCCAAATCTCTCGCTTCATTATACACACAATAATTGACAGTTCAGAGGTTGGAATGTTCGGAAAAATGTCCACGAAGCTCATCGTCCATTTCAGCCATATTTTGAAGCTTGAGACAAAAATAGGTGTTCATATTTGTCCGGGTCATAAAGCATCGCTCTTCCTCTATCAGTTGTCTGCCCGCCGTTGGTTTTAGTGTCGCCTTTCTTTCTCTGTTGCCGGCTTGTTCTAGCTGTAGTAGAGTATGCGTTCCGCTTACATAGCCCTTTTTTTGGAGTAGTTTGGCATGGTTTCGCAGACATGGATTCGAAAAGTGCGATAGCTCCGGGTGTTTCTCGCACCACAGAGCATGCCATCGTGTCATGCAACCCCGTTCAGGGGCCACACTCGTCTGTATTGTTGCCGACCCATTTTTGGGAGCCCTTCGATTTCTGTTGTTTTGAACCGCACTCACTACAACTATGTTTGGTGTTGCCATTGCTGCTTCCACGAGAAGCTAGGAAAAGGTGTTCATCCATCCTTGTAGTGTCCCGCATGCAAGGATAAGGCTGCGTACTCTGAGAGGTCGTTCGGCATCCCAGAGTCAGCATTCTAGACAACTCACCCAGGTACCATTCAGCTTTCGGCACGGTTTTCATATCTCCGTTTGGGGGTTAATTCCTCAGGGACCACCCTTGGACAATTCTCCGCAACTGTCTATTTATTTTTGTAACCATATTAAGCAGAAACCCTCGGTGCAGGGACCCTCTATCCGCAACGCGAGGACTCGTTCGGTGGCTTTGTTATAGGTGCTTCGGTTTGATTCTAGAGGAACGAAAACCGAACCGA
>NC_046660.1:25945480-25998891 GCF_010883055.1 Belonocnema kinseyi
ATAAAATAATATCTTGAATTTCGTTTGATTTGTAAATTTTTGAAAGTGCTATAACTCTGAGAACTTTATTTTTGTCGGAAAAAGCTATTAGAATCAATTGTTTCTCCATTCTAATACTTTAAATATGCATACATCGAGTTTTGAAATTCCAAAAAAGTGGTCTCCACAATTTTCAAAATGCGTTAAAGAGTAAATAAAGCGTCAATATAAGCAGTTCTGTGACTCTTCCGAAACATAAATGCTATTAATTAAGCGCATTGATCAATAAAATTAGTAAGTAAAGGTGAACACCTTTTTCATCAACAATTTTTTATTATTTAAATATAATGTATAACAAATGAATTAGTAAGAGTGAAATACAAACAAAAACGTTAGTGTGGAATATAATAACGCACTACTTAGTCGCGTCCTATTTTTAATTTCAATAGAACGATTTTGGTCGATTTGATTTGATGTTAGTGAAATCTTTTTCGCGAAAAAAATCATCTTTTTGAATGAATTAAACTGATTTTGAATTGCAATTAAAGTTTTCTTTTGCTTAAATATTAACTATTACATGATCAGTAAGAATTCTTATTTTTTATTTTCAGGTTTCAACATTCAGCTATTCTGAAAAAATGCAGTTTTTTGGTTTTAAGACTCTTAGATTCGGCACTGATTCGGTAATTTTCAATTAAATATTTAGGATTTAAACACTTTAATTAAAATAGTTCTTTAATTGTAAAAGATTAGTTTCTTAAATAGAAGCTTTTACTTTTTATTTTCTATTGTAAACGTATCTGTCCTTTCGTTAAGCATCTTTTGGATGATACCTATTTTGCCTACCATTAAGCCACCAGAGAATAATTTATTTAAAGTCCTCTGCTATTAAATTATTAACGCACATCGCAATTAGACTTAAGGGTTTTTTCAAATCGAATAATATCTTTGTGCGAATTTTCGTAATACAACACTTTATGAAAAACAAATGAAGAACAAGTGTTTTGTGAAAATACAAAAACAACGTTATTGCACCAAACTGGTCCATTTTTATTTTGGAGCATACCCCCCACTAATCGTTCACCCACCATCCTGTAGCAGTGCCTTCCCAAGCCCGCTTCAACTTGCTCAGAATCGTTATCACCTTTAATATTCCCTCTTCGTGGCGTGAACCATTGCCATATTTCTGATGAAACCTGTAAGGAAACTGACAAAGTTAAACTAAAAAAAGGAAATTGTTCTCCTCTTCTGTCTTGAGGATTAGCGAAAATTTGACATAGTTTCTGACATTATTACGAAGGTAAACGCTAAGCGCTAAACGCTGTAAACTAAATATTAATTATGAAAAATTATCTACTCCAACAGTAGCAGACAACAAACAATAATTTAATAAGCTGCTGCGTCGATGAATACATTAGCATCATGAAGTTCCAATCAGTAAAACAATAGTTTTAAAAATAAAAAGATTAATTAATTAATTCACAAGCCTGTTTTCCCTTTAACAGACGGAGTAAAGTATTAACTTTTTCATTATATTTTGATATTTTAACAATTTATTTAAACGTCTTTGAAAATTCAACAAAGAAATCTATTTAAATGTGTTAATTTAAATAATTTTAACTCTAGAGATACAAAGTTGAATTGGTGAGAAGTAAAATTTCAGAATTTACATTCCGCATAAAGAAATTAAAACAACTTATTACACAAATTTTGTGAACTTATTAGAAGGAATTAAATAAAGTCAAAATATGACCACTTCTGAGGAATAAAAAATATCTCTGTGAGGTGCGTTGCCGGTATAATTAGAAGGAATTAAATATAATGAAAACACGTTCTCTTTGGGAGAATAGAAAACTGTGTGGCGGTCGCAATGGAAATAGATGTGAATAAGTTTAGGAGGTATCTTATTCTTATTGTGGCATTTTAAACAAATGGACAAATCGCTGATTCAAAATAATAGAATTATCTACACTTTTGCGCTGAAATCTGAAAATATTAGTTTTTCTCTATTCTACGCTTATTATCGGGTAACTTTAAAACAGGAATTTAATACCACAACATAACCTCTCTTAGGCTCAAAAAAGCCCATTTTTGTATATTTGATAAGGACAACCGACGTTTTGTAAAAACGTCACATTCTATTCTTAAAAATCTCTGAGAATGATACAATAAACAAATTTTGAACCAGTAATGAAAAACATATATAAATCTCATTCTCTAATTACTACACCCTGTTCGACAATACACCATGTTCTAATTAATCAGAACCAGAGATTGATTTGTTGGTACAAATTATAACTATGATGAATACAATTTATTATATTTTTCGGAGCAGCGTGAAAATTTCGTTTTTCTTTTGTTTGGATTCTGTTTAAAATTAAATCTTGGATTACATGGGACCTAGCTGAATAAAAATCTTATCCAAGAGAAGAAATGAGTTGCACGAAATATTGTATGTATCAAAACTTTTATTTCACCTTAAATCGAGGTTGATAAGGCTCGTTTTAACTTCAATTTTTCTTCCTTCTCCTGCATGCAACTTTAACTTGAAAAAAGAAAGACAATTCGATATTTGACCTACTATATTAATTTTTAGTTAAGAAAAATAAAAATTTGCAATGCTATCATGTTTGAATTCTATTTGATGAGATTTTTAACATTTTCCGTCTATATTCAATAATCATAACTATAATTCAACCTAAAAAGAGGGACAATGAACAATTTTTCTTCTAATGATCGTGAAAAAGCTACTTTACTTAGGTATACGGATCCAACGAAACTTGAATTCTCGTCTTACCAATGCTGAATACTACAGTTACATTCACAATAACATTTGAAATTACATTTTTATGTTTTACTTGCATAAATTCAGCGGTTTAACCGAGATGGATACAATGTTAACAAATCAGTCTTGACCTTCTATTTATGTTAGATCACTCAATCAGTCGTCGATTGGAAAGGTTAGTTACAAACAATTGTGAGTTAAATGTTTCGGTCCTGAGATGGATACAACTCTAACATGAAATCTTCAGACGAAACAATTTTTTACGACGGTGCTAAAAAATCTAATCTGACAAGATTCTATCTTTGGAATATCTTTATTATTGTGAATCACCGGGAAATTAGTGTTCTTCAAAGTTCCTCAGATAACATACAAAACCTAAATAATTTCCCTTTTCTACACTTTATGAAATAATACTGTTTTTTTGGGGTCCTCAGTAAGGTCACCGAAGCTCTGATGTTTTTTCAAGTATGTCTTTCTTTATGCCCATTCAAGTTATATTCTCCATGCACATATATATAACGCGTGAATTCACGATCATATGCATGATTGTATTCCTCCTTAATTTTTATAACGACTTTTGCCAAGGTTGCTCGTCCCTCTTCCAGGAGAGCCACTTGCTCTTGTTCTACAGTTTCTACTCGATCGTTAGCCTGTCTCAATGCTCTAATATGTGCTACTTTGTATACTGGATTGTTCGATGTTGATACGAGTCTAGCAGCAACTTCCTCACGTGCAGCAAGAATTGGAAAATAACGGAGTGTACCCAATTTCCGAGATAAATCACGAGGCACGGTAATCCACTCGTATTTATTCGTGTCAAATACGGAGAATGCAGGTTCCAAATCAGCAAATAATCTGTATAGCTCAAGAATGAAATTTTCTAGGTACCATCCAAATATGATATGACCCCTTTTTGCGAGAACTTTCGGAGGGTATTTCAAATGTAAACGTCTTTCACCATATATGTTGAATTTGAGAAACTGGCCTTTATACTGCCATTTTTCCACCGGAGGCATACCACCATTGTACTCAGGAAATAAATCCTCCAAAGTTAGCGGTTCTGAACTTATTAATTCTGTAAGAGTAAAAAGACATAGGTGAATATTTATGCAAGTTATATAACATTCATAATGATGACCCTGTATGGAAAAGACAAAGCGAATTTGAAAATTGCAACTAAAAGACAAAAAGGAAATAAAAAAAAATTATCTCAATTTTTGGTTTTGAAACCCAGTTTGATAGTTTATAAACTACGGGTTAGTTTGGCATCTGATCTTATTAATTTTTCGCTTTCAGTTGTGGCTATTCAATAAATATTCTGTAGTTTGAATTAGAATTTGAAATTTTCATTAAGTTATATTAAATTTAGAATAATTTTTATCTGATTTTATGAGCATATTAATTTACATGCAGTGCTGCTTAAGCTTCTGAACAACATCTCATTGAAGCAGCTGTGATTTTACAAGAACCTTAGAAATAGGGCTTACAGTCACGGGCTCAAGTAAATTGAACTTCTGCTAACAAGGAAGGTAATCCAGGTATCCCTCGATTTGTATAAAAACTAAATTGATTTCGAACAAACCTATTGCAAAAGTTTCCTCGTAATGAAAGGTGAAACACTTAATGTTCGTAGACATCAAAAATAAAGGGGGTAAACAAGCCCTACATATATTTAAACTTGTGCTAATAATGTTTCAATTTACACAAAAAATACTATAGAAAAAAATTTACTAAGCACTTGAGACAAGAATAAAGTGGACGTGTTTCGCTAAAAAGTTAAATAAAAATGAATTGGGGTGGTCACCCATAAAACTTTTGATTTTGTGTCTTTGAGAACACAGGCCCATACGAAAAAGTGGGTTCTGCGAGAGATCAGAGTATACGTATGTTGGGGCGCTAAACACGAATCTGATACCATTTTTTCCCCAGAACGTCAGGATTTTCCCCCAGACGCGAAAAATTCCGTAGTAGTTCAACTATTCTGGTTACAAATCAGCCTTGGTATTAAAAGTACCATCAACATAATAAATGAATTTTTCACCAAGCGGTTTTAACCAAAAATGAAACCTATTAAAAAAGAGTTAAATTGTCAACCAATGAGACACATATTCTTTGTTAGGTTTTTCAACCAAGAAAAAATTAACTGTTAACCTACAATATTTGGAAAAGCTTTTTGGAAATATAAAAGTAACAAGAATTCGTACAACAAGGGAAGCTCTTTCTTAAAAACTGGTAACCCTGTTTATGAATGGCTTTAAATCAATTAATTTAATCTGCCGTATGAGATTATACTTATATTTTCTATTTAAAAATAGGGGAAAGACACCTTAAGTCCACATGAGATTCTGTTAAAGAATTCTCCCAAACGTCAGAAATTTTTACAAGTTTGAAAAATCTTTCGTACGTAATTGATGGATATTCCCTAGTAAGAGTAAGTAGGTACCATCAGTCTAAAGTTTGCAATCTGGTTTTGTGCTGGTGCGTAGCGCCACGTACCCAACACAAAACGAGATTTGAGAGTGCCGCATGGAGCGATCAAAATATCGTTTTTACATTTTTAGAATGTTTATGTCAAAGCTTGTATATTTTTGCACTTACCAACAAAATTAAGCAGAAAAATTGCGGTTGTGAAAAGGAGACTTCTGGTAAAGAACTTCATTTTTCCTATCGACAATTTGAATTCGTAAGCGTAACTGATAAATTGTTGGAAAAAATCACTGCTATTTATACTGAAGATTACCAAGCTTTAACGAATAAGTCGTGGAAATTATTAAAATTTACCTTACTCTGACAAAGTCAGACCAATTTCAAACAGAACGTAGGTGTTATGACGTATAGAGTACACGACATCATAATTTTCCACTTACTTATCAGAAGATTATGTCATTCGTTCCAGCTACACGTTAATAGTAAAATATGAGAAAAATATTTTTTACAGCCTGTATCACAAATATAATACGCATATTCGAATTCAACCCATTTTCTGCAAAATTTAAATAAAAATGTTAAAATGAAACTAATAAATAATGATTTATTTAATGTGAGTGTTGAAATGAATTATAAGAAAAACTTGAATAAGATTTCAAAATATTAAAAATGGTTTCCCTAAGGTGCCACGCACATTTCTTAAGAAAAAGTGGTTTCGGATAATTCGGCTTAAATTTTTATATGTTGCGTAGCTCCGCATCTGGAATAAATGTCTCCGTGGGCGCAAAGCCCATTTTTACGAGGCCAAAAATGAAATGAGCGTAGAATTCTACATTCTAAATTAAGTTTTACCGTAAATTCAAGTCAATAGTGAATATTTATGCTGACCATGAACTTGTCGAATTCAGAACCATGTTTGCATTACTCTGAAATACATCAAAACGGCGGAGGTTTCAAAGTCGGACTTAAATTTCTGAGTCATCGACGTTTTGTCCCTTGTGGGGTTACTGGTATTCCATCAGGTCCCTCTCCAGGTTGAGAATAGGAGAACGCCTCCCAGATATGCATGGCACCAGGGAAATCAAATACCCGGGATAGGCAAAAACCAGCCAGGGGAACAAACCCCGAATTTAAATAAATGATGAGCGCATTTGTTAAAAACAACATACCCGAAGGGAGTAGCAATCTCCCAAATGATTCAAATCAGAGACTCAGAAAAGCAAGTTTTCTCATCCAAAAACTACATAATCGAATAGAGCACTTAAGAGAGTACTTGCTAGAGAACGAACGACGGGTCAGTAAGAAGTGAAAAGACAAAAGAAAAGCAGAGACTAGTCTGACCCGACGCAGTTGTCATAAAATCAACTAAGGGTTTAACGTACAAAGGGCTCCTCAAAGATCTCAAGCAAAAAGTGAAACCTGACATTTTTGGTATCACAATTAAGAGCGTCAAGGAAACCAGAAATAAAAAGGTCCTTGTGGAAGTAGAAACTCCTGCTGATGGCAGATCCAAGCTGCTCGCGGCAATTAGAAGTGTGGTTGGCAAAGTTGGCAGAGTGAGGCAGCTTGTCCCTCGCGCTGAATTTGAGGTCTTGGACGTTAACATCACCACGGATGGGAAGGAGGTCGAGGTCGAGGCCTTCACAGGTACTCTAAAGGCTTTTGTTGAAATTTGTGAAGAAATGGCGACCAAGCTTGTGCATGTAGGACATCTGAAAGTAGGATAGGTGTACTGTCGTGTAGGCAAGAAGCTAGATGTCATCCGTTGCTACAGCTGCCTCGGCTTTAGCAACAGGACAGTGAGCTACAAGGGTCCTGATAAGACCACAGGATGCTGGAGGTGCAGCGTGGAGGGCCGTACGTCCACGGAGTGTCTCTTCTATCCCTTGTGCTTCCTCTGCGCAGCACGAAATAAGAAACCCCGGGCTAACCCTTTTCCGGGGACTAGAAGATGTATGTCATATATGCAGGCAGCCCCTTTAAGGAAGCCTCTCATACGGCAGAAGTGAATATGTAAGCCCAGTCACGATGTTGAAGGCCGACGAGCCCGTTGCGCAACATTATCGCGTTACCGAGGACGATGCGTACATCATGGCTGGACTGGCCTGAAGAATGGCTGGTCAGATCCAAAGCCTAACTGATAGCGAGTAGCATTTATGTACCAAGAGTACATTCTGATCCTCAAAAACCTGGTACATCTCTGTTTCTATCAAGCTCGAAGATATCGGCACTTTCAAGTTTGAACTTGTCCTGAAAATATAAAGGAGCTAACTGAATTTGGTATGGGCCGATGGTCAGTTGATGTAAATATTAAAGATCTATTTGAGGAAACTCAGGAACGTCTTTCTATCTCAAACGCGACGGAAGAAAAATACGAAACCTTTCAAGAATATATTATCCAGATGAGAAAACTGGCCAGCCGAATGGACCTGGAGGCCAAGGAAATGATCGGGTACATAATCGACGATATTTCGGATTTCGAATCGAACAAAATAATTCTATACGGAACGAAATTTTTTCGGAATTTCATTGAAAGATGACCATGTACGAGGAGATACTGAATAAGATGACGGCAAGTAAGAAACCTCGCAGTGATAAGATGAGCAGGAAAAAGTTTATTTGCTAAGAAGAATTCAGGACAGGACGGAAAGGGCGCAGGAAGTTTAATGTTGATCGAGACGAGATGAACGAAATTGCGCTACAAAGGCTGCAAGATTAACGGAGTTGACGTAATAGCTGCAATAGATTGCGGTAGGGATTTTAATCTGATGCGGGAAGATCAGTATCGAAAAGCAGGGTTTACGGGCGTGGAAATGATTCGGGAGGCTGTGATGGCAGCCAGTGTTGGAAAGTTCCAAATTATTGGACGATTCAACACGACGACGATCATGGATAATGTTCCATATTTGTTAATTTTCAGAGTCACGCCGCAGCATGTGATTCCAGAGAAAACTATTTTAGGTCTGGAATTGCTAGATCAGGTCGTTGTGAAAACTAGGAAGGGAGGAAGACAAATGTGGTCGGACGAAGGCTATTTAATGCTGATGGCTCATGACGACTATTAAATCGCTTTGACCAAGAAGCCTGGAACCGTTGGAGATGACTGAAGTGGATCAACAGGTACATTAATAGGAAGAAAAGGGGTATCTCAAAGCTATCTGTTTGGAGTATACCAATCAAGTAGTAATACCCAGAAAAAAGGATGGAACACCTCGAGTTTGTATAAACTACAAGCCTCTGAACAAAGTAACGCTGAGGTAACATTTCCCATTACCTTTGATTGAAGATCTTTTAGATAAGATGGCCGATGCTAGAGTATTTATGACATTGGATTTAAAGGACGGTTTTCTGCATGTAAAAGTTGCCGAGAATAGTGTTAAATACACTTTCTTTGTCACGCCGACGGAATAATTAGAGTTTTGCAATGTACCTTTTGGCCTTTGCAATCCGCCGATGGTATTTCAGCGATACATGACATAGATTTTTAGAGATCTAATTAAAAAAGGGATCATTTTGATGTATATGGCGATATAATTATTATGTCCAAGGATTTTTCAAAGGCCGTAGAGGGATTAACACGAGTATTAGAGACAGCAGCACGATTTGGACTCAGAATGAACTGGCAGAAGTGTCAATTTGCATAGAAAAATTGAATTTTTAGGACACGTGATTGAGAATGGGACGATCAAACCATTACCGAGAAAAGTTGAAGAGTTGCTGGATTTTCCAGAACTGAAGACTGAGCAAGCTTTGCAATCCTTTTTAGGGTTGGCTGGCTATTTCATGAAGTTCATCCCAAAGTACGCGTAGATCGCCAAGACGCTAAGCGATTTGCTCAAGGACAGACGATAAATCAATATGGGAGAAGATAAACGGACGGCATTTCTGATGCTGAAGAAGCACATGTCGGTAGAATCACTTTTGAGAATCTACAATTCTAAGCTAGAGACGGAAGCTCACACGGATGCTTCCAAGGAGGTTATGGATCAATACTGCTTCAGGTAGCCTTAGACGAAGGACAGCTACATCCTGTGCACTAAGTGAGTCGCAAAACGTCACATGCAGAAAAGAAGCTGCACGGCTATGAGTTGGAGATGTTGACTGTAGTCATGGCCTTCAAGAATTTCAGAGTATATTTGTTAGGTATATGTTTTAAAATTGTTACAGATTGTGCAGCCTTCGAGATGACGTTGAAGAAGAACAGTCTCTCACACAAAGTTTCGAGATGGGTGATGAAACTGGAAGTGTTTCAGTACAAAGTCGAGCATTGATCAGGAGAGAGGATGAAGCACGTCGACACGCTGAGTAGATAACCAGCACGCTCACTACTCATACGGGACAGTCTGGTGAACAGATTGCGGACAGCTCAAGATCGCGACCAGGCAGTCAAAGCAGTAAAAATGCTTTTGGCACACAAGGACTTAGAGGGCTATCTACTGGACAACGATCTACTGTACAAAGGAGAGGGCGAAATCAAGAGGTTGGTTGTTCCTAATGGTATGAAGCAGGAAATAATCCAGAGAGCACACGACGTAGGACATTTTGGAGTAAAGAAAGCCACGGAAATAATGCTAAGACAGTATTGGATGGAAGGTAGATTCCTGAATCTCATTCCGAAATGAGAAGTACCCATGGACACTCTTCATATGGATCATGTGGGTCCTACCAATACTTGCTACCAATACTTGCTGGTGATTGTAAATGGATTAACCAAGTTCGTATGGTTGTACGCGACAAAGACCCTTGGAAGTCGAGAAGTTTTAGCAAAGTTGCAGAATCTTCAACAAACTTTCGGCAACCCCTGAAGGATTATAACGGACAAACACAAAGCTTTCATGGCAAATAATTTCGAAGAACGTTGTCGTGCAGGAGGCATCCAACATCTTGCCACAACAACAGGAGTGCTAAGAGGAAACGGAGAGGTCGAGAGGATGAACAGCATCGTCAACGCTGTGTGCCCTAAGTTGTCAACGGAGGAACCGCTTAAATGGTGTAAGCACATCGAGCGAATAAAGAAAACGACGAACAGTACGTATCAAAGATCAATTATTACAAGCCCTTTTGAACTACTGCTGGGCACAAAGATGAGAATTCCAGACGACGTTCAGTTTCAGGAGATCATCGAGGAAGAGGCGAGGGTCACCTTCAACGAGACAAAAGATTTACTACGTAGGCAAGCCAAGGAACAGATTGCCAAGGCCCGAGAAGAAAATCTGAAAAGCTACAACAAGAAATGGAAGGAAGCAACAAAGTATCAGCTGGTGGCATCGTATCCATAAAGAGAACGCAGTTTGGACCAGGACTGAGAGGTAACTTCAAGTTCGGCCGACTGCATGAAACCATAGAGAGGTTTCTACCGTGATCTAGAAGACGATCTAGAGAACGGACTGGATTATGAGCTCGAAGCATCGTCTGGGGCAGACGATGTGCAGAATGACCGAGTTGTGGGATCCTTGATTTCTCACATATAAATATATAGGGCTACCGTAGGCAAGGAGCAACTATGGGGGTGGTTCTACGAGATGATACATCGAGAGAGAGAGAAGGCGAGTCTTTTAACTGACCGGCTTCCCGTGAGGTCGTTTTCGAGGATGCAATGTCGGGTCATCAAATCGTGTATATCTAAATTTTATTTTATTTTCAAATAAACGTAAAGTTATAGTTAAAGTGTATGTGTTTCCAATTCAATTGACATACCCACGTATACACATATTTTAATTCAGGAATTTAAGTTTTATCAATATGTAATTTCGAGTGTAGGATTTTATGTGTTAAATAACTCAGAAAAAAGTAGTTTTCTAAAGTGATATTGATAAGGTGGATTTATAATTATTATAGGTAGTTTGTTCCAAAGATGAGCACCGCGAATAATAAAAGACCTTAGCGTTTTACGTGTACGTTGTCGTTTCATTTTTAGTACTTTTTTCCTTTCACGGAGTTTGGAATGTGTCCATTGATCTTGGTCAGTAAGATGTAAAACGTTAAGAATATAGTGCGGAGTTTCATTACTGTATAGGCTATATACCAAATTACCCATAAAGAATGGTCTTCTTCTGGTGACGTTAAGAAGTCCTGCTCTTTCTTTAAATTAAGTAATATGTTCACTCTTAGGGACGAAATAATTGACGCGAATGCAAGCATGGAGCGTGCGCTCAAACTTATCATTTAGCTCATCTGTAATATCCTCGTACACTACACAGCCGTAGTCAAGGAAAGGAAGGATAAGGCTTTTAAGTAGGACGATACGCGTGACAGTAGGAAGTGATTCTTTATTCTTGTTAAGTTATTGGAGGGCTCTAAATGTTTTTATTGAAATATCCGCTACTGGTCATCCCAAGTAAGAGTGCGATTAAAAATATATCCCAAATCCTTCACAGATTCTACAAATGGGATAAGACGTCCATCGATCAAGAGAGGAGGTAGGGTTGCAATTGTTTCAAGTGATAGAGAGGAAGAAGGCCCTATCATTGTAGACATTGTTTTACAGTGCTGAGAGTAAGGCCACTTATCAAGGCCCACTATACCACCAGATCAATATCCGCCTGTACCCTTTGAAATAAGCTCTTAAGATTGGCAATAGGCCCGGAAAGGTAAAACTTAAAGTCTTCAGCATATTTGTGATAGTTGCAATATTAAAGCTCCCTACCAAGTTCAGAGGTATAAATATTAAATAAAGTGGGTACAAGTGTGGATCCCTGAGGGCCACCATTCTTAACCTCCCCAAAAATTGACTGCTCGCCGTTGCTAATTTTTACTCTTTCAGACCGATTACTAACGTACAATTGTGACCATTTAACAACCATTTTTGAGAGGTGGAGCGATTTGAGTCTAGTCAATCGTAGATTATTGTTAACTGTATCGAACGCATTAGAAAAATCAAAACGGACAACAAACACTATTTCCCTTCTATCAATTAAATTATTGGTTTTAATGTGTGAAGTGATTTGCTGATTCGCCAACGCGTTGGATAGGTTTAGATAAGGCACATAGGATGGATATAGGACAAAAATCTGAAGAAGAGTCAAGGTAATATTTTAGGATTTTAGGAACTAGGGTGTCTTCATTCTTGTGATATGTCAGAAAAGAATAGTGAAAAATTGTTATGAGGAGCTAAGTGTTTAGAAGGAATAATTCCAAGCCGTCCTAAAAGTAGCCAGATGTTTTCATTTTTATTCCTGTTTTTGATAGAATTGTAATTATATTGATTGTATGAATCTCGGATTTTGGTTTGCACTAGGTTTACTTAATTTACGAAATTCGGCTTGAATAATACTATTTTTTATTCTTTTAGCCAGTCTACGTTTTTTTCTCTTTCTTTTATCAAATCTTTGATATAAGGAGTGATCCAAGGATTAGACGTCTTCTTTGATTTCAGTATTCATTTGAACTCTAAGCTAACTCATAGAAAACTATCAGTTATAATTAAAAAATATTGTCTTCAAAGTACGTTAAAAAATATTTTAACAGATGAGAAACATGGTTTCCGCTCTCAAAGATCCACGGCAACTAATTTCGCAATCTACAGACAATATATCAATATTTATATTGTGAATGAAATACTAAAACTCGAATCCTCAGATAGCAGAAGAACTCTTGCGGGTCAAATATTTTTACACAAAATCAGATTTATTGCAATTCAGATATCTTTAACCAACATATTAATCAATCCATTACTACGATCAAGGATTTTTCACTTGATATATGTAAATGTAACTTCCCCGGTATTACTTTACAAATTTTAAAAATATTCCTATTCAATATCTGCTCATCTTTCAAATTATTTTAATACTTTAAGTAACTTCATCAAGACTCAAAAACAATAATTATTTTATGATTCTTTCTTCTTTTTACACGAATATTAATACTGAGCTTACTATTATGTAAAGCAGCCAAATATTTAAGTCACTACTTGTGTGATTCAAACTAGTCTTTAAGCAAATATTTGTACGATGATGAATTGCCGTTAATGAACTAAATCAAATAAATGATTAACTATTTGTTTGATTTTAATGTTTTTATTCTAAATTTACAGAAAATTTGCTTAATTCAAAAATAGGTATTAAATCCTTGATACAGAGGGTAATAAATATTTTTCTCATTTTATGTTTTGAATGTGAATTTGGATTGAATACGTTAATCATCTGATAAGTACAAAACAAAGAATGATATCACGTGCTCGTTTTTTTAAACAATTAAATTAGGTCAATTTTAATAATCGCCACGACAATCGCCACGATAATAAGCAGTGATTTTGTCAAAAATTTTTCAGTTACGCTTGCGAATTCAACCCGTGGATAGCGAAAATGAAGATCCTTACCGGAACTCTCCTCCTTTCAAGCGGGATTTTTCTCATTTATTTGGTTGGTAAGTGCGATAATATACAATATATTAATATTAAATAAAAATTCTAGAAATGTGGAAAGGATATTTTGGTACATCCATTCTGTACTCTCCTACCTGGGGTTAGCAGCCTTAACTCTTTAATCTACTCGTAATTTTGTGGTGCCAGCACAAAACCAGATTGGAGAGTTTAGACTGCTATTCCCGGAATTAAAAGTATACAATAAAAATACCGATTAACGGTGATCATTTAATATCCATCAATAAGGTACGAATGGTTTTTAAAACTTGTTACGATTTGTGACATGTTGGCGAACCCTGCCTCCAAATCTTATGTGAAACATAAGCTTACTCCCCTCGTATTGTTAAAAAATTTTAACATAATTGAAACACCAGAAAAGAAACAAATTTCTAATTTTCCATAAACTCTTTCAATTCTTCATAAAATACTTTTTAATTTAAAGAGAAATATTTCAAAGATAATTAAACCATATTTCGAAAGTAACTTAAATCCCAAAATAAAAATCTTTTGATTTAAAAATAGAAGAAATTATCTTGAAATAAAAAATTTTTGATCGGAAGTTCAGTTTTTTAGGATAAATTTCAAATATATTTATTAAATATAATTCAAAATTATAAAAAGGCTAGTCGAATAGAATTCAAGCAACATGGTATGGAATTTTAATGTATACTGCCGGTAAAACATGAAATTGTTTGCCTTCTTTCACTTTCCAGATGCGTGAAGGAGAATAAATATAAATTTAATTTGCAACTTCAGGCTACACTTATGTACGTAAAACGTGTGAGCGACAGATTAATAAATTTGATAACATTTGTTTATTAAATAATAAAGTAAATTACATAATGAGTATTGTAAATTTTATCACTATCGCCGAAGTGTTATTACCTCTCTTAAAATTCCTTTAGCTTAATCTTACACAAAAAATAAATAACTTGAAACGCATTGATAGAACATTTTAATGTTAGCAAATAACTTCATATTAAAGGTAATTTGGTAAAATCTCAAAGCCTAATAATTAAGAACTATTGATATAAAATTTATAATACTTTAATATTAATAATTAATATAATAGCATGTAGTATCAAGTTACATTCAAAGCTGGTACTCTATCGCTCACTTTTTTCGTTTTTCTTAATTTAGTTAGTAAATATAAGACGATTTAATAATATAATAATAATTGTAAGTTGAATTTTTAAACAAATAGATGAATTTCCTACCCAGAAGATTAGTTTTTCACCAAGAAAGATGAGCTGAAGCTATAATACAGGCTGAATGGATTTATTCATCAAATTTGAATAAAATCGAAAAACTGGGTTAAAATCTTCCAGAAAATTTTCAGAATATTAAAATTATCTGCACTTTTGTTTTAAAATCCAATTTTTAAAGTAAAATATTATTAAATTTTTTTCAGGATTCTGGAAAGGTTTAGTTTATTTATCTAAACCATGCAAATTGCTTAAAAACTACGATTTTTTTTATTCGCATAATAAAAAATTAAAGGGGGAGGGTCGGTAAGGCCGGTTTTTGGCCTAATTTATTTTTGGACCAAAAAATCTGAAAAAATCATGGTAGTATCTTATAAGTATCCCGAGTCGATTGCACGCTAAACGGAAGAACCTCCACCCCCTAGCCACCCCCACCCCCCTACAAATATAGGAAACACCACTACCCACCAACTGTATTTTCGAGAGATTTGACACTCTTAAACATGTATTCTGAGGTTAGCTCGGGTTTACTATGGTTTTCGGAGTCGCCGAATACAAATCTGGCGTCCTTTGACCTTTATCGCGTCAGGTTCAAGGTCATTGGAAGGTCAAATCGAGAGAAAACGGTAAAAAATTCCAAAAAAATACGTTATAGGTTTTTGGAGTCGCTAATTACGAATCTGGCAACCGTTGAACTCTATCGCTTCAGGTTCAAGATCATTTGAAGGTCATTTGAAGGTCAAATCGAGAAAAAACGGTAAAAAAATGTTAAAAAAATATGTTATAGGTTTTTGGGGTCGCTGATTATGAACCTGGTGCCCGCTGACCTTTATACCGTTTTCTCTCGATTTGACCTTTCAATGACCTTGAACCTGACGCGATAAGAGTCAAAGGACGCCAGATTTGTATTAATTACTGCCGAAAGAGATGAACTTTCCAAAATATTTAAAGCTGACTTTGATTAATTATTTAAATGACTTTCAAGATCAAAATTAAATTTCTCATCCCTTATATTTTGCAGAAAAGAAATTTTTGAAAAGAGTCACCATAATTGCATAATTTTAAATTCTAAAAAATAGAACTGGCACAATTTTTTATTGTAACTTTTTAATCTTAAAAACACTTCAATTTAAAGATTTAAATTTTTGTACTTTTCTTCTGAAACTATCAAGATGTATAAGTAAAAATTATTAAATTTGAATGATCATAGAAATATAAAAACAATTTTTTACTTCAAGATCTTTCACATTAAAGAAAAAATCGAAATAAAATTATTAAAATTATAAAATTTTTAATTTCAATAAAAGATAATCTTCTACATCTATAGCATCATTCTTTTTAATTATCAAATTTGCAAAATTCTTTATTCCACTAAACCGGGGAAAATATATTGCTGTGATGTATACAAGATATACGAATCGGATAATTTATAACCACGGAATAAATAAAGTCTAAGTAAAGAGAGTAAAAAGTATGTGTGCCTTAGAAATTAGTTTGAATTCACAATTGAAATTTAAAGTCCATACTGATATAGTATGTAATCATGCGAATAAAATGATTGGGTTTGTATTTTGGACCTGCAGGAAAAAATAATAATGTGGAAACACATTACAGTAATGTTCATCATACAAGCAGACAGGAAATATTATTTAGCAGCTTGATTACGGCCATGCTAGAGTAGGCTTCTATAATTTGGGCTCAAAAATTTTTGAGTCACGGTGAGATCCTCGAAAGAGTACGAAGAAAAATCTTCAAGATGCTTGATGTATAAAGTTGATAAATTTATCTAGAAAGAGGGAGCAACTACTTATCACTTTAAAATAGATTTTATGTAACGTCGTTTGAAGAAAAGTTCAATCTCTTTTTTGCAATTTCTCCACAAAATACAGAAAAGTATTATCTATATCTAAATTATCTATAACTTTTAAGTAGACTGCAATTTTAGAGTGCCTCAGTTTGAGTCCAGAATAAAAATATCATTTTATACTTAAGCTATAATTTATTGAATTGCCACAACTAAACAAAAAATAAATTTTATCAGATCAGTGAATAAATTAATTTAAAGACAATTTAATATTTGTAACCTTCCGCGAAGAAAGGGACCTTACGCGCCAAAAATCGATTCTTAGGTTTTTACACCAATCGATAGTTGTTGAGCTGCTTTTTCATTTGCAAAAATCAGAAATTTTTTAAGTTGATTACTTTTTTTGTTATTAAGCTGCAAACCTAGGCATGAGAAACGTAAACGGAGACCGAACGAGAGGCTTACGAACTCCAGCCCCACTACTTACCACTACAGCTGTTATGCGCTGTGTCCGTGAGCTCCACTGGCTCGCGCCTAAAGATGTAGTGGTAAGTGGTGGTGGTGCTTTTCGTTGGCGCCTCCCCCACTACTCAAATGCTCTGTCCAATACTTTGACAGGGCTATGTCCGCGTGAATGTAGTAGGAGACGATATACATGACTGAGATACGCGCGCAACCCATTTCTCTTCTTTTGAATTTGAAAACTCGAATGTGCAAGATTGCCGGTTGGAACACTTCGGCGGTTCTATTTATATCTCTATCTGCTTTGAAATAAAATTAAGAGATTGGGATTTTAATATTTCCAGATTTCGATGCTGGCGATTCTCATGATTTGAATACTTCGCGCCTCTTTATATGCGCATATTTTGAGGTTACGTTATTTCAAGAATAAAATATAAATGATATAAATATTAATACTATTATACATATAAATATATACATATATTATTAATGACAATATCAGAATATTAATACCGTAATTAATATTTTTTTGTATATTATATTGTGTTCATTATACTGTATACTTTATATTGTGTATATTATCGTACATAATGAAAATCAATTATATAATTAAGTATGTCATATTATAATTATATATATATATAATAGAATTGAATTTATTGTCTACATTGTATGCTTTTACAAGTTTTTACAATATTCTTTTGCTCTCTTAAATTTTCAAATAAAACGAAGCTAAATATTTTCTCTCTTATAGAATTTTTACCTAAATATATAATAATTAAATCATTAAATCATTACATATTTCTGTGCCTATATTACTGTTCCTCTTATACTTATGCTATATTACTCCTCTATATCACTATTTCCTTCGATATTATAATTATATTAATATTAACATTAATACTAATTAGTTTTTAAGCGTTTCATTTATCTATTAAATCAAAAAAGTTTAAATAGCCTCCGGACTTTTTAAATTATAAAATTTGTTTATAAGAATCATTTGGAATTAAACAATAACAAACTATAGCTTTCTAGAATTTGGTTATATTACACTTTTTTCATGACTACTTGAGGCTTCGATTTTTAAGATTTAAAATTGCTAGCTATTTTAAAAAGTGTTAATACAAAATTTCTTTTTTCACATTTTCATGTCCTAACTCAAAATTTTAATTATTTTTTAGAATTACTTGTCCCAGATCTGAATGATAATTTTTTCAAAAAATCTCTGATCCAATTCAGAAATATATAAAATTGATTTAAAAAATTTCCTGTTCCAATTCAAAATTCAGAGTGAAATTAGAAAATTTTAAATTTTAAATCTGAAAATGATTTATTTGAGGTGGAAATCTTTTGAATTTTAAACTTTTAAAACTAAAGCTTGACAAATTTTGAATTCAGACATGTTTCATTCAAATGCTCAATAATTCATACGCATAAAATACAAACTTTTAATACCTTTTAATTTTACCATTTTTTATCAAATTATGTTAAAATACGAAATGACTGATTTTAAATTTTTACGACTTTAACATTTTAGAGATTTCTGGTTAAAAAATATAAATTACGCTCTTATTTTTAAGGTTCAAAATGGTAATACTTCAAGAAAATTTCAGTTCTTAACATTGAAAATTGAACGATTAAACAAATTTTTTAACTAAAATCTTTTTAAAATAAAAGTACAATTATTTTTGTTTTAAGTTGTTTCACATTAATATTTTTGCATTGTTATTTATAGATAAAAATTTGAGTTTACCAATTGAAAATGTAAGAAATTAACTTACTATCAAAATAATTGAATTTTTAACTAAAAAAAAAGATAAAAACAAATTTGCCACAATATAGTAACATTTTCAAACAGGAAGATGAATTTTTTAACTGAAATCAATAATTTTCAACAAAAACTAAACTTTTCACAAATAAGTTTAAATTTTAGCCAAGTAGTTGAAATTTTAACTAAAAAATTGTGTATTCTAAAACAAATAAAAAATAATTCAACAAAAAAAGACAAATTAAAAAAAAGTTAATAAATTCTTAATGAAAACAAATAGTTTTTCAGTCAGATAGTTCAGTTTTTATACATAAAAGATGCAATTTCTCCCAAAGAAGATGAATTTTTAAACCAGAAAGAAAAATTCGTCACAAAACAATTGAATTTTAAGCCCGAAAAAATTATTAAAAAAAAAACTTTCATTTTCAAACAGATTATTACATTTTCAACTAAAACGATGAATCTTCAACAAAAAAAGTTTAAATTTTTAATTGAAAACTGTTGAACTCATCCAAAAATATATCAATTTTACACGAGAGTTGCCTCTTCAGTCAATGAGGATTTTTTTTTTAAATGTTGAATTTCTAAGCCAAAAAGATGATTTTTTTACAAAACAGTGTAAACTTTTTAAAACAGAATAGTTCAAAGACTTCTTGTTAAAAAATATAAACAAAAGTTATTATTTTTTTCAGTTGAAAATTAAAATGTTTTGTTAGACAGTTCAATTTTCAAGATTGTCATTTCGTCAATAAAACTTTTGAGTTTGGATTTATAAATAAAAATGTTAAAATTAATAATATAAAGCGACTTAAAATAAAATAATTCAATTTATAATTTTAAAAAATTCTAATTAAAACAGAATTGTAATTAATCCATTTTTATTGATCAAAATGATTTAGTCCTTAAAATTCAAGAATGTATTGATTTATGCTTCAATTCAAAGCAATGAAAATAATTGCTTTGGTAATTCACAAAAAATTCCAGTTTTTGGCTAAAGATTATTACTTTCATTAAAAAAATTCATCTTTCTAGTTGAAAATGTAACTATTTCATTGGAAATTTGTTTTTCTCTTTCTTTAGTTGAAAATTCAATTATTTTGATAGTAAATTAATTTCTAATATTTTCAATTGGTAAACTCAAATTTTTATCTATAAATAACAATGCAAAAATATTAATCAGGAAAAATTTAAAATAAAAATAATTTATCTTTTATTTTAAAAAGTTTTTAGTTAAAAAATTGGTTTAATCGTTCAATTTTTATTGTTAAGAACTGAAATTTTCTTGAAGTATTATCATTTTGAACC
Organism: Belonocnema kinseyi; assembly: GCF_010883055.1. Taxonomy (NCBI): domain Eukaryota; kingdom Metazoa; phylum Arthropoda; class Insecta; order Hymenoptera; family Cynipidae; genus Belonocnema; species Belonocnema kinseyi. The sequence goes on from NC_046660.1 coordinate 25,965,578, forward strand.
TTAAAAATATAAGCGTAATTTATATTTTTGAACCAGAAATTTCTAATCACAATCATTTACAGCTTATTAATATTACTATTAATATAATTATAATATCGAAAAAAATAGTGATATAAATGAGAAATATAGCCTAAGGTATTAATATTCTGATATTGCATATATATTTTTATTTTTAAATTGTGCGAAATATTCAAATATGAATAAGATCGCCAATTTCTTTCATTTCTCTTGATTTTATTTCAAAGCGGATAGAGATATAAATAGAACCACCGAAGTGTTCCGACCGGCAATCGTGCACCTTCGAGTTTTCAAATTCAGAAGAGGAGAAATGGATTGCGCGCGCAACCCAGGCATTTATATCGTCTCCTACCATATTCACACGGACAGAGACGTGTCATAGTATTGGACCACGTCTCGTTTCAGATCTGGGATCACTGGGCTACGATCGCCCGTACTGTATAATTCAGCTTTGGCGTGTAAGGTCCCTTTCTTCGCAGACGGTCACATTTGTATTTAAATATTTCAAGAGACTAAAAAAATTGTTTTTCTTTCTCTTTTGCAATTTCTTTTTTCTCTGGTTTTTCCACACTTTGCCATTATGATATATATTGTATCTATTACAAAAACATTCACATATAGCTGTTTCTTCTTACAGAATTAATGATTGCAGAACCAACGACTTTGGAGGATTTATTTCCCGGATACAACGGTGCCATGCCTTCAGTCGAAATATTTTGGTTGAACGGTCAGATGCGCAAATTCGAAACATATGGTGACAGACATTTGAAATTCCCTCCAAAAGTTCTCGTAAAAAGGGGACATATCGTATTTGGTGGGCACATAGGAAATTTTATTCTTGATCTATACCAACTATTTTCGGATTTGGATCCTGTCTTCTTTGTATTTGACATGAACAAAGACGATTGGGTTACTGTGCCTCGTGATTTATCTCGGAAATTGGGTGCAGACCGTTATTTTCCCCTTGTTATTGCGCGCGACGAAGTAGCTGCTAGACACGTAACAACATCGAACGATCCAGTATACAAAGAAGCACACATTAAAGCATACAGACAGGCAAACAATCAAGTAGACCTTCTAGAACAAGAGCTTATGAATACGGTTCGAGTAACTATGAATGCCATGATTATAAAAGTCAAGGAAGAATACAGTGAAGCATATGATCGTGAATTCACGCGTTATTTATATCAGCATGGCGAATATAATATAAAAGGTCATAAAAAAAGACATAACTAAAAAATCATCAATGCTCAGGTGACGTTACAGAGGACTCACCAACCAGCAGAAATAATTCATAAATTGTAAAAAGAGAAAATGCACAGGTTTGAATGCTATTTCTCTAGTGTCCTGAAGAAATGTTGCAGGTGAATAATAGTAGAGATATTTTGAAAGTAAGGCGCAGACGCTAAGGTGCAGAATAAGTAAATTATTTTCCTATGAGAAGCCCCTCAGGAAGGTGCACTAGCGATACAGTAAATGTTTCAATGTAATATAATTACTTATTTTGAATTAAACAAAATTATCTATGCTAATCTTCTTTTTATTGTATCTATCTTGTTATTCTAGGCAGTGCTCAATAAAATAAACTATTCACCTCTTCATGTTTTTGAGGCAGCATTCAGAAGCATCTGATCCTAAGCCTTTTAATATTAATAGTAATATTTATTAATTATTCAGAAAAAGAAAAATACTTATCAAATGATTCCATCATACAGATATGCCCCATAATAGAAACCTTTAGAGAGATAACGTTGGACGAATAAAGATTTGTTTTCCTTAAACTTTGATTTAAACTGTGAGTGAATGTTGATAAAATTTTTCAGATGTCGCTATTTGTTCTAAGATGTATTGGCATATGTGGAAAAGTCATAGCAAATACGCATAAAACTTTATTTTTATATTAATATTCGGTTTTGATTTAAAGTTTTCAATTTAGCATAACGTGTAACCTAGTGACCAGGGGCCATTTTTCTTGATTCTATTTATAAATATGCGTGTGATAATGTAGCATGTCTATAACTGTTTGAAGAATGGAAAATAAATAAGATTATTGTCTTGCTTTTGCCTCACGCCATTTTCATATTAAAATAAAAAATTAAGAACCAAAGAAACAAAGTTTCAGCAAAATTTTCAAACTTACAACAAAATAGTTTCATTATTCACAAACAAAAAATATTAAAGTTTTATAAATATTTTACCGCAAGAGGTGCATTTTCAGAGTTTTTCTAACCTGAATAAGTTTTATAATTGAAATTTTTTTAAAGAAAATAGCTTTGTTACGATAATAAGAAGAGAAATTGTTGATTTTTTTTTCCTTTTGCAGGATCAATTTAAAATGTAATCATTAAATATAAGTGACAAATGTTAATAGTGCCTTCCGAAAAAATTGAACCATGATAGCATGACAAATTTCTATTTTTCTCAACTCACAATTCATGTAGTAGGTGAGGTATCAAAATGTCTTCTTCCAAGGTAAAGGTGCGCGAAGGAGAAGGAGAAGGAATAAAAACTAAATTTGACACGAATCTCACGAACGTCTATTTAACCTTCAAAAAAAAGTTTGTACAAAAACAATGTTTCCTCCAAATTATTTCTTCTGTTGGATTAGATTTTTATTTATCTTAGTCTTAGGCAATCCAAACTCCACCTTTGAACATAGTCCAAAGAAGAAGATATATAAATTTTTCAACGCTACTCTAGAAAATAAGATAATGAATTATTTTAACTTTGGTTCGGTACCAATTGGTATCATCCGATGTTCAAAAGGCATTGCGCATTAATTTCAAATCTAGCCCTAGTCATGGAGTTTCCGCACCATGGCCGCGGTTTCCGACCATTGGACTTAAATCTAAAATCTCTAAATTGACAAAAAAAATTTCAAATTCACAAACGATAATCCCTAAATATCAAACTAAATTTATAAATTGGAATTTGTAATTTGCAAGAATTTTGCAAAGTCACAAGGAAAACGCGTAGAAAATATTTTTATTTTAAATAATTCTGAATACCACAAAAATGATTTGACCTGCATTAAACTTGCTAATTATTGTTTTTATATAAAGTAAAGACTAGTTAATTTCAGGACCCGTTTATCGCCGGACTCGTCTATTGCCAGATTCGGGACCCGTTTATCGCGTGATAGCTTATCCACACTCTTTACTTTCACATATTTCAGTAAACCAATAGCTGAAAAGGTGGGACTGGGTTGATTTTAACCTTGAGATTGCAGAACGTATTTCGTCGTTATCGAGCATGCGCTCGTGGAAACAATTGCAAGCTCACATCGCTTGTCAGCAAACCAATCAGCTGTTCTCACTGAAAGGCGCTTGTTTTTCAATGAAGTGGTGGGAGCCAGTGAAATTTCTCTTTATTCTGCGATAAACGGGACCCATTAATTTCAGAAGCCTTGCGATAAGAGGGTTTGGACTGTAATCTATTCTTGAACTAATATTTTTGAAAATATCCTGCTCATACACAGAAGGCGTTTTGTGGGTTCGTTGCAGATAAAATGATTTTTGTCGTCACAAGAATTCTTTTTCAAAAAACTTAATTTTTCTATTTTTCTCGCGAAAGGTGAAGGATATCAGAATAGTAGAGTAAGCCTCATTTTTTGTAAAAGTTTTTAGGATCACAAAATTAAACGTTCAAAAAGAAGAGTTGTCTTAAACAGAAAAATATTTTTGCGCAGTAGGAAACTGACAAGATTTCTTCATTACATGAGTTCCAATCTAGAAAAAAAAGTTGTAAGATTTTGGAAAAAATGGACTTTTATTATTTTCAGATTAACCACAGAAACTTCTTGAATTTTTCAGATTATTTCGAAAAACTACAATTAACCACTCTAGAGTCTATTAAAAAAACCCTAAAATTAAAAATATTCATAATTAGAAATCAATTTGGCCATTGACTGAAAACGTTTACCTGAAATTTTTACTTAGAACAAAAATATATTTCAGTATTCAATTGAGCTCTAAGCTAACTAATAGAAAACTATTAGTTATATGCTATTAGTTATAATAAAAAAATATTATAATTTTTTTTTATTGAAATAACAAATTCAATCGCGCGTGTCAGTATTTACTTTTAGGTACAAAATAATTTTTTGTACAAAATAGCTACTTCGCATAATTTTTATTTATTGAGTTTATTTGTTTTTAAGATAATGCAAACATAATTTTCTTGTGATTTCTGAAAAAACCTAACATTATTTTTAATAATTTTATTAATGAGTATGAGTGCCGAAACGCTGGTAGTTATATTTTAAAATGTTTTTTAATTTTGATTTGATAATGGTGAGCATAAAAAGCACGGCAGAAATAAAAAAAGAGAAGAAAGGGAATTTGGTTGGTTTCCTTTTAATTTTTCTTTTCTCCTTTTTATTTTTTTCCAAATGTAGAGCGAATTTTGTAAATGTAAATTCTAATTTAAATTGTAATGATTATAAAACCCGAAATTCTTTCACTGATATTTTTTGTAAATATTAATTTTTTTAAAAATAAAACGTTAAAATTAAAAGTTAAGTTTATTCCACTTAAGTAAAACATTTCTGTTTTTTAATAAAAAACTGAACTATTTTGTGGAAAATTGATGTATTATGTTGATAATTCATCTTCCATTCAAGAAATCTAATTTTCTGGATTAAAATTAAATTACTTCACTCGTAGTTTTTGTTTTGTTTCGGTTGAAAATTAATTTTCATCGAAAATTAACGTTTTTTATTTATTTATATTTTTTCAAAAATTATTATTGATTAACTCATTCTTTTTTGTTCATCAACTCAATTTGTTTTACAGTTAAACTACTTTTTAAAAAGTTAATTTTCTTAACTAAAAATATTATTTTTGAATTTGAAATTCAACTATTTGGTCATAAATTGAATTTTTAAAATAAAAGTTCAATTTTTTGGTAGAATTGTCCTCTTTTTGTCTTTAAAATGAGAAATTTAAAATAATTATTTTAAAATGTAACTATTTGTTTGTAAATTACAATTTTATTATTTGGTTCCAAGTTTATTCTTCATAGGTTGATAATTAAACGATTCTTCAGAAGATTCAATTATTTTCTCGAACATTCTTCTATTTAAGTTGAAAAATCTAAAAGATTACATTTTTTTTGCAGGATTTTCGTTGCCGTTAAAAGTTCATCAATTCCGAACAAAATTAATTTCTCTTCTTGAAAATTCTTCTATTCCAAATTATAGATCAACTGTTTTCTCATAAATTTCACTTTTGTTCCCAACTTGGATAAAATCTTGTAAAAATTCATCATAATTCAGTGGAAAATTAGGAATATTTGTTAGAAATTCTTCAGATTGTTTGAGGATTTTATTTTATTTTAAATTTGAAGCTTGAAAAAGGTTAGTTTATTTGATCGAAAACATGCAAATTCCTTAAAAAGCTACGATTTTTTATTCAAATAATTAAACATAGTTTTTAAGTTTTTTTCAATTTAAAAGTATGTGAAAAAACATTTCGAGAAATTTTAGGTCAATTTTTCTATTTCGCTGGATTTGGCAAAACCTTCGTTAAAAATTGAATAATTTTAAATGGTATTTAGACGTTTCAGAATCTTTAAATGATTTGTAAATGATTAAAAGCTGAAGAATCTTAGAAAACTTTTCTACAATATCTAAATTTGAAAATACTCGAAACGTCTTAAAAAATTTGCAAAAATTTGGAAAGAGAATTTTGACATTTCTCAATCGCACGGTTTGCCTACTAAATAAATATTTATTCATACTAAGTCTCTTTATATTTGTTAAATAAATGTCTATATCATAAGGTTTTAAGGAAGGCATATAAATATTTCATATAACGGTTTTCCCTTTCTTAATTAAAAAAATTAATTTTAAATCTTCTCATTGATTATAATAATATTATTGATTTTATATTTTTTTTCAAAAGTGCGAATGATTTTAACTATGCAAAGAAAATGTTATTATTCTGAATTTTTCAAATTTAACTGAGAAAGAATTAATTTATGCCCAAAGAGATGAACTTTCAAAAATCTTCAAAGCTTACTTAAATTATTCATTAAGTTTTGAATAATCTGCTAAACTAAGAAAAACTGGCGAAAAATCTGTCACTATTCCAATGGGAATATTTTGTGGCAGTTGTTCAAATTTGGTCGTTGTATTCTTGATTTTATTTTCAGGAATTCTTTTCATTAATTTGTAATTGCAATAAAAAAATTGCCACATTTTTAGTTTTAAACTGTCAAAACTAAAAAACACTTTAATTCTAAATTTCTGAATTTGAATCCCAAAATTCGCATCAGTTTAAATTGTTAATTTTTAAAGTTGAAAGCTTTTCAATTTTGAGGATTTACAATATGAATTTTTACAATTTTGTAGAATTGCAATATGAAATTTTATCATTATGACTATATGTGAACAAAGATTTAAAAATTTTAAGCATTCATAATTCATGAGGTTTAGAAAAGGGAAAATATTCAAGTTTTGTATTCTCATCTGAGATGACGCACATTACTCAAGATTTTCCGAAGATAGAATCTTATCAATATTCAAGCTGAATCATATCGGTTATTTTTACTATTTAGCAAAATCGTCTAATTACAGATTTCAAAAAGTATCCAATGCCTCTATGAAATAATTTAATAGAAATTGTACTAGATTCAAGCAGCCCAGTGGGCACAAAATTTGTCGACGTCTTTACGACATCGTTACGACATCTTTACGACATTCTATGTCCATGTCGTTACAGTGTCTTTATGGTATCGTAAAGACATCGCCAGATTATACGACATATTTACGATATCGTAAAGACTACTTAACGATATGGACATAGGATGTCGTAAAGTTGTCGGAAATATGTCGTAAAGATGTCGTAAAGATGTCGTAAAGATGTCGTAAAGATGTCGTAAAGACGTCGCCTGAATTTTGTGCCGACTGGGAAATGATTCCGTTAATTTATCCAAAATATTTGGTCCTAATGGTTCCTAATACTCAATACTCAGTACATTTAGAAAGCATCATTCCGAATGATTCCGCTGTCACATCAAATAATTTTGGTAATTATTTGGCCAAATTTCAATAAGATTTTTCATCTATTTATATGTTTTACCACTATAATTCACGGAATTACAAGTAAACGAAATAAATTTCTGTCAGAAAAAATTTATTCTTTAGGTTTTGTATCAGGTTGCATTTTTCAATGTTAGTGATTGAATTGAAACGGTTTTAGGCGGGACAAGTCTTTTGGACATAAAATTCGCCTTCAGGGCTAAAACAGATTCCATTTGTTTCACAAAATACATATTTCGCTTGGATTACAACAACTTAAAGGTTTCCTATAATTATGAAATTATGTGATAAAAAAATAACTAATTACACCGGACCACAAATTCAACAAAAAAAAAAATTGTGGGGGATAAACGGACGTCTCCAATACGTATTTTGGGGTACTGAATTCGAATCCGTTGAGCTTTAATCTCCAGAACGTCAGGATGTTTGTGAAATTTCAGAAAACGTGCCAATTTAGAAGCCCCAAAACCCCCAACCCTCAACCCAGAAACCCCAAACCCCAAACCTATAAAACACAAACGCACAAACCTTAAACCTACAAAATCCAAATCCACAAACTAAAAAAACCAACAAATCCTAAACCCTAGAACCCCAAACCTACTAATCCCACATCTAGCAATCGGCCCAAAGCCACAATCCCCAAACCTAAAATCCTTAAACTTTAAACCACAAACCTTCATACCTGTAAACTACAAACCCTAATCCCAAAACCCGCAAATCTCAAACCTCAGACCCACAAACCCCAAACCCTCATACTCTTAATATCGCAAACCCTTAAATTCAAACCGACAAATCCCACAAACCTACAAATCTTACATGTGCGAATCTTAAACCTACAAACTCTTGGTCTTTAGAACCAGAAATCCCTAACTCACATACCCTATACCCACAACCCCCACAGATACTAACTCTAAACCCACACAACCCAAATCCACACACCTTAAACTCCAAACTCACATAGCTCAAACCCACAAACCCCAAACAAACAGAAAAAGAATCAAAAAGAAAGGAATAGTATTTCGCCACCTCCTCGTTGGTTATTCTTGGGTTTGGCAAAGAGCAATTATAAGAGTTTTAATATCAACGAATTTACTTTATGTCACAAGTTTTTCGGATTTGTCGTTTATGGGTTACTGGCTTTAAAGACCAGAAGTTTGTAGGTTGAGGATTTGCACGTATGGCATTTGAAGGTTTGTAAGATTTGCAGGTTTTTGGTATTTGTGGGTTTGGAATTTAAGGGCTTACGATTCATGGTTTTGTGGGGTTTGGCTTAGCGGTTTTGGGGTTTAGGGCTTGTGAGTTAGGGGTTTGACGGTTTGAGGTTTGGGGATTGTGTGTTTGTGGTATATGGGTTTGGTGTTTGTGGGTTGGGAAGGTTTGGCGTTTTTTGGGTTTAGGTTATAAGCTTTGTTGTTTTAAATAAGAATTTGATAGATGTAGACATGTCTGACTTGTTTTATATACGAAAACATTGAAAAACTCTATTTTTAGCATGTGTTCTGCAATTGCGCAAAAATTCTGACGTAGATAAAAAAGGTATCAAACACCTGAGAAGAAACGTCGAAAGAAAAAGGTAGGAAAGATACAAATCTTTTGCACTGAGTTGTTTATGTACCACAAAAAATAACTCCAAATTAGTTACCACAGATTCTGAAGAAATAGATTTTCCTTTCACACAATTTTCTTTTGAATTGAAAAATTATGAATTTGAATGATTTCAGATTGAAAATTTAGAAAACAGGGCAATGTCAAAACCTTAAAAATTGAATTTTTTAAAAATAGATCGTCGAAAATTATTTACACTTAAAAGCGTTCAAAATCAAATAACTACAAATTGCAAACTTTTGAATTTGAACAATTATAAATTCAAAGCGATCAAGATTTGACAATTTAATATTGAACACTAAATTGAATCTTTTAAATTTGAAGCTTCTGAAATGCTACAATTAAAAATTATTATTACAGAAAGAAATTATAATTTCAACTTCAAGCTAATTAGGAGAATTTTTACAAAATCAATTAATGAATTGAATTATACTGAGCAAACTCTGAAACTAAATAATAATTTTAAATGGAAAACATTAGAAATAAAAAAAAAAATTCGACTCCAGAACCTTGAACTTAAAGAATTCCAACTTCATTTTAACTGACTTTAAACATAACTTTAAAATTTCATTTAGTGCTGTTAAATTCAAATCGGATAAAAACTAATAATTGCTAAATTTCTAAATTAAAAAAATTTTATTTTAAATATCTTTAAATATTTTCGGATTTAGTTTAAATCTTTTTTACGCAAATAAAATATGCAATAATAATTTCTAATATTTCTAAAATCTTAGACATAAATTATTATAAGCGTAGCAATATTTTGCATAGAATGGGTCCGAAAAATTTGCAGACGGCCTTGCACAGCTGTACGTTATATTTCAAATTTTATTTTTTATAGTTCAAGCTAGGCTAGTCGAGAGGCTTTAGGCGTTAGGAATGCAAAACTTATAGGGTTCGAATCCCGCGGCGAATAAAGATCTTCATAGATTTCAAAAGATTTAACGGAAATCCTTGAAAATCCTGAAAATCTCTTTAAATACATCAAAATATTTCTAAATTAAATGAAGATCCTTAAACTCTTTAAAATCGTTTGAAAATTATTTAAAATACTTCGTAATATTTTAGTTTCCTTTACAGTCTTTTTAAACTATATTAAATAGATTGAAATGCCACAAAATCCCTTAAAATCACTAAAAATCTTTTAAACTCATAAAAAGTAGTTTAAAGTCTTTAAGATCTCTGGAAAATTCTTGTACTTTTTAGAATTCTTTAAAATAACTTGAAATCTTTTGAAATTCATTAATAAACTTTAATCTTGTTTAATTCAAAATAATTTTTAAATCCCGTTAAATTATTTTGAAATTCATGAAAATCCTTTTAAACACTTGAACATATTTTTAAATTACACAATAATACATGAACTATTTTAAATTTTCTCGGCATTTTTAAAAATAATTTAAAATAATTTGGAATCTTTAAAAACTTGTTGAGCGCAAAAGGAAATAGAGGAATACGTCAGAATATTTGTGAATATTTCGGGATATTTCGGAATATTTGGGAATATGAAGAATATTTGAGATTATACAGAATATCAAGAATACCATAAATATCAAAAGAATACGTGTATGGTAATATTTCGTGAATGCATCAGGAAGATTGAAGTGATCGACCCCTCAGATTATAGAAATAAATTGATTTAAAAATATGACAAATTGAAGAAACAATTGTTTATTTTAAGTTTTTCAGAGAATAACATACGAATAACAATCATTAAATTCATCGAATCCATTAATTTTATAAAAATTCGGCTAATTAGCTTGAAGTTCAAATTATAATTATGTTCTGTGATGACAATTTTGAATTCTAGAATTTCAGAAGCTTCAACTTTGAAAGATTCAATTTCGTTTTTAATATTAAATTGTCAAATATTGATAGCTTTGAAATTATAATTGTTCATATTCAAAAGTCTATTTCTTCAGAATCTGTGGTAACTAATTTGGAGTTATTTTCTGTGGTATAGAAAAACCTCAATACCCTTTTTTGGGGGGGGGGGGGGGGGTTGGATCTGGGTTCTTTATAATTATGTTTAAAATCTAAGCGCTAGTTTGCATTTTTCCTTTTGCTTGCAGCCACCAGATTAGGGCAAAATTCTTTCCTGTTAAAGCCATTTAGATGTTATCACTTAAATATCTCTATTTTAAAACGAATTAAACTGTTGATTTCACAAACTGTGGTGATGGAATTTTAGAGAAAACAACATAGTATCTGTCACGAGCTTTCTTAGATTCAAGATCTGCCACTCGGCAGGTTTCAAGTGGCTTGCTATATGGCCATTTCGATGATTTAGACTCTTTCAACTTTTTTAAAATTCATTCCGCAACACTGCTGCAACCCAGGTTGCTGATCAATCTCTCTAACAATCGCCTAAGGTGAAAAACCTCGTAAAGTCGTCATGTGAGGATTCCTACTTAGGTCCATTAGTATCCAAGGTCTTGTTTTTCAGGCCACATTCCCTATACTTACAATATTCTTATGATTTATATGATGCATTTTGTCACGCATGCTCTGGTTTGTCTGTCAACTTGTGTCTCGTCCGAACCACATTCTTCGCGGATTATCTAGTTCTTCACTTTGTTCATCAGTGTTTTCCCAAATATTATGTACAGGAATCTTATTTCAACCGGGTAAATTTTACTTTTATCCTTTTTTTGACAGGCTGATGTCTAGCTATCGTACATCACAGTCGGTATTGTCTTGCCGTCACTAGTCAATAGGCTACCAAGATATACGTACTTATCAACTTGTTCTATTCCCCCATTATTTATGGTAATTTTTAATATTTTCATTACCGTACGAATAAGTATTTTCTAATATATTTTACTAACGGAACTTAATGAGCTGATCCATCTGTTATTGTTGCAGTTTATTTTGTCTCCCGTTTTTTTCGCATATTAGTACGATAATCGCTTTTTTCCAATCATCCGAGACTGCTCCTATCTCTATACATAAATTTATCAATTCGCACTGTCTATGTAGTTGCATGTATTTACCACCGTGCTTAAGCATTTCAGCATAAATACTGTCTACATCAAGAGCCTCAAAGTTTTCAATTTTTTAATCATTTCCCTAACGTCAGCTACAAAGACTTTCTCAATGGACTTTTCTAACGCATCGTGTTCTACGTCATAGTTGTGTTGTACTATAGCACCATATTCGAATAGTCTCCTAAAATAGTCTCTCAAAGACACTAGCATTTTGTCTGCATGATAAAGCATTTCATCTTTAGTATTTATGATGCTGGCAATTTGTGTGCTTGTAATTCCTTTAAATTTTTTATGAAGCAGTTTCTTGCTTCCTGTAAATTCGTTTTGTATTTTCTTCTCTTCTTCTGTTGCGATTATTTCTTCACTTTGCTTGACTAGTCGTTTGAGTATCCTCTTTTGTTGTCTGTAATCGGTATTACGTCTATTTCTCTCTTTTGAAATTTTTATAATTTTTAACGTATGCATCATGTGTGTCCGTATTCAAACAATAAACCAAATAAGAAGTTCCAGTTACTTCAATATCCACGGCTTCAAATGTTAGGAGCCACTATTTTCAAGTGTTTCATACCTGCATCTTTAATTTGATTTTTTTCAGAAGCTTCCACAACACTGCATATAATTTCAAATGCTTTTAAAGTCGGATGAAATTAATTATAAGTTTAATTTCGCTTGATGCAAATTTTGATTTGTATTTTAAAATAGAGGATATGTATTGCAATGCAACAACATGAAGCGAGCAATGCATTTTATGAGATGCCAAACTGACGTGTATAAATATACTGTCAGACTAGGGGTAAAAAAAATCAAGAGCAATTTTTTTTCCTCTTCATCTTCTTTTCGCGCAAAAAGTAAACAAGAACATACTAGGAAGTCTGATAAGTCCCTGAAAAATGAAACACGGAGATGTTTTTTTGGCCGTCCGAAAAGTACTCGATCGGAAGGTCTCCAAAATACGCCTCAGTTTCAGCTATGAGCTCCTCATTTGAGTAAAAACGCTTACCGGTGAGCCATCTCTTCAGGTTAGGGAACAAGTAATAGTCGCTGGGGGCCAGGTCTGGTGAATACGATGGCAAAGAAACCAATTCGAAGCCGATTTCATGCAATTTTGCTTGTGCAACTAAGCATGAATGAACAGGCGCATTGTCGTGATGATAAAGTGGTTTTTTCTTCTTCAAATGCGGTCGTTTTTCGGCGATTTCGATTTTCAATCGGTCCAATAATGATGAATAGTATGATCCGGTTATGGTTTTACCTTTTTCAAGATAGTCCACGAATATTATGTCATGTGCATCCCAAAATACGGAGGCCATAACCAATCCGACCCATTGTTGCGTTTTTGGACGCTTCGGAGCACTTTGGCCCGGTGGAACCCACTGTTTTGCCTGTTGTGTTGACTCAGGAGTGTAGTAGTGGATCCAGGTTTCATCCATGGTTATGAATCGGCGCAAAAACTTGGTCGGTTCACGCGAAAATAATTCCAAATTCTGCTGGGAAGTTGTCACACGAATTCGTTTTTGGTCCACTGTGAGCAAACGCGGCACCCATCGCGCGCAGAGCTTCTTCATGCCCAAAACTGAATGCACGATATTGCCCACACGTTCCAATGATATGCCTACAGCATTAGCTACCTCTCTCAATTTCACTTTGGGATCATTCAACATCACATCATGGATTTTTTCGACATTTTCTGGTGTAGAGACCTCTTTTGGGCGCCCAGATCGTTCAGCATCAACTGTGCTCGTACGGCCACAACGAAACTCGGCAAACCACTTATGAGTCGTTCCAATCGACGGTGCAGAGTCCGGGTAATACTTATCCAGCTTGTTCTTGGTCTCGGATATCGTTTTCTTGCGAAGATAGTAGTATTTGATCAAAACTCGAAACTCAGATTTTTCCATATTAAAAAAAACTCGGAGGTTAGTCGCTTCTCAGTGCTGTAACTTGTAAATGCGTAAACATAAATGGCTGAAGTTTTGACAGGTGTCATTTGAAGGATCATGCTCGACGAAAATGGTTCACATTAGTGAATACTAATGCCATCTCTTAGAATTTTCAGGTACTTATCAGACTGTCTAGTAGGTCTCGTGAAAAGGGGCTATATCATGTTTGGAGGGTATTTGTCATACTTCATTCATGATCTATACGAATTATTTGTTTCTTTTGTAGGTGGATTCTTCGTATTTGTCACGAATAGAGACGAGTGGGTTATTGTGACTCGTGATTTAGTCTGAAAATTAGGTGCAGACCGTTATCTATCAAAGAACCCGGTATACAAACCAGTATCAAACAACTCTTGAATACAACAGTATAAAAATCAAGGAAGAATGTTTTTTTTTATATCAGCATGGAAAATATAATTTCAACGGACTTAGCCAAAGGCATACTTAACAAACATTGCTGCTGAGGTGAAGTTTCGAAGGACGTCTCAAATCTATTTAAACTATAAGTGTATGTTGAATAGATTTCTCAGATGCCGATATTTGATCTAATGTAAGTCATACATGTATACTTGGAACTAGAATAGCAAGTATGCATATTTCTTTAAGTTTAAGTGAAATTTTTATCAAACCAGAAGTTCTCTTTCAGGTTAAAGATGCGTGAAGGAGAAGGAATAAGGACTACATTTTTAACTAGTCTCATAAACGTGTATTCAAGGTTCAAATAACAGTTATTATAAATACAATATCTTGTACAAATTATTTCTTTCTGGAGATCAAATCTTCACATAGCTGAGTCTCAAGTACTCCAAGATCCACTGTTGAACATAATCCGAAGGTGATATAATAAAATAGTTTCCACCTACGCCAGAAAATAAGGCAATAAATTATATTCATAATAATTCTAATTTTTACCATTCCTTCTTTCACCGGGTTTGGTAAATACCTTTTTGATCAAAAAGAAACAGGTGTTTAAGAACAGAAACCTTTTTGTTCTTAGGACAATCACTTGGCGAAAAACCAGCGCATGAACAAAAGACTATATGTTAACATTTTTATAAGGTCTTCTTTGTAGAAGAAGTCAATTAATCATCCTTTGTTTTTTAAACTATTTTTTGTACTGCTTAGAACTTTCCCATGCTAACGTATTCATCATGGTATCGTGTAATGAGTGCAATATGTCAATTTTCCATAAAACTTCCACAAAGAAAACAAGAACATCTTCCTGTTTTAAAAGTATAGTTTTTTTAAAATCCTTAGGGTTTTTTATTATAAATCGGACAATGGATTACGCAACGCCCAATTAAATTCGAAAGAGACATTCTGTTAACTAAAAACTCAGGAACCAAGAGTATCCCTGAAACTGACTATTAAGAGGCGATACAAAATGGCGAATTTTCTATAAAACAGTCCAACTTTTTAACAAATAGCTGAATTTTCAACCTTCAAAAATGACCTTTCAATTGAGAAAAATAATTTCTTACCTATCAATACATTTTCAATGAAATAAGTAAATTTTTACCTGAATAGAGTAGTGTTTAACGAATAAAGATAAGCTTACAATCGAAAGTGAAATCGTTAAATTTTCAGTTCGAAAAAATAATTCTGAACAATTGAAGAATGAATTTTTACCAGTTATGTTTCACAAATAAAAACATATTTTGTAAGAAAATAGTAAAATCCTCAATTAAATAGATTATTTTACAACGAAATAAATGAATTTTAAAGTAAAAGGGATCAACTCAACTAAAAGCGGAATTGTCAATTTTGTAGTTTGATAAGTAATAGTAATAGTTAATATTTCAAAAAATACTACTTTAAATTGAATTCAAAAACAGTTCTAGTGATGTGAAAAATAGGACTTTTCACCAAGTGGATTACAGTTAGAATTTTTATATAAAAATAAATTTCAACCAAATTCGTTAATTTTCAATTAAAAATAGGCTGTGGCTGCGAGTACAAAAATTTCGGTAAAAATTAACAGATTCTTCTGACAAGTTTAACCATTTTCTCTAAAATATTCATTTTTTAGCCAAAAGTTGAATATTTCATTTCTGTTGAAGAAAATTAGTTCTTATAAAAAAATTTTTTAGCGAAAAGCTCGCCGTTGTAACAGAATTGCTTTCGAGCCCGTCGAATGGCTACGAGAACGACAACGAAGTCGCAACCAAGCGGTAAAGATCGTTAGCCAGGCCCACCTGCCTCGTTCTTCACTCGACAATACTACTCTAACTTAGCCTAACTGAGATTCTAATAAACTTATAACTGAGAATTAAAAATATAAATAATTATTCAAAAATGATAAAAATTTCAGATGGTTAATAAAACTAACCCAGTTTCACTTATTTAATTAATTAATTATTTATTCAACTATTTAATTAAATTAATTATTTATTTAATTATTAGTTGTTGATGTACGCGTGAGTGCGAGCACGCAGACACACGAACCTAAATTTAAAATCTACTTTACGGAACTAGTAAGGAGGTGTCTGCTTATGTCTCATTAAATAACTTATTTGTTAACTTGTGTTTTATTTAAATTAATTCTAATTCAGATCTTGAGAATGGCAGTTGAGATATCCGACTTCTCGTGCCATACCAAAGAGATGAATCTTCAACCAAAAAATGACCAAATAGTAGAGTTTTCAATCCCGAATCCTTTAGGTTCATCTACTGATAAGTTAATCTTGACATTCTAGGTATTGTCAGTCAATTTAAGATCCAAGTGAAATTTTGTTTGTTAGTGAGTGTGAGTTGGGGGGGGGGGCTCTCTTAAATGTTACAAATTGTCACAAGAGGAGGGGGTGAGTCCAAAATCAGTCCCATTGGCGTGACGTAGTAGACGGACGCTCCCTGTGTTCTCAATGGATCCGCGAAAATGTCACAAATATCTATTCTTTTTAACAGAATCTTGACAAAGTAATCCCGGAGAAAATCATGCTAACATCATACTCCCAAATAAAGTTACGATTGGAACTAAATTTAGAGTAAGTAGATATTTTGTCCTGCGCCTTGAGTTAGAATAAGCGATTAGTTTTCTCTAGGATGTATATCATGCATTAAAATTCTATATATTTTGAAACGCAGCGCTAGTGTGACACATAAAGAAATAACCGCTATTCATTTTTACGTATTGCAGTGGCAAAATTTTAATACAGGTGGTGGATGTTTCTACATCTGCTATACTGCCAACGTGCTCAGGAAGAAATATAACCATTATAATACGAAAGAAATATTCCCACTTTCGGATACTATTTTGGTTTCTTTGTTTTTATTCTCCATGATTTGGTGTTTGCTAAGTCATCTTTACATCGAGATGTGTCATTGTTAGAATGGAATTTGTGGCAAGAAAAGAGAAGAAAAGGTTTAAGGAGAAATTCTCATCCGGAATGAGAACACGTTGTTTGGGCTAGAGTATTAGCCTAACAGTTGAAAGAATAATCCAAATAGTTACACGCTGCCATGATACATACATTAGAATGATAAAAGTTTGAAGCAGTAAAACAATAGTTCAAAATAGAAAGAATGATCAAATTAGATATCATAGCCTTTTCAGATGTGCTAAATGCCCTGCATGTCCTTTCTCAGTCATCTGATTCAAATGCTTCCTCACATTAGTTTCCAAATGACACGTGAAACTTTGGTCATGATGAGGCAAGCGTTAAAGACAAGACTGAGAACAGTTCTGCTAAGGATAAGGTATTCAGTATATTAGTTGTGGGCAAACCTAGGATGCAACGGTCCTTCCACATATTTCCCGAAAAGTATCGGACAATATAAGAAATACTTCTTTACGTCGGTGCTTGCCCGATGCATCCTTGGTAAAGATTTGGAGTGCCTCGTTCTTAAACTTACAATTCACAAGAGTTTTCGAACCATCTCATTGAATCATTGAAAGAAATTTGGTCGGGATAATGTATAGTTCGCGGAAAATCCAGACAAATAAGAATCACGGCAGTATTGAAAGCTCTGATCTCAGGTTGACATAAGTGAAAAAATTGATTATAATAGTTCAGGCATGTCGATAGAATGACAGATGAACGACTGACGAAGCAAATGTATCAAGGTAAAGTAAATGGCAGCCTACCCAGAGGCAGGCCCCGAAAAAAAGGTTAGAAATCCTGAATTAGCCCTTAACTCGAAGAGATATAAGGATCCATAAAAACAAAAGACCTTAGATACGAATAGACCGGACTTAAGAGCATTTACATGATGACTTTGTGAAGGTCTTCACCTGTAGTGATCGCTGAAGAGATTGATTAGCGATCAAGGTCGGAGCATTATTCCGGAAAAACTGTGTTATTTTAATAAACAACACAGGAATTCTCAATGGGTTGAAAAGTAAGTGCCCCCCCCCCCATCATTGCCGCTTTCTACAAACTAACTTCCTCATTGAATCTTTTCTTGTGTTCTAGAAAATGTATACTATACCTTATTAAGGAAACACGGGGAAAAAGTCGTTTTTAGTCATTAAAAAAATATGATCTTATTGTACACTTTTTGGTACATAAAAGTACACTCAGTTTTTAAAATCATTTTTTTATTACATATATAATTGAAAATTGCTTCATTAATTTATCTCTTTAAAAATGTTTTATCAATAGTAGATTTTCGTTGTCGATTTCTAGACGCCAACAAATAAAAATTGGCGATAAGGCAATTAAGAAAATATGAATTTATAATAAAATTAATCAATTTCAAACAAAATCAGCATCATGCTGGAAAAGCTCATCTGATTTTCTTATACCTATATAAATAAATTGTGCTTACTTTAAATTCAATAATCCTTTAATCTAAATGATTCACGTGCCTCAAGGTAGCATAATATTTATTAATCCGGGATCCCAAGGCGGTCAATCCAAGAGCTTGCATACTGCCGAAGGGAGTCAATGTCGTCCCGCTGCTCGAGCAATGCTGCAGAGACATGATTGTGATAATCACGGATCATAAAGGCATAGAATGGCTAGTCATGAGATCGGCTTACTTTCGATATGATAGCGATATCAATCCACCCGTAAAGGTACGTATACTAGTGGAATACTGCAAGGTAAGGGGTATCCCTCTGCTGTTGGGATTGCGATGCTAATCTCTACCATGCTTTGTTGGGCAGCTCGGATGTCAACTCAAGAGGTACTGATCTAGTGGAATACCTTATCACCACTGATTTAGATATTCTCAATACGGGAATATTCCATTGTTTTGTAACTCGGTCAGGGAGGCATTCATTGACATTACTTTTTGTACTGGTAGTTTTATAGACAACTTTAAAAAATGAAGAATTTCAGACAAACCTACTCTCTCAGATCACACACTGGTGGAATGGGAAACTCGAAGCGTTTTGCAGGGAAACATGAGAGAGGTTTAGACGTGCCAGTACTGGCAAAACGAACGAACTATGGTCCCCGTTTACGACAATAAGGGATGTGTCAGAGTTTGACGGGGATACTTTGGCTCGCCTGATCAAGGCACATTTTGTGGGTTTCACTAGGTTAGGATAAGAGGTCAAGGCACCACCGAGGCATTCAAAGTCGCCTGTGACACACCCGGGCCCGAAGCGGTGGCTAGCCAACAATATTGTTACCCCAGCCAGAATCAGGTGGGCCAGAAAGTCCTTCAGTCCTTACAGGTCTCCTGGACCGGATGGTATATATGCAGTCTTCTTACAGGGAGCTGGTGAGATCATCATTGGGCCGATTGTAAGACTTGCTAAAGTTAGTCTGACGCTGGGTTACGTTCCGACGGCATGAAGGGGCGCGAGAGTAGTTTTCATATCGAAAACAAAAAGTATCAGGTACACTTTACCCAAGGATTTATGTCCCATTAGCCTCACATCTTGTCTACTAAAGAGAGTGGAAACTCTCGTGGACAGATATATTCGCGATAAGATCTTCTCAAGTAGTCCACTTCACAAGCCACAACACGCACATAGGGTTGGTCACTCGACTGAGACGGCCCTATGCACAGCAGTTGACCTACTTGACGGAGAACATAAGCAGAAAATCCTCGCGCTGTAGTCGTAGAATAGACTTGCCACATGTTGGCCAACAGGAACATACTACGCCTAAGGGCAATACTACATTATGAAGAACCGTCGACTCGGGATGTCCCTTTTCTGTGGTGTCTGGTAGTGGATGAAATGCTTCATCTGCTCACGAGTCAGGGCCACCACGTTATAGGTTATGCTGACGATATACTGGTTATCGTGCGCGGCCAGTATCTGCATGCGTTCTTCGGAGTTATGCGGAAAGCACTAAGAATAGTAGATGCATGGTGCAAGAGGACTGGACTATCAGTCAATCCGAGTAAGACGAATGCAGTTGTATTTAACAAAAGGTATAGGTTGGGAACCACGAGTACTTTAAAACTGGCTGGACAACAACTGGAAATCAAAGGAAGAGCCAAATATCTGGAAGTCATACTGGGTAAGAAGCTGTCATGGATCGAGCACCTGGCAAACTAGTTCAAGACTCTCGGGCTCTGTAGTAGAGTATAGGGAAAATCTAAGGTTTGAAACCATAGACGGTTATGTGGCTCTACACAGCGATTCTGCGACCCAGACTAACCTATGCGATGGTAGCCTGGTGGAGGAGGGTCACGCTGTCTAGTAGGCTGTCTCCATTAGGACATACTCAGGGGACTGATTCTTCAAGGCATCACTTGGGCTTTGACCTCGACACCAACGATGCTTTTGGGAGTACTAATAGGTTTGGAGCGATAGCAGTATATAGACAGTATTGCGGATACCAATTGACATTGCAAGGAGGCCATCATTGGAATGGAATAGGCTTCTCAATTGCGATAGGGTCATACGCCATACTTCTACAATCGAAGATTATGGCAATAAGAGAAACATTCGTATCTGCTCAGACAGCAGGGCTGCTTTGATAGCCCTGAATGGAACAACGAACACATCTACACAAGTTTGGTAGTGCTTTGATGCACTGAATAAGCTAGCAAAAGACAACGGAGTCACTCTGCTTTGGATCCCTGAACACGGTGGGTTCAAGGGAAATGAGATATCGTATAGGCTAGCAAAACTGACAGCACAAGAGGATTTTACTTTATCTGAGCCAGTCGTAGGCATTTTCAGTAGGTTGGTCAATGAAGATATTAACAGTTGGCTGACCGAGAAACATCAGAAGAAGGGGGGGGGGGTTGGTCTCTGGCTGCAGAAAGGCTAAAACAATCTTAAGTTTAAAGATAAACTCTTACCCAGCAAAGAAATTACTCAAGCTTGGGAAGAACAAAATCAAAGTCCTAACAGAAATGTTTATAGGACATGGAAACCTTCAATAAGACAGACATAAGATGGGCCTCGGTCGTCTGTGCAGAAAGGATAATGAGACTTCTACTCGCATCCTTATTCACTGTTCTGCGATTTCGGAAAAACGTGTAATACTCGGCGGCAAATGCTACATCAATGAGTCTGAAACGTCAGGCAACAGCGTAGTTGCGGTCTTTCCCCTATGGAGAGAACTGTGGGGTTACGTCTAAGGCTTATAAGGATACTTAAGGGGATCACTTAAGGTCCAGGGACTGTCACGATCTCAATTTAGAGCAATAATAATAATTATTCAATGTTTAATTTGATGTGTTTATATTTCTATTTAATGAATTATGTATACTAAAGCGTAGCGTCAAACGTGGGTTAGAAAATAGGATACCCGTGCGTCCTGTTCTTTATCTTTTTACCTATAAACGAACAATAAACATTTATTTTTGAGAAATAAATTGGTCTCAGTAAAATAATATAATTAAAAATAAAATAATTGTTTAGAATGAAAAACAGTTTGAACGAAACTTGTCGTTCTCTGTACATGGGTAAAGTGGTATTGTTGCGGCAAACCTGCAAATAGAAAGCACAAGAACACCCATATACTTCGCATGAATAATCTTAAAATCCATTCTAATAATAAAGAGTAACTACATCCGGCTCTAGGGTTATTCGAACGATACACTAAGGTAATTGGAATGTAATTTGGGTTCAGAAAATAGGATGAAGTTTATTTGAGGCAAGGAAAACTTAATGGCATCCCTGAAGACCCTGAACTTTTCGATAGAAGCGCTATACGACACCTTTGCGCTGGAGAGACCTCTACATATCTGGGCATGCCTCAGAGTCGTATTTAGGATGTGATATCTATAACAGATACTCTTTGAAGTAGTTACAAAAGCCTCATCTAGCAGATTTAGTTTTCCGAACTGTCCCGATAGTACTCTATTCATTTGGGGTAGTTTCATGGACGAATTACGAGCTCAGATCCCTTAATATCTGGAAACAAAAAGTTATGCACATAAACAAAAGCATGCATCTTAAGTCTTTTGCTCCGCGATTCTGTATCTCACGCCGTGAAGGTGATCGCCGAACATTGAATCTTGAATGTCTTTACAACATAATTAATCTTGGTACAGCACAAAGAGTTACAGGGCTGTGCAAAATGTATTTTGGCTCATCTGGCTTGAGAACTCATTTCTGAAATCCCGAATTTAGAATGCACAGGAGAAAGACTTTCGCGAGCAGCTCCTCGAAAAGAGTATGCACAGTATCTTCCACATAAATGTGCAGGATCAATAAGTGTCGTGTGAGCTAACTTTTGCTTTCCATAAATCACCCGGATTGAAGTCGGGCCCTAGGGGTATTATTTTAACATGTCAAGCCGGTGTCAACTCCACTTTAACATACCTTCACCACATCTTAAACCAAGATATTTTTCTTGATAGCTTACGAAATTACGATGATTTCTGCAAAGACTGTAAGCACCTATCTCACAGTCGTGAGACGAGGTTATGGTCGGAATATTTTCTGCGATTTCGCTGTAATCGATTGCACTTTTTTCGAATTAGCAGCCATTCCCGGCGAAGTCCTGCGGTTCACCTTATGAACAACTTTTAATTATGTATGAGTTTTTGTGTTTGTTCATCTTATTTAAACGAAAATTATCAATTTTCCTAAGGTGTGCACTAATGTTTAAGTGTGTGGGCAAATCAACATTGCGTGCTATACCCCCAAAATTATAATTTTTCTATACTTCCATTTTCCAATGTTTGTACATCGTGTTTACTGTATGTGTATTAAAGTTTTTGACTTTTACACTCTTGTTAGCCCGGATGCAGGCAAATACAAATTTTGCGTTATCCCCCCGAAATATCAATTTTTCAATTTGTTGTTTTGCTAACGTTTGTACGTCGTCGGTAGTATTTTTACATTTCACCTTTTTGTTTGTAACCACTTGGTTGCTTGATAAGAGATAATCCAATATTAGTGCTATCCCGCCGCACCTCAAACGTTAGCATAAAGAAAAATTGGAAAAATTTAACTTCATTCGGATGGCATAAATTTTTTATATTCCCCTAGCCATGAAATAGTCGGGCGACCAGAAGGGTACATACGTTAGCAAAAAGAAGAATTTAAATTTCGTATGGATGACGCGAAATTTTATATTTCCCCTAGGCCGGCAACCAAGTAGGTAAAAACGAAAATATTAAATATAGAAACAGTGCAAACGAGGTACTAAAGTATGCGAAAAGAAAATTTGAGACATTTTAATTTCGGGGTGATGGCACAACATTTTAATTTCCCCCTAGCCAGGCAACCAAGAGGTCACAAAGTAAAATATGAAATACACAAACAGTAAAAACGACGTACAAACGAATGCAAGAAGAAAACTTGTGAAATTATAAATTCGGGGGGATGGCCTGAAATTTTGATTTTCCCCTAGCCGGGAAACCAAGGGGGTGCAAGCAAAAATATGAAATGTACAAACAGTGGAAACGACGTACAAAAATATGCATAGAGAAAAATTAAGAAATTTGGATTTTGGGGGAATGGCAGGAAATTTTTAATTTGCCTTTTCCGGGCAACCAAGAGGGTACAAACGAAAATATCAAATTTACAAATATTACAAACGACGTATGCAAAAAAAAAATTTTGGGAGATTTGAATTTCGGGGTAATGTAAGTGGGCCGATAAGAGGACAAAAATCAATGTTTGCAAGTATTTTCAAATTAATTTTTGAAAGTATATTTCTTTTCTTCACTTGTTGAGATAATATTTTACATATGCATAACCTTTTTTAAGGTCTTATTGCCGCTTACTCAGTTCTTTTACAGATGGTCGAAACTAATAATGTGTGTTTCTTACACACAAGTTTAATATGCCTCTTTTTTATTTTGGAATAGTTTTAATAATTATGGCTTCAATAATAGAATATTTTCAATATACCATCTAATTTTTAAAGCAAATAATAACGGCATATGTATTATTATCATAAATAAACGCAGATCTTATTATCTAAAACGTAAAAGTTTTAAAAATTATCGTTTTTCAGTTAATTTATTTTAACGATTTGACATGGTTCGACATTGGGACTATATGGATTTTGTTGGTTGGTCAAAACATTTCAGAAGGTGGTGAACCTTCTTTTGTTTCCATGAATAAAATGTGACGTATGATCTTTGGTCTGATAAAGTGGTTTTCATTATTTGTGGCAAATTTATGGAATATCTGAAAGAATCTTTTCATAGTGTATGAAATAAGAAATCCACCAACGTCATTTGAGGTTAAAAAAATAAGTTACAAGATGATGTTATTAAAGATCTGAAGGTAGGAAAACATCCTAAAGAAGTAAAAGATAACGTTTTACTAGTTGTTAAGAATTTCTGCGAAAAAATTTTAAGTAAATTAAATAAGGTCCAAAGGCATCGGGATAAGGTTAGGACCCAAAACGAATCATGGTTCGAGGAGAAACTTGAAATTTCCTTGTACTAAAGTTCATCTTAAAATTGACGAAAGCTGCAAGACTGGTAAGGCAAGTAGCCCTTCGTTCCTCTGAGAATTTTGATGGAATTTTGCAATGTATACAGACTTTAACACCTTATGCAAAAGACAAGGCATTGACAATGATTGAAACGGATAAGTTGACTAATATCTCGATATCAGATCGGGGTCAAAGGCAAAATGTGTCTTGCAAACTTCCGCATGTTTTTCGAATTTGGCTTTGATCATGAAGTGGAATTTTTATTGTAGTTCGAGCCATTCAGCTAATAAACAGCGATCTTTGGAAGATTTTGATGATTAAAACCTTCTCATTACTTCACTTGTTCCCTTAGAACTGTATACGAAAGATACAAAAATAAATTGCAAGGTCCCTTTATATGGTCTTCAAGGGTGCTGATTCTGAATCTGATATGAGAATTTCAAAAAACAAAATGGCGAATCCAACATGACGGGCCAGTATTTCAAAAAATTATTGGATCTGCTTAAAACGTGCTATCTATGGGTTTTCGAGGGAGCTGACATCGAATCTGAAGTCAGAATTTAAAAAAAATGGCGGATATAATATAGCGAACGAGTAATTGTAAAAACTATTGTATCTACGTGAAACGTGGGGCCTACGGGTTCTCGAGAGCACTGATTACGAATCTGGAGTCAGGATTTGAAAAATAAAAACAAAATTTAGCAGATCTAATACCGAGGACGAAAATATTGAATAGTATTTAAAAAATGATCTGCGTAAAATGAAACACTTATTTTTAATTTGTTATTTCCCACAAGGGTTTTTAAATTTGTGTTTCTTTTTAATTTAATTTAATTATCTTTATGCTTTATTTATTTATTTTTAAAAGAACATCTTCAGATTCTCAACTAAGTCCTGAGGGAGGTGGGATTAGCCCCTTACCTAATCTAAGCTGAAAAAAAGAAAGATAAAAACCTAATTTTTCAAAGATAAGAAGAAGCGGCTATCTTGGCGAAAGGACTGAGATAGTACACACAACAAATTGAAATTGGGAAATAGACTAACAAATCCTATTTTTATCCGCTGACCCTGAAAACGAAAATTTTTAAGGGGAGTGGGTTATTCCTAACCAAAAACAATTTCTAAATAATCATACACATCATATGACATTAATGGAACCATTATTTATTTAACAAGTCCCCTAAAAACGTGTTCCCTAACGTATTTGTCACGGAAAGGTGACTCGCCTAAAAAGGGTACCGACGCCATCTCAACAAAAAATTTTGAACGCGAATGAAAAGACGTAACCTTATAGTCGTGCGCTGAAAATCGCAAATACTGCAAGGAAAAATTAAAAAAAGTACAGACTTTAGTATAAAAAGTTTGAGGAAGAAGCTACACAAATATTTAAAAAATGGGGTATTGAAACAGTCTTTGTAGAGAAATGGAAACTAAAGCTTGAAAAGCATTTTGACAATAGTGAGAATTTAAAAAAATCAATGCCTTTAATTACACCTTAAGGTGGCTAAGATATAATTAGAGATTGTGAAAACATAGTTTACAGAGATAGTCCAGATTTGATATCATGAGGATTTCATGAAAGAATTCCCCTTGCAAGTCATTAACTTTATCCCATTTTTAAATAGTAACGGGTTCAATGAGACGTCAATAGTAAAATATATTTTCCGCACTTGACTCATTAAATACAACTTAATGGAAGGCGATTTTTCATAATTAATCTCTTAAGAATGTATTCAACTCTGCATGTTACAGAATAGCAACTTGCCAAATAGCGTTCAGCAAATTACAAATTATAAAATCCTATTTACGGCATAGAATGCATCAAAATCGATTCTTAAATCTATCTCTACTGAAATCGAACTTGATACTGCAGAATATTTGAATACCAAAATTCTTATCAATATGTTTTTCAAAATTAAAGCGTGACGAATTGCAATATAGCAACGTGCAGATAGTTTTTGTAACGGTGCAATACTAATTTTTAAGTCAGAACTATGTTAATCTGGAAAGATTGCATTAATCATCTGATAAGTTCCTATCAAATAATGGTATCAAGTGCTCATTACGTCATAAAATCTTTTTTTGTTTGTTTAAAATTGGTTTAATTTCGCCTACCATCATTGCTAGGTAAATTTGATTGTCACGATTTTCCCGTTTAAACTTAGGAATCGCCAGTATAAAAAGCACTGAGTTTGTTAACAATTTATCCGTTACGCTTGCGAATTAAACCCGTCGAGCCAAAAATGAAGATCTTCACTGCACCTCTCCTTCTAAAAATCGCGATTCTCCTGCTTTATTTTGTTAGTAAGTGCAACAAAATACAATGATATATTAAATAAAAATTATAAAAATGTGGAGAGGAAATTTCGGAGCATTGGTGCTGTAGACTCCAATGTGAGGTTATCATTTCGTTTTGTGTTGGGAACTTAGCGCTACAGCACAAATCCGTATTAATGGATGAAGTTACTGATTTAATAGAATTAGGAAATGCACATCAATTACTAACGAATGATTTTTAAAACTTGTGAC
The DNA here is from genome assembly GCF_010883055.1 of Belonocnema kinseyi. Taxonomy (NCBI): domain Eukaryota; kingdom Metazoa; phylum Arthropoda; class Insecta; order Hymenoptera; family Cynipidae; genus Belonocnema; species Belonocnema kinseyi. The sequence continues at coordinate 25,992,453 of NC_046660.1, forward strand.
GATTTGTGAATCTGGTGATTGTGAATTCTCTTTTTTGAAGGCTCTTCCTGCTTTACCGCAGACATTCTCATCACATTGTTCGTGCTTGGTACTTTATTTTCCCAAAAATATTAACTTTCCTATGTTATATTTAACACTTATGTATCACATGTATATTATATTCATTACTCTACCTCAGCTTGCCCAGTGGGCACAAAATTTGGCGACGTATTTACGACATCGTTACGACATCTTTACGACATCTTTACGACATCATATGTCCTTGTCATTTCAGTGTCTTCGCGATATCGTAAAGCATCGTCGGAGCATACGACTTATTTACGATATCGTAAATACACCTTAACGACATGGACATAGGATGTCGTAAAGATGTCGCAACGACGTCGTAAAGACGTCACTAAACTCTGTGCCTACTGGGTGGGATTGATTATTCATATTGCCAAATAAAGCACAAATTTATCTTATCATGATCACTTTACTATTTGTTTGTTATTTCGCATTACGTTTTATTTTCAGCTATCAACAAACAAGCATCATTTCAATTAATGTGTATTACAACAATTCATAATAGACATAAGAATTTGAAAAATGTATATTTTGATTTTCTTGTTTTCGTAATTCTATTCAATTCAATTTATTGAAATTTAAATTATTGAAATATGAAAGATGATACGTTAATATTAATAATCAGTATTACAGCATGTAGTATCAGGAGAAATTACATGCGATTAAATAAATATTTTTACTGAGGGGTGGAATTTTAATCCAAATATATTTCAGCAATTCCTCTCAAAATTGAAAAATTTTAATATCTTCTGAACCTCTAAAGTATAATCATTCTACAATCTTGGAAAATTATGATTTCGAATTAGACGCTCTAAAAGGAAAAAACCGCACTTGAGAAATATATTCAGCACTTGTTTACGTATTTTCACACTTTTGTAGAAAATTAATCTTTGTTGGTTAAAAATTCAATTGTTCTGTCGAAAGTTTGCAGTTTTCGTCTCAAGAAACTAAAAAAAAAACAGTTTTATATTTTACAAAAATAATTTAAGATCATTTCATTTTAAAAGAATATTTCTAAATTTTATACATTAAAAAGTATGTAAAAAAATATTCGGAAAAAGTTTAAGTCAATTTTTCTACTTCACTGGATCTTAAAATATTGGTAAAAATTTCAGTAATTTTAAATGGTGTTCAGATGTTTCAGAAGTTTTTAAATCGTTTCTAAATGATTAAAAACTGGAAGATGTTTAGAAAAATTTGGAAAATCCTGGGAAAACGAAATTCCACAACTTTCTTTGTGTCAGAATTTTCGTTTGTTTTGTGGCTTTTTTGGTCTCTATTGCCAATTTTTGGGCTCCGCTACTTTTTATGATAATTCAAATTTCGAGTGGAAGTGCTGACTTGGATCAAGCCAGCACCTCCACTATATAAAAATTAAAATAAAAAAATCAAACACCCCTGATAAAAAGAAAACTACCCCCTATGTAAAAACTCAAATTCGGAAAAAAACACCAGAATTTTGGGCTTATTTTGGGCTCTTGAATACACCACACGAAAAATCAGAAGAACCTACCCTATGTATGTAATTGTAAATGTAATTGTAAATGTAATTGTAAATGTAATTGTAAATGTAATTGTAAATGTAATTGTAAATGTAATTGTAAATGTAATTGTAAAAGTAATTCTAAATGTAATTATAAATGTAAATGTAAATGTAACTGTAAATGTAATTGAAAATGTAAGTGCAAATGTAACTGTAAATGTAACTGTAATTGTAAAGGTAATTGTACACGTAACTGCAAATCCAATTCTAAATGTAATTGCGAATCTAACTGTAGTATTAAGTTTCAGTAAGATTAAGAGTGCTATACTATATACGGGTTTTACTGCGAGTTTCCTTGATTCGTGCAAAAAGATGTTGATATTTGACCAAAAGAGATAAATTTAAAAAAAAATATTTTTAACTAAATAACACAAAGTTTTAGTATTAGATGGTACATTTTATAAAACTTACAAAAATATTTAGAAGTAATTTCAATTCTCAAAATAAATTTCTTTGATCAAAAATTTTTTATTACGATCGTTAGAGGAAAAATGGTTGTTTATCCATATGTTTAGGAGAAATGTTGAATACGTTCATTGAACATAGATGAAAAATTAAAAAAATGCCCATCAAACAGAACTCAAGCATTCATAATTATCGAAGATTGTTATTTTTCTCAACTATTAATTTATATAGTAGGTCAGATATAAAATCGTATGCCTTCTTTTCTACTTGGTTAAGAGGTATTTTTTTTGGTTGAAAATTCTCTGATTGAAGATTTATCGGATGGCTCAAGTATGTACGTTTTTTAAAAATTGATTTTATTTTTAGTTGGAAATTATCTTTTTCAACCGAAAAGCTAACTATTCCATTTGTTGTTAGAAATTCATATTTTGCTGCTCTTTTTGGTAGAGAATTAATTTTTTTGTTAAAAGATCAATCATTTGGTTACAAATTCAACTATGTCGTAAAGGTTTAAACTCTATCCTTGAAATTTTATTCTTTTCATTAAAGATTTAGGACTTTAGATAGATTCATCTATTTATTTGAAAATTGAACCATTTTTCGATATTTTTTGTCCTGTTTTTTTGTTAATAATGTATTTCTATATCTAAAAATGTAAGTATTCCTTGTTCAGGTAAAAATGTGTATTTGAAAACTAGAATTCATCTTTTGGCTTCGAAAATCATCTGTGTTTATTTTTAATCAATCTTGTTTTAAGCCAACCATTTTGTTATAAATGGAATTGTTTTATGAAAGTTTAACTGTTTCATAGAAAACACATGTTTTTGTCTTGAAAAAGCAACATTTTTTTGCCAAATTAAACTATTTGGTTTGAATAAAACTTTTTATTTAGAATTAAACTATTTTGGTCAAAATTAAAACTTTAGATTTAAAAATAAAACTATTTTTTTGGAAATAAATTTTTATAGTTTAAATTTTTCTTTGTCTGAAATTTCAACAAATTTATATTTTGGTTACAAGTTTATTGCTTATGGTTTAATCATGGAACTGCTCTTTATAAAATCCATTCATTTTTCCCAAAATTTGTTTATTTACTTAGGTAATTCCTAACGGCTCCATTTTTCTCTGAAGAATATTTTATAGTTAAAAATTCCTAACATCATTTTTTGATAATACCTCAAACCCGAGATCCATATGGCGTAAGAAACGACCCTTAAGACAAGGCTCTGAAATATAATTAGTTTAGAGCGCCAAGATTCCGACTAAGAGGCTGGAAGGACTTGCAAAGTTGAAACCACGGACATCTTACCAACAATAAACCTTTTGTGGTGCAGGCCTAAGAAAGGGTAATAGAACTTGAGAAAAGCTTTTCTGTTTAGAAATATTCCCGGATAATCTCCAATTGTATTCCCTGAAATGTAAAATTTGGAATCAACGGTAGTCTAATCTTGTGAAAAACCATGGTCTTGGTCCTTGATCTATTGCCTTCAAAATAACTCAACCTCCAATATTCAGAAATAGCATTAATTTCTTCTGTAGATCAATCCTAGCATTAGCTGCTACAAATATATCATCCGCATACTCCAAAAAAATTATCATAATTAGGTGGTCAATAAAATTCCCCGTAAGGACACGACTGTTAAAAAAACCTTAAATCCTCTGGAGTGCGAATGGACATCTTAGCCACACCATAGGGACTTTTCATTACCCTAATAAATTTTGTTCTGACACCTAGGCTCAAGAATTTTCGCCAGAGCAGATCATGGTTGACTGAGGGTAATTCTCTCTTGAATTTAATAAAAGAGGATAAAACGCTTTAGGACCTGCTGTGGAAAGATGAATCTGTGCGATGAAGATCAAAACAAAAATAGAATTCATGCAACCTCTGGCCGCTTTAAAACTAGCCTGAGATTGCAGCAATCACTGAGACTCATTAATGCAAGCTTCCAATCTGTCCAAGAGGATGCGCATGAATATTTTAGCAACAACGTTTACTAGCGCAATGTCTCATTGGGGCTAAATCCTTATCATCTTCCTTTTTAAAAACCCTAAATTCGGAAGCACTCTATAAAATTTCGCAGAAATGCTATCTTCACTTGCAGCTTTTTCCAGTTTACTTTTTCATATGACAGTCATTATCTCTCTTTCGAAAATCAGCCTATCTAGGAGAGTATGTGTGTTAACGGACCAAGCATGTTCAATTCAAGTTCAGGAGGGTACAAAGAGTTCATTAACTCCTACCTGCACGCAGGTCTAATATTAAAAAGACTTTTCGTAGTTTGCCTTTTTAGATTTCATGAAAGATTTGTATGCCTCTTTATCTACATTATATTTAAAGGTGTCCTCTTGCGCCAACCCAGACACGGCTGCTTCCTCAAAAAACAAGAAGAAGGCCTAGCAATTATACGCACTTCCGACTCCGCGTTCTCAATAGAGAATATGATATTCTATTTCATTTTATGTACTGAGACGGTATTCCAAAAGTGTGGGTCGGAGAGCGACAAACTATTAAGAAATATTTCCCTCCTACAATCCGTCTATGTCAGTTTCACACTTGTACTTCTGTTCCTCGGTTCAGAAACCCTTCCCTACCACTCATTCTAACATTTGACACTTCTAAACAAATCGGAAAATGTTTGCGCAGGACAGGCACTCTCTGTCAAGGCCAGATCCGAAATGTGTCAAGCCGATTATAAATCGTGATGGATCAGAGGCGAACTTTGTAAAGATCCACTCTGAGAATATATCGAATGCTTCGCAGGCATACCGTTTTCGATGTACAATATCGCTAATCCACCCCTTTTTCTACCAAGTCTACTTCACTTTGTTGCATTTGTCGGGAAGCATTCATGATCTTGAAGCCAGCAGGCCAGAGGCTAAAAGAGTCGCCAGAAGCCACGTTTGGCTTAAACAATGAATATCGCTGTCCAAACTGGCTGTTGAAATTTTTCCTAGGTTAGCGGACAGGCGAGAGTTACAGAAGAAAATTTGCATGTCTTCCTCCGTCCGTCCCTGACTCTAACAATATAATTTGATCTTCTTGCGAGAGTGCTTGGTGTCTCTTCTAAGTTTCAATTTCTTGGCTTCAATAGACGAGAGTGGGTCATTGAGATTCTTTTTTTTGAAAAAAGTCTGTAGTGGCCCTAGTTCTGATCCATTGGTCTTCCTTCGTTGAAGATAGTGAATCAGAGTGAGGCGCATCTCGTTTCAATGGTCTTCCTTTGTGTTTCTTGACGGTTTTCCTTACGACGAAAAATTATTCATCGAACTAGGAAGAGGGCCTATGTCTATTGCATGAATGTCGTAATTGTACAAGGTTTTTATATTGTAGACTGAGTCCTTCCCTCTAATTAAAATATCGTGCCCCTGTTCCAACTGTTTCCTCTTCGTTTCCCAGGGACGATTTCTCAGTTGTTTCTTCCCAAAATAATCAAATGATTCTTTCACAAATGCCTCCACCTTGGCCTTAAAGATATCTCACAAACAGACACCGTAAGGTATTTGTTAATAGGTTCATTGTCCTTAAGCTTGTACATTATTAAATTTTTTGAAAATAAATCTCTCCGGTGGTGAAGAACTTGCTCCGAAAGTAAATTAACATTATCTTTCAGCACGGCATTTCTCCCTTCAAGTTTCTTGTTTCGAATCTTCAAGGCCTTCTTCCTAAGAAGGTCTTGAAGACTTGAAGACCTTGAAAGACTAAGTCCTTTCCCCTGATTAAAATATCGTACCCTTGTTTCAACTGCTTCCTCTTCGTTTCCCAGAGACGATTTCTTAATTGTTTCTTCCTGAATAGGTGAGTCACAATTGACTCCACCTTGGCCTTAAAAGTACCTTACAAACAGACAACGTAAGGTCTTTGTTAACAGGTTCATTGTCCTTAAGCCTGTGCATTATTAAGTTTTTTGAAAATAAATCTCTCCGGTGGTGAAGAACTTGCTCCGAAAGTAAATTAACATTATCTTTCAGAACGGCATTTCTCTTTTCAAGCTTCTTCTTTTGAATCTTCAAGGCCTTCTTCCTAAGAAGGTCTTGAAGACTTAAAGACCTTGAAAGACTAAGCCCTTTCCCCTGATTAAAATATCATACCCTTGTTTCAACTGTTTCCTCTTCGTATCCCAGAGACGATTCTTTCACAATTGACTCCACCTTGGCCTTAAAAGAACCTTACAAACAGACAACGTAAGGTCTTTGTTAATAGGTTCATTGTCCTTAAGCTTGTACATTATTAAATTTTTTGAAAATAAATTTCTCCGATGGTGAAGAACTTGCTCCGAAAGTAAATTAACATTATCTTTCAGCACGGCATTTCTCCCTTCAAGCTTCTTGTTTCGAATCTTCAAGGCCTTCTTCCTAAGAAGGTCTTGAAGACTTGAAGACCTTGAAAGACTAAGTCCTTTCCCCTGATTAAAATATCGTACCCTT
>NC_046660.1:25998991-26018036 GCF_010883055.1 Belonocnema kinseyi
TGTTAACAGGTTCATTGTCCTTAAGCTTGTGCATTATTAAGTTTTTTGAAAATACATCTCTCCGGCGGTGAAGAACTTGCTCCGAAAGTAAATTAACATTATATTTCAGCAAGGCATTTCTCCCATCAAGCTTCTTGTTTCGAATCTTCAAGGCCTTCTTCCTTAGAAGGTCTTGAAGACTTGAAGACCTTGAAAGACTAAGTCATTTCCCGTGATTAAAATATCGTACCCTTGTTACAACTGTTTCCTCTTCGTTTCCCAGAGACGATTTCTTAGTTGTTTCTTCCTGAATAGGTGAGTCATTATTTCAAAATTGACTCCACCTTGGTCTTAAAAATACCTCACAAACAGACAAAATAAGATCTTTGTTAACAGGTTCATTGTCCTTAAGCTTGTGCATTATTAAGTTTTTTGAAAATACATCTCTTCGGCGGTGAAGAACTTACTCCGAAAGTAAATTAACATTTTCTTTCAGCAAGGCATTTCTCCCCTCAAGCTTCTTGTTTCGAATCTTCAAGGCCTTCTTCCTTAGAAGGTCTTGAAGATTTGAAGACCTTGAAAGACTAAGTCCTTTCCCCTGATTAAAATATCGTACCCTTGTTTCAACTGTTTCCTCTTCGTTTCCCAGAGACGATTTCTTAGTTGTTTCTTCCTGAATAGGTGAGTCACAATTGACTCCACCTTGCCCTTAAAAGTACCTTACAAACAGACAACGTAAGGTCTTTGTTAACAGGTTCATTGTCCTTAAGCTTGTGCATCATTAAGTTTTTTGAAAATAAATCTCTCCGGTGGTGAAGAACTTGCTCCGAAAGTAAATTAACATTATCTTTCAGAACGGCATTTCTCTTTTCAAGCTTCTTCTTTTGAATCTTCAAGGCCTTCTTCCTAAGAAGGTCTTGAAGACTTGAAGACCTTGAAAGACTAAGTCCTTTCCCCTGATTAAAATATCGTACCCTTGTTTCAACTGTTTCCTCTTCGTTTCCCAGAGACGATTTCTTAGTTGCTTCTTCCTGAATAGGTGAGTCATTATTTCACAATTGACTCCACCTTGGTCTTAAAAATACCTCACAAACAGGCAACATAAGGTCTTTGTTAACAGGTTCATTGTCCTTAAGCTTGTGCATTATTAAGTTTTTTGAAAATACATCTCTCCGGCGGTGAAGAACTTGCTCCGAAAGTAAATTAACATTATCTTTCAGCAAGGCATTTCTCCCCTCAAGCTTCTTGTTTCGAATCTTCAAGGCCTTCTTCCTAAGAAGGTCTTGAAGACTTGAAGACCTTGAAAGACTATGTCCTTTCCTCTGATTAAAATATCGTACCCTTGTTTCAACTGTTTCCTCTTCGTTTCCCAGAGACGATTTCTTAATTGTTTCTACCTGAATAGGTGAGTGATTCTTTCACAATTGACTCCACCTTGGCCTTAAAAGAACCTTACAAACAGACAACGTAAGGTCTTTGTTAATAGGTTCATTGTCCTTAAGCTTGTACATTATTAAATTTTTTGAAAATAAATCTCTCCGATGGTGAAGAACTTGCTCCGAAAGTAAATTAACATTATCTTTCAGAACGGCATTTGTCCTCTCAAGCTTCTTGTTTCGAATCTTCAAGGTCTTCTTCCCAAGAAGGCAATCTTCTTAGCTTTTCCTGTCAGGATCAAACGATCCCTTTAAATCTGGTTCACCGAACTCTTTCGTGTGGTCATATCAGCCGTAGTTTCCGTCGTATTATCTTTAATGGAGATCAAGTGAGTTTCAAACTCCTGAACGTCCAAATACCAGATCGAACTTTTGTTCGAATGTATAATTTTAAAGATGAACCAAAAATTTTTCAATTCAAAATTTTTGAAATTTAAGCAAGAAAGAATTTCTTTTTACCAAATAAGATGAATTTAAACAAAATATTTAAAGTGGACTCGAATTATCCCTCAATTTTTTTAAATTCTATCGAACTGAGATTTCAGAGGTTCAAAATTTAAATTTTAACAATTATAAAATCTTAAAATTCAAAGCTCCTGGACTTAGAATACTCGTAAATAAAAATTTTAAAATTTGGATTATTTTGGAAATAAGGGTACAGGTTCTAGATCCTAACTCTCTCCAGTTAAAATTAATTTTGAAATCCAAAATGTCTTGAAAAATTAATTTCTTAATAAAATGATCAAATTACAAAATTGTAACATTTGAGTCTCAAAAGTCGCATAATTTTTAACTTTTAGTTTTAAAAATTTAAAGTTCTTTAATTCTGAATGTTTATAATATCAAGTTTCACAATTTTCTGGGAATGCAATGTTATGCTTTTTGATTTTGATGCATTGCAAACTACTATTTTTAAATTTTAAAGATGTGTAAATAAAATTTTTTAAACTATGATGATTCTGATGATTTTCAAGATTATTTGATTATATTTAATTATGAATTTTCTGCATGTATGTAAGCTAAAATTTTAATCATTAAATTTGCAAAAATTTTCATTGTTTAATTTTAAAAACGAAAAATTCGCTAAGTTCTAATAAAATTATTGATTGTATAATCGTGATAATATTAATTCTAAATTTAATCTACTTTAATAAAAATTTAAAATTTTAATTAAAACTATAGATATTCATTGAATTACAACAGCTTAGATTTCAAAATAATGCTGACCTTTTTTTAAATTAAAAATTGCAGGTAAAAGATTTCAGCAAATGACCAAATCCGTTTCAAATTATGCAGACTAACAGAATCATTCACCTCCTAAATATATTGCGGTTTTCACAGGAAATAAGACGACGGAAATGTTAACATTTAAAAAAACATAAATTTTCGCAATATTATAAATATTTTTTATTTTAGGGTCCTTTTTTTCAGTACATAATTTTGAATTCTACTCAAAACAAAAATAATTTAAACTGCAAAGAAATTACATTATGTCTTTTTGTATGAGCCGGAATTTTTTTAAAATATTGGTTTTAATAAAAAAAAAGATGGTTTGAAAACAACATTCTGTACGTTTTAGGCAGGCCAAATTTCACAGTTTGAAGTCGATTTGGTAATTCACTGAAAACTATTACATGACATTTTTATTTAAAAGAAAAATATATTTCAGTATTCATTTTCGAAATTCCAAATTATTTTTTAAGAGTTTACATATATCAAGTCAAAATGACAACAGAAAAGTTAATTTTTTTTTTAAACAGTTGAATTTTTAACCGATGAAATGCATTCTAAATAAAAATTTGAATACGTAATTAAAATTTTAAACAACAAACATTTTTATTCTAAATAAAAGAAATTCTAATATATCCGAAGATGAAAAATTTGCAAGAAAATCCTAAAATCCTCAACCAAACAAAATTAATTGTTGCGGACTTTTAGAAGTTTTAAAGAAAAACTTGTGCTTAATCTTTTTTGTCAAAACTTAAAACAATCTTTTCAAATGTTTTTATATCTTTTTATTTTAAATTTTCAGAAATGATTTGAATTCTTTTGAAATTCCTAAAAATATTTTCACCTTTCCCCATAAAATGAATTTTTACAAGAGATATTACTCAAGTTTCTCCGTGAATTTAAGAAAATTTTTTTTATAGTGAAATCGTTTAAAATCCATAGGAAGTTTGAAATTTTATTTTCGAAATCATTAGATGAAAATGTTAATTTCATTTTTAATCTTTTGCATTTTTAAAATTGTTAATTAATTTTGATTTTTTTTTTTGAAACTTATAAATGTCTCTTAAACTTACTCAAATTTAATAGAAAACTTTGCAATCATACTAGTTTTGAATGTTTTGAAATGTTCTTTCATTTTCACTTACAATTAATTTTAACAGCTACATTTGCAATCAAACAAATTTCAAGCAAAATGTGAGTAAAAATTTTACATTTTTGGTACATCTATTTCGTATGTTAAACGCAAACTTATTTTACTCACATTAAATTAGTGATTAATTATTTGTTTGAATTAAATTTTTTTTTAAAATGCAGAAAATGTGTTTATTTCGAATATAGATGTTATATCTTTTATATAGGGTGCAAAAAATATTTTTCTTATATTTTACTTTCAACATGAAAATTGGTCTTATCTCGCCAAGGTTATGTAAATTTTAATAATTGCCACGACTTACCTGTTAAAGCTTGGTAATCGTCAGTATAAATGGAAGTGATTTTATTAACAATTTGTCAGTTACGTTTACAAATTCAAAGCTGTCGATACCAAAAATGAAGATCTTTAGCGAAAATCTCCTTTTTACAATTACAATTTTCTTGCTTGATTTTGTTGGTAAGTCCAATCAAATACAATATATTAAATACAAATTCTAGAAATGTGGAAAGGATATTTCGGTACCTCCTATATCATTTTGCGTTGGGTACGTGGCACCACGGTCCACCACAAAACAACTTTTTGGTACAAAATTCTTTTTTTTGTCCTTAAAATTTAAATTTGTCAGAAAATTAACCTATTTTGTTTAAATATAACTTTTTTGTTGAGGAGATAAATATTTTCGAGAAATTTAAAGTAATTATTTAAAAATGTAACTAATCTTTGGAAAATTACTATATTATATTTTGATTGAAAATTTTTCCGATTTCTAGATCAACTGTTATCTCCATTTTTTTTTTACTTTTCGGCTAAAATAGGTTAAAATCTTCTTCATAATTCTTCTAATTCGGAAAAAATTAACAATGTTTGTTAGAAATTCTTCACATTGGTTACAGACATAATTGCTTTTTTTTTAATTTGTATTTTTATATAAAATTAATTATTTTTGACTTTGCATAAAAAATTTTTATTTGAAATATCAACGATTAAATTTTTTATTATGAAGAAATCACCTCCAACAGCTTAACGTCTTTAGAAATTATTTTGGTTGAAAATTATTAAATTGAAATACATATTTACACAATGAGCCTAAAGCCGAGCGAGTTATATTCACAACGTCTTCATCTTGTATCTTGGCTTATCAAAAACATTTGTTTAATTTCCAATAATTAGATAATGTCAATAAAAGCGTTTCAAATTGTAAAGATAATAAACGCAATTGCTAATTAAAACGGAATGAAGATTACTACATTTTTTTCACATCGAATAACACAAATTTTTAATTTGATATGTGTTTTAAATTTTCATAAAATACTTTTGATTTAAAACGAACATATTTCAAAGATAAATGAAACAATATTCCAAATGTAACTTCAAATCCCAAAATAAAAATCTTTTGATTAAAAAAATCAGCAAAATCTGTTCCAATGATTAAAAAAAAAAGAATTCGTTGAAAGTTCTGTTTTTTAAGATGAATTTGAAATTTATTTATTAAACATAATTTATAATTATCAGAAGGCGAATTAATTAGAATGTAAGCAACATGGTATGGATTTTTTTTTTCTTGACTAGTAATAAATAGAAATTTAATTTATTACCCAAGTTCCACTTCTGTACGCAACTTTGTTTTTCAATTTTTTTATGAAAAATTATTTTTTATTATTTATAGTTTATATTTGTTATGAACGATTCTGGCTGGCAGTCTAGACTCGCTTAAATTTTTCCAGTAATTTTTCGATATTTTTCGTAATATTCAAATTCTCTGAAATTTTGTTTTAAAATAAATTTTTTAAAGTAAAATATTATTAAAAATTTTATCAGGATTCTGAAAAAGGGCAGTATGTTATATCGAAACCATGCAAATTCCTTAAAAAGCTAGGATTTGTTTATTTGAATATTTAAAAAATCACATCTAGTTTATAGGTTTTCTTTCACAATTTTTAAGTATGTTAAAAAACACTCGGAAAAAGTTTAAGTCAATTTTTCTACTTCGCCGAATTTGACAAAACCTTGTTCAAAATTTGAATAATTTTAAACGGTATTTAGATGTTGAATATTTTATATAACGTTTTTCCCTTTATCAATCTTAACAATTAATTTTAAACCTTCTTCGAAATCATTATAAAAATGTTATTGAGTTTCTATTTAAAAAATTACGGATCTTTCACATTTAACCAAAAAAGAATTTATTTCTACCGAGAGAGATGAACTTTCAAAAATCTTTGAAGCTTACTCTAATTATCCCTTACATTTTTTTAAAATTTGCTGAACTGAAAAAAATTTGCGTAAAATCTGCCACTATTGTTTAACAATTTCTGTTACAAATTTTGAGAATAAACACGTCCTAATTTCGAAGGTCTAAAAATCAAATCTGAGCAATTTGGAAGCGTTAAAAATTAAAGCTCTTGAATTTTTAAGAAACAAAAATAAAATTGTTTATACTTGACGTTTTTGAAAATCGCAAGTTAATTCTTATTGCCCAATCTTCTAATTTGAAAAAATGTTGAAAGCAAATCTTCAAAATAAAAAATTAATTAATTTAAAAGCAGATCAATAAAAATTATAAATTTTAGGGAATTGTGAAGATCAAAAGTAAATTTTTTAATGACTAGATTTTAAAGTAAAGAAATTATTAAAAAGATTAATCTAAATTATAGAATTTTCAGTTCGAAATTTTGAGAACCTGCATAATTTTTTATTTCAACTTTTCAATCCTTAAAGCACTTCAATTTTACAGATTTACAATTTAAAATTTTATACTTTTCAGCAGTTATAAAAAAAACTTTTAAGGCCTTGAAGATTAATGTGTAAAAAATTTGCAAATTCGCATAATTTTTCATTGTTAATTTTTGAAAAATTGAAGGCTTTCAATTTTGAAGGCTTACAATATATACTTTCACAATTTCGTAGAATCACAATATGAAACTTTTTCATTTTTACTATATGGTAACTAAGATTTTTTTTTTATTTTAAGGAAGTATAAATAAAATTTTCTAAACTATGATGTTTCTTATTATTTTCAAGATTATATTCAAGAGTGTTCAGTTATGAATCTACAATGTCTATAAAATTTGAAATGTTAATCATAAAATTTACAAAATTCTTCATTTAAAATCGGGAAAATTGCATAATTTTAATTTTTAATTTTTAAAAATAAAAATTCTTTAGTTTTTAAGGGCATGTGATACTTAGAAAATTGTCGATTTTACCAGTATTAGGTTCCCCCGGCTTTTTTTCTAGAATTATAAATATTTTGTCTCAAAAATTTGGGAAATGGTAGCGAACATGCTAACGGACGTCCACACACACTTTTTTTTCAGGTTAATTCAAAAAAGTTTCAATTTAGCAAAACCTGATTAATTTTCATAGCGCTTAGGAAATAGTATAAATTTTTTCAGTGTTAGATTCCCCCGGCTTTTTTCCTGGGATAAGAAATATTTTGCCTTCAAAATCTGGGAAACGATAGCGAACATGCTAACAACGTGCGTGTATATTTCGAGGTTATGTATGTCACAATTCACCCGAGCGTTACTTCCAAACTATAGAATATTTTTTGCGGAAAACTTTGGACTTACAAATAAACATAGTACCTTATCTCGCGGAACTAACCTTGATTGCAGGCAATTAAAAAAGTTTATTTCATAAATAATTTCCAGATTATCGGAAAGGCAGGGATGAAAAACGACGTAACCTCAAAATAATGCATACGCATAAAATTTGTATTTAGCACAATAAATGTTTTTTGTTAATACCCCTCAAAAAAAAATGGGGACATCCGTTATAATATTTTATAGCATATCCAAATTCAATTTTTAAATTTTTCATTTTTGTGCAAAAAAGCTGGTTGTAAGTTACGCTAATTTATTTTTCTAAAGTCTTATAATATTCAACGTATGCATCATATGTGTTTGTGTGTAAACAAGAAACTTAGTAGAAGTGTCAGTTACTTGAGCCTGTGACTGTAAATGTCAAAATCCACTATTTTTATGCCCGGGGAAAAATCCTAATACTCGACAAGTCCTCCCTGCATGCTCTGTCACGAAAAATAAAGTACTTCGCAAGGTTGGAGAGAGATTTACAGTCCTCGTTTTTCCTGGAAAACGCTCGGAAATTGCGAATTCGTAAATAATTAGGCTTCCGGGAGCATTAAAGACACTTTAGCGAGCACTTGTGAAACACTGAATGTTTGTTTGAAATCTCGCTACGTGCTTGTTCAGTACTCTAAAATCATCGGGGAAACTCGGTTTGACAGAGAACGGAGGGAGTCTTAGGATTTTTAGGATTTTTTAGTTTTAGGTCCTTGCTCAAACAAACCTAGTTCGCGCCGATAATTTTAGATTATTGAGCGAGCACGTAGCGAGATTTTAAACAAATATGTAATGTTTCACAAGTGCTCACTAAAGGCTCTTTAATACTCGCGGAAGCCTACTTATTTCCGAATTTGAAATTTTCGAGCATTTTCGAGGAAAAACGACGACTGAAAAGCTCTCTCCAACCTCGCGAAGAACTTTATTTTTCGTGACAGAGCATGCAGGGAGGATTGCCGAGTATCAAGATTTTGTCCCGGGTATTCTGTATGAAATTACTTCAGCTTTAAATCGATTTTTTCAGAAGGATCCACAACACTGCATATAATTAAATTGCTTATAAAGTCAGATGTGATTGATTTTAGATTCAATCTATCTTAATGAAAATTTCAAATTCTAATTCGAACTACAGAAGACTTATTGAATAGCAAAACCTATAAGCAGAGAATTAGTTTTGTCAGATGAAAACTGACATGTACTAATAAACGTTCAAACTGGGTGTCAGGAAAAAAAATATATTTCTGTTATTTCCTTTTTGCCTTTTTTTGCTTCGATGCAAAACCGCTATTATGAATATTATATCTATATACCTAAAAATTTACCTATGTCTGTTTCTTTTTACAGAATTAAAAAGTTTAGAACCGAAGACTTTGGAAGATTTATTTCCTGGATACAAGGGTATCATGCCTCCGGTCGAAACATTTGAGTTTGAGGGCCAGTGGCACAAATTCAAAAAATTTGATGGTAGACCCTTGAGATGGCCTCCGCCACACCTCACAAAAAGGGGTCATATCGTATTTGGAGAGCGCACAGTAAATTACATTATTGATCTGTACGAATCATTTGCTGATTTGGAACCTTTATTCTTTGTATATGACATAAATAAAGACGAGTGGGTTACCGTTCCTCGTTATTTATCTCGGAAATTGGGTACAGGCCGTCTTTTTGATCTTGTTGTAGCGCGCGATGAAGTTGCTGCTACACACAAATTAACAACGAACTATCCAGTTTACAAAAAGGCACACATGAGAGCATGCAGACAGGCAAACTATCGAGTAGACATTGTAGAACGAGAGCAAGTGGATCGTTGGAAAAGGCATCTAACAGAAAAGGCAGACATTGTTATAAAAATCAAGGAACAATACAGTGAAGCATATGATCGCGAACTTACGCTTTATTTATATCTTCATGGAGAATATAATTTGAACGGACATAGACCCAGGCGTGAATGAAAAAAACATTAATGCTAAGGTGACCTCACAGACGACGCCTAAACAAACGGAAATATTTCAAAAAGTGTAGAAAAGAAAACATATTTAAGTTTTGTATGCTATTTAGGAAATTCCCAGGAAACTAATTCCCAGATGCTGCACTTTACTCAAAATTCTTCAAATATGAAATCTCATCAGAGTAGATTTTGTTGCATGATCGAAAAATATTTCTCTGTCTGAAGATGCAATGTGAGGATTTTATCCAGCATGGTGAAACCCCTGAATTTAAGCTTAATAATATCAAGAATTTTCTCTAATTAGCCAAATTAGCCAAATTGTCTAGTATAGGTCAAAAAAATAGTAATTTGCACCTATGAAATGAATTAATGGAGATTTAACTGGATTTGAACAAAAGATACCGTTGATTCAACCAAAATATTTGATAGGAAATACAGTAAAGACCCGTTTATTACAGGACCCGTTTATCGCAGGACTCGGCTATTGCCAGATTCGGGACCCGTTTATCGCGTGATACCTTACCCCCTCTCTTTACCTTCACATCTCTCGGTAAACCAATAGCTGAAAAGACGGGACTGGGTTGATTTTAAACTGAAGACAGTGGTGTCAGAACGCGGATATCTCTAGCATACGCAGTACGCTGTGAGCGGCACCTATTTCATCAGCCAATGGGAAGTTGGCGGGAACTTTTAAATGCGGAAATGTGCACTTTATTATTTTTCAGGGGAATTACAATTAGGAAAATAAAATGATGATGCTTGACAAAAGAAAAATATTTTATATAACCGATATGCAAGAGTACTTTTTATTAATCATAAGTATTTAACGATAATTTGACTATTGTAAATGCGACACGGCGAGTAGATTTTTTGTTTGTTTTATCAGACAACACACCACATATTTTAGCGATAAAATTATCTGTCAGAGATTTGTTTCGTGATTACTGTCAAAATTTAATGTGTTAATTATTGTTTATAATAGTGTTCAGCCGCGAAAAATTAATTTGAATTCTGCTGAAAAATAATAAAGTGCTTCTATCAGCATTTAAAAGTTACCGCCATCTTCCCATTGGCTACTTGCTAGCGAGCGGACCAATCAGCTGTTCTCACTGAAAGGCGCCAGCCTTCCAATGAAGTGATGGGAGCCAATGAAATTTCTCCTTATTCTGCGATAAACGGGACCCATTTATTTCAGAAGCCTTGCAATAAACGGGTCTTTACTGTACCTTAAAAGCCTAAGGCTTGTATTTGTAAATGTGGTTGTAAATCCAATTGTATATTTGTTGTAAATGTCATTCGAGTATTTAGCGTTAGCAGAAGGACATTTCAAATCGTGGTGGGTCCGTATACTCAATACGTACTTTCAATTTAATGGAATTACGTATTTTGAATAAAAAAATTAACTATGATAATATATTGTACATTCTTTCATTGATTTTCTCCACACTTTAGCTTTTATATATCCACTAGCTCAACAAGCTAATGCTACCAAGCCTGAAATATCATTATATCTTTTTTTTAGAGAATAAATCTTCTCTGTTAAATTTTTCTGTTATTTAGTTGAAACTTATTATAAAATGTTTAAAACTACTCTTTTTCATGGAACATTAATCTTCGTGAGTAAAATGTATGCCTTTGTTTATAAAATGTACTATTAATGATTTCTGATCCACCAAAGAATTATAACGTGCATGTGGTTTTAGGCGTTACTAAATTAAATAAAAAATTTAGAGACTTTAACATGTTTTTGAGGCAGCATTTAGAAGCATTTGACCATGAGCCTTTTAATGTTAATATCAATATTTATTAATTATTAGCAAAGACAAAAAAGATTCAACACAAAAAGCCCTAATAAAAACATGTCCAATAACTGAATGAAGAAGAAGAAATCAATACGATTTATTCTCTTGTTTTTGTCGCGCGTTCACAATATCAATTTTCATATTTTTGTAGAATCAAAATATGAAACCTGTTCATTTTGATAATTTGTCAACTAAGATTTAAAACATTTAAAAATGTAGGAATAAAATTTTCTAAACCATGATGATTTTTATTATTTTCAATATTATATTTAAAAGTTTCCAGTTATAAATCTTCTACGTCTAGGAAATTTTAATTTTAATCATTAAGTATTCCAAAGTTTTCATTAAAAATTTTGAAACATGCATAATTTTTATTTCTTATTTTTGAAATGAAAAATGCTTTAGTTTTTATGGTTTAAACATTCTTTATCCTATAATCATGAAGAGTTACATAAGTTTTCAAATTCCGAAATAAAGGATTTTAAATTACTCCATTTTTAAGATTTTTTTATTGTTTAAATGCATGCAATTTTCAACTTTTGTGGAACAGTTAAATTCTTAAGACCTCAAATGTATATTTATCCAACTTTATAGATTTGAAATTAAAAATTTATCAATTTTGAGCAATATAAAAGAACACTAATTTTGTTTTTTTAAATTCTCATAACGTTCAACGTATTCATTGTATGAGTCCATATTCAAACAGGAAACTTATCACAAGTTTAAGTTACTTGCGTCTGTGACTGAAAAAGTAAGAAGCCACTATTTCTATGTTTTTCATTAAGCAACTGCAGCTTTAATGATAATTTTTTTCGAAGCTTCCACGAAACTTCATATAATTTCAAATACTCATGTAAATTCAAATGAAATTGATTGTATATTAATGAAAAATTTAAATTATAATTCGAAATATAGGATATTTATTCAACCGCAACAATTTCAAGCGAAAAATGAATTTTATAGGATGACACACTGGTGTGTACTAAAAAAATATCAAAGAGGGTATCCGAAAAAAATCAATATAAATTTATTTTATTACCTTTTTGTCTTTTTCTTGTTTTCATGCAAAAAGTGAATAAATACATCGACTTGAATATAGAAAAAGTAAAGATAATGAATTCCAAAATTATTTCACGTTTCAATTTGAAAAATGGCATGAAACTAAAAAAAGTTTTTTCCTTCTTCTTTTCAATTTGTTTTTTTCTTTTGTTCTTTTCCCTACTTGATAGTCATTATTGATATTATACTAATTACATAAAGATTCACCTATTTCTATTTATTCTGGCAGAATTAATATGCTCAGAAGTAAGGACTTTAGAGGGCTTATTTCCTGGATACAAGGGGTATCATTCCTCCGGGCGAAAAACTTATGTTTGAAGGCAAACTCTGAGCCCAAAAAAGAACACAGCATTTAGTCAGAACCTCTAAATATATTTTACAACTAATCTAAATTTTCCTACAATTTTTGAAAATCCAGCAAATTAAATAAAATCCTTAAAATCTTCCATGTTCTTCTTTGATCATTTTATAAATCTCTTAAAATATTCTTAAACTTTCTGTTACAATAATTTTTCAAAGTGAAAAATCTTTTTCAATTTTTCTAATAATCTTAGGAAAATTTTTATTCTACTACGTCTACTACACGTCTAATTTGTGAACAATAACAGACCTGCCCATTCCTGCACGGGCGAGTCCGACAACACAGCGCGCGGCGTGACCCCAGCGAGCCGAGAAGAGCCGAGAATCACCGAATATTCTGTGGTCGTAGTCTAGTAGCGGCGCAGCGGCGACCGGCGTGCAATAATATGTAATCTGTATGAATTTATACGGCCCTATCTGTGATCGACGATTGGTCAGCGGTTTTTAAAAAAATTTCCTGACCCATTTTCAAAATTCACTGACTTTTCACTGATTTCCCTGCCCATTTTTGTGTTCCCTGACATGTCAAGGATTTCAAGGATTTCAAGGTCTGTGGCAACTCTGCTAGGTGAAGTTACAGAGGATTCCCACAGCAAACAGAAATAATTCGTAAATTCTAGAAAAAGGGAAAATATTTATACTTTGTATGTAATGTTATGAACTTGAAAGAACACCTATTTCCAGGTTTCCCATATTGCTCCAGATTCTCCAAGTCGATAAAAATGTCTCCTTCTAAATATGCAATATGTATATGTATATTGCATATCAGCGTGATGTAAATACTGATTTAAAAAAATATATAATTAACTATAATAATCTACTATACATTCTTCAGTTGATTTTGTGAATATTCAAGATCCTATGTTTTCACTCGCGCATCTAGCTATTTTTTCACGACTGAAATATCTTTCTAGGTTAAGCATTACACTATTTAACGGAAAATTGACGTATTTTTAAAAAAATGTTCTCTTTTTCATAAAAAATATAATATAAAGTTTTAGAAACTCCGCTTTTTCATAGAAAATTAATCTTTTAGGATAAAGTGTATCCCTTTTGTTCAAACATGTACTACTGATAAGTCTTCATTAGCCAAATAACTATAATGTGCAAGTGCCTTTATTTGTCACTAATCCAAATAAAAAATGTATCAACCCTTCAATGTTTTCAAGGCAACATTTAGAAGTATCTGATCTTCCGCCTATCAATGATAATAATATACACTTCTTAATAGGAAAAAAGAAAAACGTTACCTAATGAATCCATCGACAAATACGTGCCATAATAGAAACCTCGAGAGAGATAAAGTTGCAACAATGATGACCTGTTTTTCTCAAATCTTCATTTGAATTTTTAATATCTATTTGTAAATATGTATTATTAAATCATGTCTAAATTTTTCGGAAGTGTAGAAAACAAATTATATTATTCTCTTGCTTTTGTTTCACGCTATCTTGACATTAAAAGGAAAAATAAAAGTTTGAAAAAACACATTTCATACCAAATAAAAAAAAAAGAATTCTAAGCTAAAAATGTAACAATTGATATTTCAACTTAAATCGATCTACATTATAATTTACGTTGCGTATTGACCACTTAATCCATATTACCCCATAACCGCTTAACCCCATAACATCAAAACGCCATAACACTAAAACCCTAACTCCTTTAAGAAAGAAACTTATACGCATTGAAGCCCTAAATCACAGTATGTTTGAGTAATGCATACTTCTTGAGTCTTGAAACCACATTCTTCAATAATCCCATAACTCCGAAACCCCATAACCTGGTGAGAACGACACTTTCGTTGGCAGAACTTATGTTTTGCCAAATCCAGGAATAACGACGTGGACGTAGTAGGGTTCTCTTCTCCTTGGGGTGCTTTAGTAACGTGTGTTACCCTTGCCTCGCACTTTTCGGATTGCGTTATCAAAGTGAGACCCTGTTGCCTCATACTCTTCCGGGTACTTTTTGAAAGTGTGTTTTCCTTTCCGCACGGAATAAAAACAATTTCCCACCGTCAACCATGATAAGGTACCTTGGATTACAAACACACGAATAAGTAGTACAGCCGTGATTTCTAAATGTTTGACTAATAAGAGTTCATACATAAGGCTACTCTCACCGGGTTATAGGGTTTTGGATTAATGAGGTTATTTAAGAATGTGTGATTAAGGTTCAAGAAGCATGGATGGCTAGAACATACTGTGTTCCAGAGCTTTACGGGCATAAGTCTCTTTTTAACCGGGTTTAGGGTTTTCGGGGTTATAGCATTTTGAGGTTATTGAGTTATCTCGCTAACCTAAGAACCCTGGTTGATTCGGGATACCATTAGGGGTTCAGGTGGGTGGGCTTGGGCTTTATTACAGGGACCCCAAGGCGGCCAATCCAAGGGCTTCTATACTGGCCAAGAGAGTCAACGTCGTACTGCTGCGTGTAATACTGCAAGGTAAGGAGTCTTTCTCTTCTCCTGGGGTGGAATACCTTATTACCACTGATTCAGATATTCTTGATACGGGGAATAATCCGACGTTTCGTAGCTCAGTCAGGGAGGAAGTCATTAACATCACTCTCTGTACCAGCAATTTGAGAGGCAACAGAAAGAAGTGGATAGTGTCAGACGATCCTACTCTCTCAGATCAGTCACAGGTAGAGTTTAAGCTGAAATCGGCTGTATTGACGGGCCCCAAATTGTTCATAAATCCAAGCAGAACGGCCTAGGCTCAGTTTTACAGTTTTACAGTTGCCCAGGTCAATTAGAGACGTAGACACCCTGTAGTTGGCGGCCGAGATTTTCACGGAAGCTATCAAATCTACTAATAAAAGTAATTGCCGACCTTCAAGAGTCTGAAAGGCTGGGAAGACACCCTGGTAGATTGGGAAGCTCTAAGAGCTTCGCAGGTTAACCAGAGCGAAGTTCAGACGTATGATTACTGGAAAAACGGAGGAACTATGGAACTCATTTACGACAATGAGGGATAAATATAAGAGAGCAATACGCAAGGCATTAAATGAAAGCTGGACCAACTTTTGCACAGAAATCCAGAAAGGAGCAGAAACGTCTAGACTGGATAAGCTGCTTTATAGAAATCCGGATGCTTTTCTCGGCACATTTTCTGCGCGTTACAAAGCTAGGAGAAGCGGGGACGGCACTTCCGAAACAATCAAAGTCGCATGTGGTACAACTGGGCTCGAAACAACGGCTAAACAACGTGATTGTTACCCCAGCCAGGGTCAGCTGGGCCCGGAAGTCTGTCATTCGTTACAAATTTCCTATTCCAGATAGTATATATCCAGTCTTCTTACAGAGGGCTGGTGAGGTAATCATTGGGCCCATTGTAAGACTTACTGAGGCTAATTTGACGTTCGTTTATGTTCCGTTATCAGCCTTAAATGGTTTCTAATAAAAAACGTGGAAACACTTGTGGACAGATATATTCGCGATTAGATCTGGTCAAGTAAGCTACTTCACAAGCAACAACATACCTATCGGGATGGTCACGTGACTGCGACGGTCCTAAGCACATCAGTTAACCTAATCAAAGGAGAACTGAAGCAGAAAAGCCTCGCGATTAGTCCATTTATAGTCGTCGAAGGAGCCTTTAACTACACCTCTAGAGAGGTTATCAGGGCGGCTATAATCGCACATGGTGTGTCCTTTGTAGTCGTAGAATAAAGCCGCCACATTTTGAGCAAAAGGAACCTAACTATATCTAAGGGCTATACTTCGTTATGTGAAACGGTTTAATCGTGATGTTTGTAGAGAGGTGTCTTATCACTTCTGCTGTGGTGCTTGGTAGTATATGAATTGATCTATCTGCTTAAAATTCAGGGCCACCACATTATAGGTTATGCGGACGATATATTGGTTATCGTGCGCGGTCAGCAACTGGATGAGCTCTTCAGAGTAATGCAGCAAGCACTAATAATAGTAGATTCATGTTGCAAAAGGACAGGGCTAACAGTCAATCTGCGTCAGACGAACGCAGTCTTATTCAACAGAAGCTATAAATGGGGAACCTCGAGTACATTGCTACTGGCTTAACAACTGTAAATAAAACTACGAGCCAAATATCTAGAAGTCATCGTGGATAAGAAGCTTTCATGGTACGAGCACCTGAAAAACAAGTGCAAGAAGCTAGTCTCGACTGGAAAGAATCAGGGAATTGATTCTCAAAGGTATCATTGGTTTTTCGAAGTTGACACCCACGATGGCTCTGTGGGCACTATAATTTTTGGAGCCGATCCATCTTACGACCAAGGCCGTTATGCGTCTTTACCGCTTCGACAAGAATTACCGAATCAGCTTATCCACAAAAAAGGAATGGGCTTCAGAATTGCGGTGGGGTCGTCCGCCACAGTTCTACAAGCTGTGATTATGGACATGCTCCAGTGTGCTTGCAAGGCATAGGAGTCCCGAAATAAAAGAAACATTTGCATCTGCTTAGAAAACAGAATTGCTATCATGGTCCTGAATTGAACAAGAACTACGTCGCTACTACTGGGGGAGTGTTTTGAGGTACTGAGTAAGCTAGCGACAGACAATCTAGTCACTCTGCTTCAAATCCCTGGACACAGCGGAATCAAGGGCAATGAGATATCGTATATGCATTTCGAGTAGGTTAGTCACTGAATATATTAACAGTTGGCTGACCAAATAAACTCAGAATAAGTGGGGTTTCGTCTCTGGCTATATACAGGCTAAAAGACCTTTAGGCTCAAAGCTAAACTTTCACTGAGCGAAGGATTTACTCACGCTCGGGAGGAACGAAATCAAACTCTTAACAGAAATATTTCTGGGGCATGGAAACATCTGATACCACAGACATAAGATAGGGCTTGAAGAAAGTCCCCTCTATCGCTTGTGCGGCAGTTGCGTTCTCAATCAAGAACAATAATAATAATAGCCAGAAAAAAACGCGCGATATCAAAAACGATATTAAAAATAGATGAATAGCATTTAGGGAGAATAAGACGAGCTACGAAATGAATAAATATACAAAAGTTGCTCATCTAAAAAAGAGCTAAACATTTGTAAAAAAAAGATTTTTAGATTAGACGCATGGTTTTATCATAATCTTGAAAAACGACATTGCAAAATAAACATGGAATTTTTGGACAAAAATACACCAGGTACCATGAAATGTTTAATTACCAGACCCACAAGGTCATCAGCATCAAAAGCTACCCTTAAGACTTTTCCACGGCGAAGTGAAAAGTCTTTATTGCACATAGGGATTTTAATGGAATTTCTCGAATTCATTATCTAACCTACAAGCAACGCTTTAAATAACCCGCGGTAAGAAGAGTCTGACTCTTCCAAGAAATCACTCTCTTACTCGGTTTACCCTAAGGCCGCTTTGCTTAAGTTAAAATTATTTTTTCAATTGTTCCAATGATCACCGAGCAAATCCTGGAACTGCTAAAATTATATTAGGTAAGTGACGTAAGTTCATTATATAAAGTAACTATATGCGTCATAGGTTATGCGAAACTAAAGTGACAAGAAATCATTTTAAAATAAAAATTTCCTCTTAAATTAGGATATCGTTTCAATTGATACCATACCAACTTAAACAAAATAATATTGTGGTAAAGAATACAACTGCATTTCGCTTTCAGTAAGTAGATAATTTTATTAGATGTAAGATTGAAATTAACGGAAAGAGTTGCAAGAAAAGAATTCCTTTTTTGTAAATGGAAAGACAGCATTTTAAGTGTGGATATTATCAATAAAATAAGTATTGGCAGATAATATTAATTAGCTTAGCATTGATATCATTAGTTACATTGCATTAAATTAACAAAGCTGACAATATATTTTCACCGTATTATAAATGAGGCATTTCACAGTGATACTAGAAATAGTATATACAAAAATTTCATCTGCTGACGAAGAAATTTCTTCTCACTTTGTCTCTGGGAAACCAAGTCGCCTCCAAGATTGTTTAGAATATAACCTCGCATGTGGGGATTTTCGGAGGTGGACTTATGCATCTCTAGCTACTCGTGGGAATAGAGTGGCGACAAGTGAAGAAAACCTAAACCGGAGCATATATTAGGAGTCAGGGGTCCAAAAGGCGTGGCTGAAGATCTTGACATGACCATTCCATATAGAAGGCCAAGCTCCGTTACCGTGCTCTTCCGTACAACCTTGGCTTGTCTATCGCACAGAAGGTAGTGAAGGCTAAGAAAAAAGAAGCGGAGAAGATAATTTTAGCCAAGCGGGGACGCACCCCGAAAAATCTGCAGAGGATCTCACACTCCTGCATGGAAAGCGAGTGAGGAAGGCTTTGTAAGTGCTGCAGCGCCAGCAGCCTCCACCGTAAACACGAAGAAGACGCATATACGTGCTCGATCAAAGGCGGTTCTCATCAAACCGGCCGAGGCTTTGAGCTATACGAGGGTGGATTGATAAGTTTCCGGCCTGACCAAGAAAAACAACGTTTTTAAGATTTTTTTTTTTTCATTTCTCAACATAATCTCCTCCAAGGCTG
>NC_046660.1:26018136-26020847 GCF_010883055.1 Belonocnema kinseyi
TAACATTATAGAATGGCTGCTGAGTGACAAATACTATAAAATAGTAATAATATTCTGCGCTTCCAGTGGGCAAAGAGTGAATGGTGTTTAACGCTTATTTTTCCTGCATTAAAAAAAATTTTATGAATAGACAGGGCAAACAGGTGAATCTGGACATAACCGTTTGAAGTTTCGAACGCAACCATGGAAACTATTATAAACTCCATCGGAAGATGCACGGACTTGGCCAAATGAACGATCCGAATGCAACTTTAAAGGCGCGAAATATGAAAATACCCCTGTATAATGGCTTCTCCTCTGCTGTTGTGCAATTCGGGTAGCATTGAAATCGCCATATATGTAAGCCCCAGCGTGTCCACCCTGTATATATATATATGTATTTTTTTTTGTTTGTATATTTTACTTCTTATATAAGCAATCAACTATTGCTGTTTCTTCTTACAGATTTCGTAAGTTCAGAAACGAAGACTTTAAAGGATTTATTTCCTGAATACAAAGGTGTCCTGCCTCTGGTAGAAAAATTGGGCTTTGAAGAACAGTCATACAAATTTAAAACATTTGGTGATAAACCTCTGACCTTCATTGCAAGAGGTCTTGTGAAAAGGGGTCATATCATATTTGGAGGGTATTGGTCAAATTTCATTCATGATATATTTCAAGTATTTGTTCATTTTGAACCTAGATTCTTCGTATTTGATACGAATAAGGACGAGTGGATTACTGTGACTCGTGATATATCTCGGAAATTGGGTACAGACCGTTATTTAAACCTTGTTGTTGCGCGCGATGAAGTTGCTGCTAAACACATATCAAGATCGAACCATCCAGTATACAAAGAAGCATACATTAGAGCTTGCAGATATGCAAATGGTAGAGTAGATATTGTAGAAGAAGAGCAAGTGCAGCTTCTGAACGAGAATCAAACAACTTTTCCAGAGATCATAATAAAAATCCAAGAGGAATACAGTCAAGAATATGGACGCGAATTTACGCGTTATTTATTTCAGCATGGAGAATATAATATAAACGGTCCCCGAGAAAAACATATTTAAGAAAACGTTAATGCTGAGGTGTCGTTACAGAGGACGCTTTAAGAAACTGAAATAATTCATAAAGTCTAGATAAAATTCGATCATTCCATAAAATACTTTAATATTTTAAGTCAATATTTAAAGTATATTTAAAAAAAACAAGTGCCGCCATCATTTAGAAAAAAAATCAAAGTTTGTGGCAACTCTACAAACCAGCTATTTTTGCCTCGCAGTTTATGGTTAAGGGAAAAAAGGTAATTCAACATTTTTATTAATTTCGTTTTCTGGGTTTCCGGGTATACTCTTTTGTTTTACACAAAAAGAATTATAAAGAAAGAGCAAATATATTATTAGAAGAAAAGAAACTTCGAAACCCACTCAGTACTAAAATAAAAGTTTTAATGAAATTCAGGCAAATTAAATTTTACTTTAAATAGAAAATTGTTAAGAATTGTCAAATAATTTGAGAGTGAAAATGGTATAAAATGTAGATTTTTCTCAAGTGTTTGATTTTTTGTTTAATTCTAATTAGATGACTTTTATAAATTATTACATGGACAATACTTAAATGTATATTTATTGAAATAAAGCATATTTGCTCCGAATGTATCTATTAACTTATATTAATTAAAAAATTCAATTATTTATGAAATTATATATATTTAAGTTACTGATAAAAAATCAATATTTTCTTTTTTAAACAGCTTAACAATTTTTTACAATTAACAAATGCTTAAAAGTTAACACTACGCTCTTAAGTGTTTGAGTATCGGATCCACTACCAAAGGAACAAAGATTCAGCCATATTTTTATAAAGTACATGAATTCTCAGCAAAAAATGTAACATCTGAAAGACACTACGTTTTAGTTTTGTTATAAAGATTTTCTTTAAATTGCAACTTATTTAAGAAGTAATCTCGATTATCTCTATTCATTTTTTTAAAGCTTTGATACGATTATTAGTGAAAAAATTTTCAATTGCCCATCTTTTTATAAGGTACTCAAAATATACTTAATGAATATAGACGACAAAAATTTGAAAAAAATGCTATAAAATAATGCAAGTATAACTGCATGAAAAATTTTTATTTGCTCAGGTAAAACCTAATATTGTAACGGAGATATCAAATCGTTTGTTCTATTCCTTGTACATGTATTTAAGGTTTGAATAATAGTTTGTACAAAAATTCAAAATCTAACCAGTGCGCACGAATCGTCCTCAGTAGTGTGAGGATACCACACTTCGGGCTCGTCAGCTTTCGGTATCCTGGTTGGTTATAATTGATTAGCTTAGTCGTCACTAAGGCTTCTTCATCGATACTGCCTCCCGAAACGATAAGCCTCTCAACGTCCCCGACCGATAGTCTGTCCGGGGCTTTTCCTGTAATGTATCACAGAGGTAGCTATATGTCCCCGTGCGAAGCAATCTTGACGCCAATTCTTCTGACAACTCCACAAAAGCCTTTGGATTACCAGTGGTCCAATTACCGCCAGGACTTTTGTGTCTTGTTTGCTTGACCCCTTTGATTTTTACAGCAAGGACGTCAGGCTTCACTTCTTGCTTAAGGTCCTCGGGACCTCAATACGAGGGTGGATTGATAAGTTTCCGGCCTGACCAAGAGATGGCGCCACTAGGCCTACCTTGAGGTGGCGTTCTATAGTACCATCCTTAGATAGCTT
>NC_046660.1:26020947-26025947 GCF_010883055.1 Belonocnema kinseyi
TAATTATGAATATGTCCATAACTGTAACGTACTTGATGAATACAATGCTCTGTTGATTTACCTCTATCTAGATTCTTTCCTCGCTGGTCTTCGATACGGTTCGCTTCAACGTTTGCACGATTGCATGCTTTTTTTGTGCTAATTGGCCTGATATTGTTCTTCTCGTTGTTAGTTTGTGCGTTGCAGTAATGTCATCGTGCATACGAAAAAGTGACGAAAGACAGTTTGAAACTCGTTTGCGAAATTCAACCTCATAGAAATTATTTAATTCCTATTTGATTGTATCAAGTACCACAGCAATTGTGCCAAGTACTGCAAATAGAATGCCTAGGATAGATAAAGTTTATAGAAAACTACCATTTTTCTTACTTTTCCTTTAGATTCTGTTCAAAAGTGGACATTCTAGTACATAAGAGTTGAAAGTATTACCGCAGATGTCTGTAGTGAAGGGGAGGTGATACCCCCACTTGGCGCGTCCTCGGGTGGTGGATAGGAAAAAACTCTTTGGAAACAGAGTATGGAACTAAACACACTTAAAATCCCAAGTCAAGGCTTGAACAATCGTGCCGATGACTGAGTGGCACTAGGGAATTATGAATCAAACAGTGTCTCTAGGATACCAGGTCGCCTTCCAGAGTATTTAGAACATTCCTTTGCATGTGAGGCTCTTCGGGAGTGGACTTATAGTTCCTTAGTTACTCGTGGGAATTTAATGGCGCAAATAAAAAACCCTAAACCGATGCATATGTGAGGAGTTGGGAGTTCTGATAGAAGTAGCAGAGGAGCTAGACATTAGCGGTAAATTAATTGCGAGGCAGAACATTATTACTGGTGATAAACGCTTTGATGGGACTAAGAAGTTGACAAAAAAGGTCAATTAAATCATTGGGCGAATGGCTAGTTATTGCAGTGACATTAGGAATATGCCCTTGCCAATCCGAAATGGTGTGACAGCATTACAGGAAGCGACGAGGTATCTTGACCATTCCACATGAAAGGACAAGCTTCGTTACAGAGCTGTTGCGTACGATCTTGGCTTGGCTATTGTACAAAAGGCAGCGAAGGCTGAGAAAAAAGAAGTGGTGAAGATATATTTCAGGTATACGGGGACTCATACCGAAAAAGCTGAAAAACCTTCCACACAACAACATAGAAAGCGACTTAGGGAGCCTTCGTTGAGCTCCATCGAGGCAGGTGTCACGAATCAGAAGTGGAAAAAGGCACAGAGCCGCACTGCTGCCGCAGCCACGAAGTCTAAGTCAAATAAAAAGGAAGTGACTGCTGCAGGGCCAGCAGCATCCACGGTAAACAGGAAGAAGACACATATACATCCTCAGCCAAAGGCGGTTCTCATTAAGCCGGCCGAGGCTTTGAGCTACGCCGAGGTCCTCAAGGACATCAAGCATAAAGTGAAGCTTAACATCCTTGGTGTAAAAATCACAGGGGTCAGGCAAACAAGAAAAAGAGAGGTTCTGATGAAAATCGAATCACTGCGCCAGCAGACCGGTTGAAGGTATGAAGGTTAGCCTCACGGAAAGACCCTTCAAAAATAAGCTGAAGGCTTTCGTGGACAAACACTATGTATGGTACCTTCAGACTACTGAGGACTGTGCGTGCACCCTGGTTGGTTATTTAATAAAAAGATAATATAATTCCAAGCAGAAAAGTAACAAGCTGAATGCAGAAGCACGGTGTACTGATGTCAATAAGCTGCAACCCTGAAGTAAAGCGAAAGCGGTTCCGGGCTTGCAGTTTGACACACGAGGAAAAGAGGGGGGCTTGGTAAGTAAGAATCTGCAACTTTCCATCCTAACAATCGCCTACTGAGGAAGACGTTTGCAAGGATGGGTGTCTTATGCCAGATTTCCCCTTCTATTAAAAGAAAGTCCCTAAGACTTAGCTAAGTGAAAATCTTATCCCAGGAAAGGAATAATTTGTACAAGATGTTGCATTTTTGTTATTTCAACATCAAATATATGCACATGGAAGAGGAAAAGCGATTTGATAACTAACCTACAATCTTAGTTTTTGCTGAACAAATAACAACCGTTCATGCTCTTATTTTTGAATTCTGTTTGATGGCATTTTTTTAAATGTTGATCGCCTATATTCAATAAATATATTCGAAATACTTCATGAATAGGTCGACAATTGAAAATTTTGGTTCTAATTATCGTAACAAACCTATGTTTTCAAAAACAAAAATTAATTTTGATAATTGACATTACTTTTTAAATAAGCTTTAATTCAAAGAAAATCTTTCTTAGAAAACTAAAACGTGGTTCTCTTCAGCCGTTATATTTTCCCCCCAGCATTCGTGTATTTTTTTAGAATTTAGCTTAGTTTTTGTTCCGTTGATTTTTTCTATTTTTAATGTAAAAATTGCGCCAGGCAGAACCAAGAGAATAATCTTGTTTATTTTCTAGTCTTCCTTAAATTGTCCATGTGATTTATTATTCAATAAGGTAGTGGACCCGATACTCGAACTCTTAACGGCGTAGTGTCACCTAATTACAATTAAACAAAAAATCAAACATTCAAGGAAAATCTGAATTTCATACCATTTTCACTATCAAATTATGCAAAAATTCTTAAAAATTTCCAGTTAAAATCAAATATCATTTACCTGAGTTTTATTAAAAAGTTTTTTAGTACTAAGTGAGTTTTGAATTTTCTTTTCGTCTAATAATAAATTTGCATTTTATTTGTATTTATTTTTTAATTAACGAAACTAATTAACAAAATTAATGAATATACATTTGTATTCGGGTTTTTGGTTATCTAGTGTAAAAAGGAGACGGTATACCCGAACACAAGTTTCATCCTAAAAATTTTTGTTTAATCGAAAAATTTAACTGCCATGTTTTCTAAATATATTTGATATCTAGTGACAAATATAAAGACAATTTCAAATGATTACAAATGATTTCTTAAATATTTTAAAGAACTCTTAAGGATTTCAAAACATTTCGAGAATTTCAAAGATTCGATCAAAGGAATCTGGTACACCAGATTTCAAAGATTTCAAAACATTTAAAAGATTTTTAATGATTTCAAAAGGTTTCAATAAATTTGCAAAGAATTGAAAAGATTTTAAGAATTTCAAACTTCAAGTTTTCAAGGACTTAGAAGATTTCAACAAGGGAGTACACCATGTTTTAAAGATTTAAAAACATTTTAAATATTTTTAACGATATAACAAATTTTTATAATATTTCAAAAGTTTTCAAATATTTCAGTAATTTTAAACGATTTCAACAAATTTTATGAAGATTTCACAAACATTCCAAATATTCCAGTGATTTCAAACGAATACAAAAGACTTAGAGAAGATTTAACAATTTATTTACAAAATTAATAAGGATTTCAAAAGTATTTTAAGAGATTTTAAGAATTTCAAAACATTTAAAAGATTTTAAGCGATTCAGAAGGTTTCAACGCATTTGAGAAGATTTTACAAGACTTCAATGATTTTAAACAAACACAAAAGATTTCGCAAATAAAGATTAAAGATAGAGCCCACAAAAACTTCAAAGATTTCGAAAATTTTAAAGATTTTACAAAAGCTTTGAAAAATTCCAAAAGATTTCTCGAAGTCTTCAGGGACCTTAAGCAGAAAGTGAATCCTGACGTCCTTGGTGTAAAAATCAAAGGGGTCAAGAAAACAAGACACAGAGATCCTAGCGGTAATTGGAGCGTTGGTAATCTGTAGGCTGTTGTATAGTTGTCAGAAGAATTGGCGTCGAGGGCGTAGTGTTAACTTTTAAGCATTTGTTAATTATAAAAATGGTTCAGCTGTTTAAAAAAGAAAACATCGATTTTTTAACAGTAACTTAAATATATATTATTACATAAATAATTGAATTTTTCAATAAATATGTGGTGTGAGATACATTCGGAGCAAATGCGCTTTATTTCAATAAATATAAATTTAAGTATTATTCATGTAATAACTTACAAAAGTCATCTAATTAGAATTAAACAAAAAATCAAACACTTAAGGAAAATCTATATTTTATACCATTTTCACTCTAAAATTATTTGACAATTCTTAAAAATTTTCTATTAAAGGCTATGTGAGGAGTATAACAGCTGATCAAGTCAGCCCTAAGATCAATATTTCTTTATGCATATAGAAAAATAAAAGTTTAAATAACGCGGAAATTTTTTTAGGGAAATTTTAATAAATATTAAAGGATCGTTTATGGCCTTGCAGGGAGTTGGAGGAAGAAAAAAGTTTATTTACGCAAACATTAGTTTTTGCATTATTTGTGCATAATGTTCGTGAGCGAATTTTGTTGTTTTGCCCCACTTTGATAAATATAAACCTCATAAGTAGCCCATTGACAACATTGCAAATTGCTTGCAGGGTTTGACGACAGCACAGTCGGTATTTCTCCAAAATAGTAGTTAAAAAAAAAATTTTTACACTATTCTAACTTCTTAGGACCAGAGACACATTCTTGCATGCCTTCTATTTATCGTGCCAAATTTTCAACACGATATCTCATTCCGTGTTGACGTAAGTTGGGAAAGAAAACTTACACTGGTATATTGTTAAAAAAAAAACAACTTTTTCTCAACATTTGCACCGGAACAAAGCAGAGACATGGACTTTATTATCTCCTCTGTTATTTCCCAAACTTTAATAGCGATACCTCATTTCGTTTAGACCTAAGTTGGGAAAGAAGAATTGAAGACCAGGTTTGGTCACGTGACCCTCTCGTCACATGGTCTTAAAGTAAAATTTAATATGCCTACATTTTATTAAAACTTTTATTTTTATACTAAGTGGGTTTCAAATTTTCTTTTCTTCTAATACTAGATTTGCTCTTTCTTGATAATCATTTTTGTGCAAAAAAAAAGAGTATACACGTACACCCAGAAAATGAAATTAATAAAAATGTTGAATGACCTTTTTTCCCTTAACCATAAACTGCAAGACAAAAATAGCTGGTTTGTAGAGTTGCCACAAACTTTGGTTTTTTTTCTAAATGATG
>NC_046660.1:26027395-26031227 GCF_010883055.1 Belonocnema kinseyi
AATGGCGTTTACTTCTCAGTTCACATATCTCAATTCATTATTAATTAAACAGTTTTATTATTTGTAATTACTATATAACATAACCTATATTCTTTTGACACTTAAATCCGTTTGAAGTTTCGAACGCAACCATGGAAACTATCATAACCTTGATCCGAAGATGCACGGACTTGACGGAATGGCCGATCCGAATGAAACTTAAAAGGCGCGAAATATGAAAATACCCCTGTATAATGGCTTCTCGTCTGTTGTGATGCAATTCGGGTAGCATTTTAGTCGCTATGTATGTAAGCCCCAGCGTATCCACCCCGTATATTTGAAGAATCAATTAGGGAATAGAACAAAAAATAATTTTAAAACAAAGAAAAAACTTTTTTTTTGTTTTATGTAATTTCCAAACGATAATCTTAAAATGCAATTAGCTTCACATTGTTCACATTTAAGCCTGTGTTTTTGTTTACTGTTCGTGTAAAAAAATAGCAGAAAAGGAAAAAAATAAATTTATCTTGATCTTTTTTCGGACCCCCGTTTGACACATCAGTTTGGCATCTTATAAAGTTGATTTTTCTCCTAAGGTTTTTTCAATGCACCTTAAATTCTTCAAAATTAAATAACTTCCATTTCTGAGGATTGAGAATTGAAATATTCCGAAAAAAGTTGAAAATCATAAATTTGGAAAATAATTCTTGAGAATTATATACTTTGTGATTCTATTTTTTTGAAAACCCTAGAATTTATAACTGCATCTAACCAAACACAAATTGGATTGGTAACACTTTAAATTGAATAAGCGTATGAGATTTATGGAACCTAATCCTGACGAAATCAGACCAATTTTAAAGAAAATTAGCACATGATATCATTATTATTTGCCGTGTAGTTATCAGATGATTGATTTTTAGACTGCTATTATCAAACACGAAAATTATGTGCAAACAAAATACAATTATGTCTTGCAACTTTAAATTAAATTTAATAAGGTTCACATAACAAAATTTTTAACTTTTTAAAAATCAATTTTAATCTAGCCGAATCCAAAAAAGTAATATTCCTTTATTGAAAAAAGAATTCCTGTATTTAGTAGAAATATTTATAATCATTTTCAAATTAAAATGATTTTTTGTTACCTTAAACACTACACAAAAATAATTTCAGGGTGGTTGTTTTAATCGAGGAAAAAAATTTTCAGTCATTTTCCGACGCAATAGTTTTATAAGTGATTTGTTTTGTGTGTCAGCCTAGAGTTAGTAGTTCATGAAAGTTGCTAATTCTTACCTACGTTTGCATTTTACAAATTTAGTATGTCCACCAATGTTTTGAATTTTATAAGTATTATTCAATTTCAAAATAAAAGAATGAAAAAGCGATTTCACTACGAACCAACTTCATGCTGCAACCAGAATGTATTAGCGGCGAAGAAAACGAACACTAAACTTTGAAAAGTGAAATTAAAAAAAAAATGCAATAATTTACAATTACACTGAATTAAAGTTTTCTAAATCATTAAATGAAAACATTGCAAATAAATATAAAATAAATACATTCGGAAATAAAATGAAATACATTTAATCAAAATTTATTGTAAATTAAGCACAAATTTTGGGTGATCCCTTACACGAGACATAAAGAAGATAAGGCGAGTGTGACCAAATTAATTAACTTTTCGAGAAGAAGTTTATCATTAAGCCAAAAAAAGTGGTTGATTTTTCCACAATAATAAAACCTGAATTTCAACGAGAAACGATGAATAGTAATATTAAAATACAAATTTTCTTTCTCCTGAAAAAATAGATAAATTTTCAATGATGAAAATTAATTAACAACAAAAAATAAAAACTATAAAAAAATAGTTCCATTTTGAACCAAAGATATAACTTTTTTCATACAATGATTAATCTTCAATGAAATAAATGAGTTTATGTTTGTACCTCATAGGTGTGTTTTCGACCAAAACATTAATTTTTAAACCTAGAAAATTATCTTTTTGTGTTATCCTGAAAGACGAAATAACAATAAAGTGAATAAGTTTTTCACCGCGCAGTTAACTTTTCAAATAACAAAATATTTTTTTCAAAAATGGAATAGTAAACTTTTAAGGTTAAAGAGCTAATTTTAAAGCAAAAATTTATTTTTAAAACAAATTTAATTGTCAAAAAAATGAGACGAATCTTAAATGGTAGACTTTTCAAACAAACAGATTAACTTTTAACCAAGAATAATTGGGAAAGTTTCTGGTAATTAGAGTATTAGAGTATTCTCATACTTTCCAATCTAATTTTGTCCTAACTTGGATTGGAGAGTACAGCATGGAGGAACCGAAATACACTACACATTTTCAGAATTTTTATACAATATATTGTATATTGTGGCACGCACCAATAAAATCAAGCAAGAAAATCGCAGTTGTAAGAACAAGAGTTCCGGCGCAGATCTTCATTTTTGATTCGATGGGTATAATTCGCAAGCGTAGCTGACCAATTTTTAACAAACTCCCTACTTTTTATAATGAAGATTATAATGTATCAACATTAAAATCTTCAAAATTATTCAAATGTACCTAACATTGATTACATACGAAAGCCGAACAAATAAAGAAAAAGTGTTATGTCGCACAGAGCATGTGATAACATTATTTGCTATGTTCTTATCAGATTATTATCACAATTAAAGAAGCGATATTATAATGGCCATGTTTTAAATGACCGCATTATTAAGAAAATTTTCAAGAACAAAAAAAAATGTTTTTTTTTAATTTTCTTGAAAAATTGACAGTAAATTATACTATTGCATACCTGTGTTTACTTGTTGGCAAAATCTGCCACCAATATCAGGATTTTTTTCATTGAAAACACAAATACTGTACAAGAACTAAAGTAACAAAGAAATAGAATCGTATAGATGAAAAATATTAAAAACTAGAGAAAATAAGATTTAAAATATGAGATTCGTGTATGGCGCACCGCAGCGATTAGGCTGCGCTTGCACAGTTTTTTCGACCCTGTCAACTTTGAAGCTGATCTACCAGCGGTGTGCTAAACCCTGAGTTAGTTCTTTTCTGCTATCCTCTGTCTTGTGTTGTAACTGGAGAATAACTGTAGGCCTCATTGCGCTCTGATTGCTTTAGCTATTATAGGGTGGTTTTTATTAAAATGAGGGCCAAATTGCTGCCCTAGCGCCCGCTCGAAGGTTAAGAACGTAGATAATTTTGTAGAATGTCAGATTGAAATTAATAGAAAGAGTCGAAAGGAAAAAAATTCCTCCTTTGTGAGCGGAAAGATAGAACTCTAAGTGTGGATGTAATCAATGAAATAAGTATTGGTAGAAAATATTTATTATCTTATCATTAAAATCACTAGTTACATTGCATGAAATTGTCAAAGCTGACAAGATATTTTCACCGTATTTTCAGTTTAGAGCACTTGAGAGGCGATATTGCGTTACACAATTTCCCAATGTGTCTTATTGCTTTCTTGTAATTATCCCGATAACTGATATTATTAAAGAAATCAATTAGGTGTTTCACGTTGAAAAAAGAAAATATATTATTCACTAAATTATCATCTTCTGACGAAGAAATTGTTTCCGATTTTGCAATAAATTCTTCAGGGACGAGATTTTATCTCTACGGAATTTTGAGAATTGTAGATCACTATTTATGCTTCTTTAGTACTTATCATAACATGTCGTTGTGAACTGACTCCTGCTTTCATTTTTTTTTGTAAATAACGGTGTAATTATGAATATGTCCATAACTGTAACGTACTTGATGAATACAATGCTCTGTTGATTTACCTCTATCTAGATTCTTTCCTCGCTGGTCTTCGATACGGTT
>NC_046660.1:26031327-26071645 GCF_010883055.1 Belonocnema kinseyi
TAATTATGAATATGTCCATAACTGTAACGTACTTGATGAATACAATGCTCTGTTGATTTACCTCTATCTAGATTCTTTCCTCGCTGGTCTTCGATACGGTTCACTTCAACGTTTGCACGATTGCATGCTTCTTTTTGTGCTAATTGGCCTGATATTGTTCTTCTCGTTGTTAGTTTGTGCGTTGCAGTAACGTCATCGTGCATACGAAAAAGGTACAAAAGACAGTTTGAAACTCGTTTGCGAAATTCAACCTTATAGAAATTATTTAATTCCTATTTGATTGTGTCAAGTACTACAATGTTTGTGCCAAGTACTGCAAACAGAATGCCTAAGATAGATCAAGTTTATAGAGAATTACAATTTTTCTTACTTCTTCTTTAGATTATAATCAAAAGTGGACATTCTAGTACATAAGACTTCGAAGTATTACTGCAGATGTCTGTAGTGGAGGGAAAGTGATACCCCAACTTGGCGCATCCTCGGGTGGTGGATAAAAGAAAACTCTTTGGAAACAGAGTATGGGACCAAGCACACTTAAAATCCCAAGTCAAGGCTTAAACAATCGTGCACCAGGGAATGATGTATCAAATGGTGTCTCTAGGACACCAGGTCGCCTTCTAGAGTATTCAGAACATTGCTTTGCATGTGAGGCTCTTCGGGAGTGGACTTATAGTTCCTTAGTTACTCGTGGGACTATAATGGCGGCAAATAAAAAACCCTAAACCGATGCATATGTGAGGAGTTGGGAGTTCCGGTAGAAGTAGCAGAGGAGCAAGACGTCAGCGGTAAATTAATGGCGAGGCAGAACATTATCACTAGTGATGAGTGCTTTAATGGGACCAAGAAATTGACAAAAAAGGTCAATTAAATCATTGGGCAAATGGATAGTTATTGCAGTGACATTAGGAATATGTCCTTGCCAATCCGAAAGGGTGTGGCAGCATTACAGGAAGCGACGAGGTACCTTGACCATTCCATATGAAAGGCCAAGCTTCGTTACAGAACTGTTCCGTACGATCTTGGCTTGGCTATTGTACACAAGGCAGCGAAGGCTGAGAAAAAAGAAGTGGTGAAGATAAATTTCAGGTAGACGGGAACTCACACCGAAAAAGCTGAAAAGGCTGCTACACCCCAACATAGGAAGCGAGTTAAGGTGCTTTCGTTGAGCTTTGTCGAGGCGGTTCTCATTAAGCCGGCCGAGGCTTTGAGCTACGCCGAGGTCCTCAAGGACATCAAGCAGAAAGTGAAGCTTGACATCCTTGGTGTAAAAATCAAAGGGGTCATGTAAACAAGCAAAAGAGAGATTCTGGTAAACATCGGTTCACTACGCCAGCAGACCGGTTAAAGGTGTGAAGGCTAACCTCACGGAAAGACCCTTCAAAAATAAGCTGAAGGCTTTCATGGAGCTATCAGATAAATGGGCTTCTATATTGCCTTGCACGGGGCAGCTGAAAGTTGTCTGGCTGGCCTGGGAAACCGAGTCGAACACATGAGGACCTGTTGTAGATGCGGCAACAAAGGTCATAGAGCTTCGAAGTGCGAAAGCACACCCCAGTACCACCTCTGCATTGCAAAAGAAAAAAAACTTATGGTTCCCGGAGGCAGCCTCGTTGAAGAAGCCTTACTGAAGAAAGCTAATGAATTATAACCAACCAGGATGCCGAACTATCCATCCTGACAATCGCCTACTGAGGAAGACGTTTACAAGGATGGGTGTCTTATGCCAGATTTCCCCTTCTATTAAAAGAAAGTCCCTAAGACTTAACTAAGTAAAAATCTTATCCCAGCAAAGGAATAATTTGTGCGAGATATTGCATTTTTGTTATTTGAACATCAAATATATGCACATGGAAGAGGACAAGCGATTTGATAACTCACCTACAATCTTAGTTTTTGCTGAACAAATAACAATTTTTCATGCTATTATGTTTGAATTCTGTTTGGTGGCATTTTTTAAAATGTTGATCGCCTGTATTCAATAAATATATTTGAAATACTTAATGAAAAGATCGACAATTAAAAATTGTTGTTCTAATTATCGTAACAAATCTATGTTTTTAAGAACAAAATTTGATTTTGATAATTGACATTACTTTTTAAATAAGTTTTAATTGAAAGAAAATCTTTCTTAGAAAAGTAAAACGTGATGCCCCCCAGAATTCGTGTATTTTTTAGAATTTAGCTTAATTTTTGTTCCTTTGGTTTTTTCTATTTTTTAATGTGAAAATTGCGTCAGACAGAACCAAGAGAATAATCTTGTTTGTTTTCTAGTCTTCCTAAAATTGTCCATGTGATTTATTATTCGATAAGGTAGTGGACCCGATACTCTAAATCTTAACGGCGTAGTGTCACCGAATAAGAATTAAACAAAAAATCAATCATTCAAGGAAAATCGTAATTTCATACCATTTTCGCTATAAAATTATGCAAAAATTCTTTAAAATTTCCAGTTAAAATCAAATTTAATTTGCCTGAGTTTTATCATTACATTTTTTAGTACTAAGTTTTGAATTTACTTTTCTTCTAATAACAAATTTGCCTTTTATTTATAATTATTTTTTAATTGACAAAATTAATGAAAATCTATGTGTATTGGGGTTTTTTATATTGATCGTATGCTTTGATCTGAAATGCTTTTATGACTCAAAAAATCGCGCACTCCACCGAGAATCAGGACACAAAAACCTTTCTTCCGTAGTTCTAGCCATAAACTGCAAGGCAAAAATAGCTTGTTTTTTGAGTTGCCACGAACTTTTATTTTTTTCTGAATGATGGTGTGACTTTTTTAAAATATTTTTAATAATAAAATATTTTATGAAATTTTGTGTGGGACCGATTAAAATGTATATTATTTTCTAAAATTACATAACTCTGGCAATGATCGACTTTTTTCTAAACTTTATGAATTAGTTCGGTTTCTTGAGGCGTCCTCTGTAACGTCACCTCAGTATTAATGTTTTGTTAAGTATGCGTTTCTCTGTGAACCTTTACATTATATTCTCCTTGCTAAAATACATGTGGCCTAAATGTACGATCATATGCTCGACTGTATTTTTCTTTCATTCTTATTATGATGCCTTGGAGAGTTGTTTGATTGTCATTCAGAAGCTCCACTCACTTTTTTTCTACAGTATTTACTCTACCGTTTGCATATCTGCTTGATCTAATGTGTGCTTGTTTTTATACTGGATTCCCGAGGCAAAATCATAAATTCGGCAAGTCCTCCCTGCATGCTCTGTCACGAAAAATACAGTTCTGCGCTAGGTCGGAGAGAGCTTTCCAGTCCTTGTTTTTCCTCGAAAACGCTCGAAAGTTGCGAATTCGGAAATAAGTAGATTTCCGGGAGCATTAAAGAGCCTCTAGTGAGCACTTTTGAAACACTGAATATTTGTTTAAAATCTCGCTGTGTGCTCGCTCAATACTCTAAAATCTTCAGCACGAACTCGGTTTGATAGAGCATGGACGTTGTTTTAGGATATCGCAAAAGCCCCTTTAATGCTCGCGGAAGCCTACTTATTTCCGAATTCGCAATTTTCAAGCGTTTTTGAGGAAAAACGAGGACTGAAAAGCTCTCTTCAACCTCGCGCAGAACTCTATTTTTCTTGATATAGCATGCAGGGAGGACTTGCCGAGTATTAGGATTTTTCCCCGGATGGCTTCCGTGAGCATCAGCGAGAACACGGTTTTGGGATATCGCGAAAGCATCATTAATGCTCGCGGAAGCCTACTTATTTCCGAATTCGCAATTTTCAAGCGTTTTTGAGAAAAAACGAGGACTGAAAAGCCCTCTTCAACCTCGCGCAGAACTCTATTTTTCTTGACAGAGCATGCAGGGAGGACTTGCCGAGTATTAGGATTTTTCCCCGGATGACTTCCGTGAGCATCAGCGAGAACACG
Organism: Belonocnema kinseyi; assembly: GCF_010883055.1. NCBI lineage: Eukaryota > Metazoa > Arthropoda > Insecta > Hymenoptera > Cynipidae > Belonocnema > Belonocnema kinseyi. The sequence continues at coordinate 26,035,225 of NC_046660.1, forward strand.
GTTTTAGGATATCGCGAAAGCATCTTTAATGCTCGCGGAAGCCTACTTATTTCCGAATTCGCAATTTTCAAGCGTTTTTGAGGAAAAACGAGGACTGAAAAGCTCTCTTCAACCTCGCGCAGAACTCTATTTTTCTTGACAGAGCATGCAGGGAGGACTTGCCGAGTATTAGGATTTTTCCCCGGATGGCTTCCGTGAGCATCAGCGAGAACACGGTTTTAGGATATCGCGAAAGCCCCCTTAATGCTCGCGGAAGCCTACTTATTTCCGAATTCGCAATTTTCAAGCGTTTTTGAGGAAAAACGAGGACTGAAAAGCCCTCTTCAACCTCGCGCAGAACTCTATTTTTCTTGACAGAGAATGCAGGGAGGACTTACCGAGTATTAGGATTTTGGCTCGAGTTGTTCGATCTTGAGACGTGTTTAGCAGCAACTTTATCGCGCGCAATAACAAGGTCAAAATAACGGTCTGTACCGAATTTCCGAGATATATCACGAGTCTTTACTCACAACCGACTCGTCTTTATTCGTGTCAAATACGAAGAATCTATGTTTAAAAGAAACAAATACTAAATCCTTCGTGGTCTCCGTTTCTGAACTTATTAAATCTGTTAGAAAAAACAGCAATAGTTGAGTGGTTATGTAACAATACAGCCGCGGCGCGGGCACAGCCTTACTGCACGCGACGCTTCGCGTCCTGGTGGAGCCCTCCTAGGGCGCGCGGGTATGCTCTTGCGCGCCGCGCTCGTTTTTGTATGTTTGATGTGTACACTTTAATTAATTTTTTTTGAATATCGTAAATACTGTAACTATAAAAAATCATTGCAAAACTCTTTCTTCGAGCTCGATAATTTGTGCCCAGTTGAAAAACCCCATCAAGATAATGGGTAAATTCTGTTATATTCTACTAAAAAATACGCTTCAAATTTATGGGTCTCCTAAAAATCAATGTTGGATATTTTTTTGAATGAGAACATAAATTTTAAAATTTTTATCAAAATAAAAGTGTCTTTGAAATGCTTTATTTTTTAAATTTTTGTTTGATCGACAAATTTAACTGCCATATTTTCTAAATATATTTGATATCTATTGACGAATTTAAATACAATTTTCTGATCTTTCAAAAAATATATATTTTTCTATTTTTCTAAACATTTTCAAAATTTTAAAATGTAAAACTTTCAAAAGATTTTTAAGATTTCGCAACATTTCAAAGTTTTAAATAACTTCAAAATTTTTTAGGAGGTGCAAAAGACTTCATAAAAGTTTTAAAGATTTCTTAAAACATTCATAAAGAAGAAAAACGAGAATTACAAAGATTTTAACAAGGGCATAGTACACCAGATTTCAAGGATTTCAAACCATTTCAAAGATATCAAACGATTTAAAAATGTTTCACAAAATTTCAAATGATTACAAAAGATTTCTTAAATATTTTAAATAACTCTTAATGATTTCAAAACATTTCAAGAATTTCAAAGATTCGAACAAGGGAATCTCGTGCACCAGATTTCAAAGATTTAAAAACATTTCAAATATTTTTAACGATATCAAAAATTTTAATAATAATTCAAAAGTTTTCAAATATTCCAGTGATTTCAAACGAATACAAAAGACTTAGAGAAGATTTTACAATTTATTTACAGAATTAATAAGGATTTCAAAAGAATTTTAAAAAGTTTAAAGAATTACAAAACATTTCAATGGTTTTAAGCGATTTCAAAATAATTTTAAACAAACACAAAAGATTTCGCAAATAAAGATTAAAGAAAGAGTCCACAAAAACTTTAAAGATTTAAAAAATTTTTAAGATTTTACAAAAGCTTTGCAAAATTCCAAAAGATTTCTTAAAGATTTCACCAAACTTTTAAGCTTTACTAAGGTTTGTGATACTTCACAAAGAGTTCGAAAGATTTTACAAAAATTTGAATGATTTCAAAGATATTATAAAAATTTGAAAATATTCCTGAAGATTTCAAAAAGACGACTCATGTTCGCAAAAATTAAGAATTTGTTTATTTACGATTCGGCTTTCCATAGAAATTTTTGTTCAATAAAAAATAAAATGGCTTATTTTTACATTTATCACAGAAGTTTATTTCATTATTTGATGTAAGGGAAAAGGTTGGATTGACGATCTAGCCTGGCCATCATAGTTGGCGCAGGTCTTAGGAATTAGTTATTTAAACAAAATTTTGAAAACTATATAAGTTTCAAAAATAAATCTTGAAAATTGAATGATTTTTTATTCTGTTTCTCATAAATGTAAGAATTTATAACTGTAACTCTTCATCATAATGGAAGCTAAAATGGTGAATCTTAAAAATCATTCAAAATTTTAAATACAAAATTTTAAGTATTTGATCATAAACATCTAAAATTTCATAAATGCAGATGATTTATAATGGACAGCTCTTGAATATGATATGGAAAATCATTAAAATCATCATAGTATGGGAAATTTTATTCCTATATATTTAAAAGCGTAAAATAATTTATTACTAATCGTCAAAATAAAAATGTTTTAAATTATAATTATTTAAAATTGTGAAACTTGATATTGTATACTGTCGAATTAAAGCTTTCAATTTTTAAAATTAATACTTAAAAATGTTGCTAGTTTTGAGATTCTAATTTTAAAATTTAAATCATTTTGATGATTTACATACCACATTGATTTGGATAAAGTTTCTGAATCCTAAAATTAATTTTTGAACTTTAATAATCATTAAAAAAATGGAGCACTTCTTTAGAATTAAAGTGTTTTTAATTGTGACAATTATTAATTAAAATTGTGGCGAATTTCAGGATTGAAATTGAAAATTTTGAAAAGTTCCATTTGAAATTTCTTTAACTTGATTGAAAAGAAATGAAAACTTGACCTTCTATTTCCAAACTCATCAAAATTGAATAATTCTTTATATACTTCGTCAAAGTTTCAGATGTTTCAATTGTAACTAATGAAAGGTGTAGAAATTTGAATTAAAAAAACTTTTAAAAATAAAGTATTTTTAAAATTGCTTCACTTAAAAGATATTGGATTAAAAATTGTACTTTTGACAGTCTAAGTAATTAAAATTTGATTTTTTTTATTGATCCGCTTTTAAATTACTTTTTATGCAACATACAAGAGTCTAAAATTTCAAAGCTTTAAATTTGTTTAAATTTTCAAAATAGTAAATTTTTAATTTGAAATTTTACAACGGAAAATTATGCATGTCGTTGGATTTGTAATTTCAAATTTTATCATTTAAATCATTCTAAAAGAATATTTATAAAAATTTCAAACCTTTTCAAAATATTTCCAAAATTTTCAAAAAAGACTGGAAAATTTTCTGCAAATCTTCTTGAGTTTGATAGATTTTCCAGAATTTAAGGAATAATTCGAGTCAGTTTCAAAGTTTTTAAAAATTCATCTCTTTCGTCAAAAAGGAATTCGTTCTTGGTTAAATTTGAAAAATTTTAAATTGTAAAATTGTTTACTCAAATATTTCTAAAAATATTTATATTTATATATATAGTAACCAGCGGGTCACGTCATATAAGCCTGATTATAGGCAACCCGAGAATCTCCTACGAAAACGCACATAAAACTTGCATCATCGTAGGAGCTCTAAAAGAGCGCAGTCTCCGAAGCTCCCACTATGCATATTTTCATGCATCTTGGGAGATGAGAGAAGGGCATAGGCTATAAAAAGAGCCACGCGGCCGAAAATCATCAGTTAGTTTTTGCGAGGGAACTCGCAGAGTTTCCTTAGAAGAGAATATTCTCTCTCGTCTAAGACTTAATATAGTGAATTTGGAAGAAATTCCATCTTTACTATATTTAAGAAAAAGCTATTTACTATGAAGAGTGGACAGACATAAATTCGTTTGAAATCAGTCGGTAGAAGGTTGTATCTTTTAAACAGAGCTCTGTAGCATTGGCTCGGAATCCCTAATTTTCTCAAGGCGTCTTACGCGCTTTCTCTTTTTGAAGAATATTCCGCGGCATAGACCTTCTTAAATTTAGAAAATAAACTTAGAGGCAAGTGCTAGAGGCACCCGATTTTTAAAACTATATTCTTAGTGTTATAAACGTTTACTGAAACTACGGACGTAACGGCCAGGATAAATTTCCTGTAAGCGTGACCAAGAAGTTGTGTAGTAAAGGTTTATCACCCGTCAATCACCCGTAGCTTATTAGGAGTAGACAATCGTAAATTCGATTGATACCAGTCCAAAAACCGGCTAAGTCTGGTTCTCAGGTAGAGAGAATATAGTCTCGAGAAAATTGAAGCCCAAGAGGCTAGTTTGAAAATTTAGGTATTCTCCTTGAGAATTCCTCTCTCTCTCTCTCTCTTTGGAAGAGTCGCATCTCTGTCCCTCATTAACATTTTTCCTGCGTTATAATAATCATGTGATTATCGTAGGGCTTCTGACCTCTAATTCTTTTAACACATTTCGCCCTATTAACTTAGAGGTAGGAAAAACTTCGGCTTTGTTAAAATTTTCACTGGGTCAGGAGAATCCACGTAATAGAAAGGTCAATGACCATTGTCATAAAAATAAATACCAAATTCGAAAATACCCTCAGAGAGGAAATATTTTAATCTTCACGTTTAGTGCCAAAGCTTAGAATATAGTCTCATTTAAGAGAATTTAAATCGGCGTTGTGCATTATAATAATAGAGGAATTTTGCTCGGTTGGATATTAATAGATTGTTAAGGTGTACGAACCAATAAGCAATTAAAATTTAAATCTAAAACTAGCTATTAAATAGGGAAATTTTATGTAGAGTTAGAATAGGGTTTACTGAATAAATTGTGTTTATAAACGAATTTTATGCCTTACTCCATCGACCCCTTCAATTTATTAACTCTTTAAAATATACTTAGATTTAGTCTGGCAGAAATCATCCCCGTATAAGTTAACTTGCAATACTCATTTGGAAAAAATGTTTAATTGCTTATTTGACTTCAACATTTCTACTCAAATTGTGCAGAGAAAGTGTTTAATTCGAATATAGATATTATATATTTGGAACAGGGTGAAAGAATGTTTGGTTACTTTTAAATATGATATTAATTTATTTCTTTATTAAAATTATTTTAAATAAAAAAACACACATTTTCATAATTAATCTTACGTATTTTCTTCGTATTTTACTTTTATCGTGAATCTGGAATGAAACGCGAAAATCGTCTGATAAGTATATGGCAAATAATGATGTCATGTGCTCTATAATTCGTAAGACCTTGGTTTTGTTTAAAATTCATCTAATTTTGTATATCATTAATGTTAGAAAAATTTTAATAATATTCACGTATTTTGTGTTCACAATTTGTCAGCTGCACTTACAAATTATACCCTTCGATACTAAAAATGATGATCTTTACCGGAACTCTTCTTCTTACACCTGCAATTTTCCTGCATTATTTTGTCGGTAAGTGCAATAATAGACAATATATTATATAAAAATTCCTAAAAATTTTAAAAGATATTTCGGTACCTCCGTGCTGTAATGTCGTATCGTGCATTTTTACATTCTCATCTAATAAGAAGGTATTGGTTTTATGTAAAATTTCACTTTGTCGGTTTTTATAAAATCTTCACGTTTTCAAAATTCTATGAACGGTTATTCATAGTACTCAGAAACCCAAATAATTTATCCCCATGACATTTTTCTATAAAGAGAAAATTATCAGAGTTAGAGCATTTTCAAAATCCAAAAAAACAAACTAAAATGAATATTTGAAGACAAACAACGCATGCTATGAAAAAAAGTCCAGAAAAGAAAAGCGTTAATTTTTGAAAGCCCTACAAGATCGTCATAACAACTTTTTTGATTTCGTCGATAAGTTGAAAATTCAAAATTTGATCGTACCTTAACTTTTTAAAACCAACGTTTTTCAGGATTTCAAAATTCTATGTACGGTTATTTATCGTACTCAGAAACTCAACAATTTATTTTAATGACTTTTTTCTGTAAAAAGTAAGAAAAAAAGTAAAGAAAAAGAAAAACGTTGATTTTTGAAAGCCCTACAGGATTATCATAAAAACTTTTCTCATTTGGTCAAAAAGTTGAAAATTCCAAATTTTATCGTACAAAAAAGTTTGGAAACCACATTTTTTCAATATTTAAAAATTCTATGTGCTGTTATTTATAGTACTCAGAAAATCAAACAATTTATTATCATGCCTTTTTTCTATTGAAAGAGAATTACCAGAATTAGAGCATTTTTAAAATCCAAAAAAACAAACTAAAATGAACATTTGAAGCCAAACAACGCATGATATGAACAAAAGTCAAGATAAAAAAATCGTTAATTCTTTAAAGCCCTACAAAATTATCATAACCAATCTTTTGATTTGATCAAAAATTTAGAATTTTATCGTACGAAAAATAATGAAAAATCCAAAGAGGCCGTTTTTTCGTCAAACTATGGAAGATACGAAAAAATTGAATGAACTAAACTTACGGGCCATAAAAATATGTACAAATTTTTCCAAAATCACTTTTCGATAGGACACGTAGTTTTTATTTTTAGTCGTAAAAAAGAATATTAAAAATTAAAAATTACAAATAAATGAAATTTTTGGACTAACGACATAAGCTACAAAAAAACTTGTTTATCCAAAAAAATGCTACAAATGTTTATTATTACTGTTATATAGGATGCGCAGTTTTTGTTTATTCGTAAATGAATCAAACTAAAAAGATTAATTTTTTGAGAAACAACGCAAGCTATGAAAAAATAAAATAAACTCATTAAATTATCTTAATACATTTTTTTAAATAAATATTTTTGGTAAAACGACACATGATATATACTCAAATTAAAAGACAAAAGTTGTCCAACCAAGAAGTTCTAGAAATTTCTTATTATTCAGTTTTAAATAGGACGAGTAGATTTTCTTTTAATCGTAAAGAATAAGATCGAAAATAAAAAAATTAAATTTTTAGAATACATTTTTGGAAAAAGGACACGAAAGACGAAACACACTCGTTGAGTGTCCTAAACTAAAGATCAAATTCGTTAGACAGCCAATGTGCTCAAATGCGCCACCACTAAAAAATTTTGCGCTAGCAAATTAACAAAGATATCACATTTTGGAGGGGGCCAGTGTAAGGCAGTGTAAGCCAGTGCAAGGCAAATTTTTTTATTATAAAAATTGCTTAAGATATGCAGGTAACAAAATATTACGAAGTGATGACCCACAAAATAAAGAGTTGTTAATCCGCATTGATGAAGGAGGTTTTCTATGGGATTTTAAATGCGCTTATATGCTCTATAAAAATTTTTGAAAATCTTAAAAATTTCTCAAAATATATAGGTAACAAATTTTACAAAATGATGACCAACCAAATAAAAACTTTGCAATTCTGCAATGATGAATGGAGTTTACTATAAGGATTCAAATGCGCTCATATACACCACAAGGATAAAATTTGGCGCCACATGGATAACCTAGTTATCAGCAATCAAACTGGGGGGTGGGGGGTGGGGGTACTGGCGTTATTTTTCTGAACTAATAACATTTATTCCAATTAATAATACCTATCTTTTATAAGTTCAAATGCGCCACCGCCAAAAAATTTTGCGCTAGCTAACTAATACAGATATCATATTTTGGAGGGGGCAACGTAACGAAGGTGTTAAATCATCAACACTGATGTGCCTCATAAAGTTCAGGGTATGGATTCATTAGTCATAAAATGCGCTCATATACGCCATAAATTTTTTTATTTTATTTTGAAAATTGCCCAAGATATGGTGGTAACAAAATTGTACAAAGCGATGATAAAAATGTATAAAGTATATTCAGATTGGCTTTCAAAGGTGCTCATACGCTCCACTCCCAAATAAATAATAAAAATATTTAAAACCCTATGCGAAAAGCCCCTCATCAAATTTTATAGTGCGGATTGAAAACTTTTTATTTGGTTGGTCATCACTTCGTAAAATTTTGTTACCCTTATATCTTGGGCAATATTCAAAATTAAAAAAAAAACTATGGCGCATACGAGCACATTTGAAGACAAATGAATCCATGTTCTCAAATTTATGTTCACATCACTGTTAAGGATTTAACACCTGCGTTGTTACACTGGTCCCGTTCCAAAATATGATATCTTTTGTTAATTAGCTAGCGCAACATTTTTGAGTGGTGGCGCATTAGAGCGCATTTGATGTTATAATTGCTACGTATGATGAATTTAAAAAGATGTTATCAGTTTAGAAAAGTGACGCCAGCCCCCCCCCCCCAACCCAATTTTGATTGTTAATAACTCGGTTTTCAATGTCGCGCAAAATTTTTCCTTTATTGCGCATACGAGCGCATTTAAAGATCTTCAAGTTCATGTGGTTTAAATTTAGATTTTCCAAATGGGGGAGTGTAACGCTACCCCTCCCCCTGCAACACCTGATAGAATGTCGACATTTAAAGTCTTGAAACATTATAATATACAGATATAATCCTTTCAGAACATTAACCACTTCTAATGTTTTGTTGGAGCGGGAAATCACCTCTGTGACTAGAAACAAATGCAAGGATAAGGCTGCGTACTCTGAGAGGTTGCCCGGAATCCCAGATTTACCGTTCTAGATACCTCACCCAGGTGCCATTCAGCTTTCGGCACGGTTTTCACACCTCCGCTTGGGGGATAATTCCTTCAGGACCACCCCTGGACAATTGTCCGCGACTGCCTATTTATTTTTGTAACCATATTTAGCAGAAACCTTTGGTACAGGGAACCTCTATCTGCGACCCGAGGACGCGTTCGGTGTTCGGTGAAGCGCCTATGACAAAGACACCGAACGCGTCCTCGGGTTGCAGATTAAGAACTATTCCGCACCGAGACCAGATTGTATCAAGACCTTCTGGTGGAAGAAGCTTTCTTCAACCCATGAGCATTTGGCCCGTATTTTCACCTCATATTTGAAGTCGGAAGAGCCGATTCCGGAGTGGTTGGTGGAAGGGCGCACAACACTACTGCCGAAAATAGGCAACTGAGCTGACCCGAAGAATTACAGGCCAATAACTTGTCTGAACACACTTTATAAGATATTCACAGCTATCCTAAATGATAGGATTGTTCGGGAAATTGAACCTGTGTGGCAAGAAATGTATGAACAACGAGACTCAAAGAAAGGCGTATCAGGATGTCGGGAGAACCTGCTCATCGATAGATGTGTCTGCAAAGATGCTGCATTCTACCAGATTTACTATCTCATCTGGAAAAAAACGTGTGACAACTAACAAGGTCACCTTTCAGAGAGGTGTCTTTCAGGGCAACACCATGAGACCACTCCTCTTTTGCCTTACATTATTGCCACGATCTCTAGCACTTCGCCATTCTGACGGGTACTTGTGTGGCATACCTGTAGATCGAAAGTACAAGGTCACTCATGTATTTTACATGGACGATCTTAAGATCTATGCTAAAAACAAAGAGCAACTACATCTAGCTCTAGGGATTGTCGAACGATATACTGAGAAAATTGGAATGGAATTTGGGTTAGACAAATGCGCCAAGGTTTATTTGAAGCGTGGAAAACTTAATGGCATCCATAAAGATCCTCAGCTCGTTGATAGAAGCGCCATACGACACCTTTTGCGCTTGAGAGACTTATACATACCTGGGCGTGTCACAGAGCTGCATTCAGGATGTGACATCTATAAAGAATACTCTCCGAAGCAGATACAAACGTCTTATCCAACAGATTTGGTCTTCCGAACGGCAACAAACATGCTTGCAGTCCCGGTAGTACTCTATTCATTTAGAGTAGTTCCATGGACGAAGAACGAGCTCAGACCCCTTGATATCGGGACAAGAGAGGTTATGCGCATGAACAAAAGCATGCATCTTAAGTCTTCCGTTCCGCGATGGTACATCTCACGCCGTAAAGGTGGTCGCGGAATATTGAGTCTTGAATGTCTTCACAACAGGATTATTCTGGGTACAGCATACAGAGTTGCAAATGGAAGAGACCCTCTTCTTAAAATGGTCAGGAATCACGAAGAAGTAGGCAAAGGAGCGTTCCTCTACAAAGCAGCGGAGGAGGGTGCTGAAACACTCGGACTTGACTTCAGTATTAGGGGTGAGCAAAATGCATCAAATCTTATCTATCTCGAATACTCACTCCTGATAGCCCGGATTAAGAAAGTACAAGAGAAAAACTTTCGTGAACAGCTCCTCGCTAAGAGGATGCACGGTATCTTCCACAGAAATGTGAAGGATCCGTCAATGTCTTGTGAGCTAACGTTTGCTTTCCTTAAATTGCCAGGATTGAAGCCTGGTATGGAGTATTCCGTTTTTGCATGGCAAGACGGTTTCATTTCCACCTTAACATACCGTCGCCACATTTTGAGCCAAGACATTCCCGATGATAGCTGCAGGGCGTGCCATACACACCTCGAATATTTAGCTGACATATTATCTAGTTGTCCAGCTCACGCGGGAACGACATCATTCAAAGGCATAATCCGGCACTAAAAGTGCTTTATCACTATCTCTGTCCCTCTTACGGCATTAACCTTAATATCGCTCCTCTGAATGCTCCTAGGCGTATCGAGTCAATTGTCGAGAATGGGAAGTGCCGCATATACTGGAACTTTATTTTCCCGACAATTGTTTCTGTTGCTCACTTGAGGCCTGACATGGTTCTGCTTGACTTCGTGAAGCGAACCATGTTTGTTATCGAATTTTCGGCACCAGCTGACTAAACATCTTGGAGGTGCCAAGCTTTCACTTGCTAATGGGCTAAAAAGCATCCCTGCGTGTTAACAATATGCTAAAACATTTGCGGAGAAAATGCAGAAGGCGGTAGTCCTTGGTTCGCTCCGTGTTCTTAGGGTGTACGAGACTTTTGCTGGATCGTCGTATTGACTCCTTGACAGACTGTAAGTACCTATCTCACGGTCGTGAGATGTGGTTGTGGCTGAAATTTTACCGCGATTTCGCTTTTATATTTTGAAAATGCTATAACTCTGATCATTTTCTTTTTCTTTTCAAAAAAAAGGTTAAAATAAATCGTTAAAATTTTTCAGCACTACGCAAATCCGTACAAAATCTTTCTAAATCTTAAATAAAGGATCTTTCAAATTTCGAAATCATTCCAGCTTTCTTAATTTTTATCCAAAATAGATCTTTACAGAATTTTTGATCTTACAATGGGCCTTAAAAAGTGTGCTTAAGCTCAATCCAATCCGATGATTTTTTTAAAAATCATCCTGCCGAAACACTACATAAGGACTACATACAGATAGACAGTTTCGTAAAAATTGTTTTTTTTCTGACTCAGCAGGTCTCAAACGTCGCACGTATTTTTTACATACCTAAAAAAGCTAGCTCGATCAAGTAGACCCACTGTTCATTACAACACTAATTATGCATACCGTGATGAAAAAAGTATCTATATCACTCTTGGATACAAATAGATGATAAATGCATTTCAGTTTTAAGGCGAATTTTTTCAATTTCTCTAAAAATCGTTTTTGTTTTGTTGCTAAAATTCTTTTGCGAGGGTGTATCGAATATCATCGAGACTTTTGCTTATAAAAGTTTACCAATATAAAAGGGAAACATATAAAAGTAAGATTAGTTTCACACATAATCTGGCCATTTAGAAACAAAATTTGACCAAATGATTCAAAGTTTCTTGATGCCTTCTTTGCAAGTAAAAGATGTGCGTACTATGAGCTAGTTGTGCACGGAATATAAGGTTATAAGAAGAGTATAACCCCTAAACGAGAATTTCAAATGGCACGGCTGCTTCCTCTATGGTGCAAAAACACCGACAGCTCTCGCACATATCGCATAAACGTCTGCAAAGCCATGCCGAAGCAGTCTAGAAAGATGGCTATTTAAGCAGAGATCCTTCTCTACCGCAGTTGGAAAAAACAAGAAATACATAAGTAAGAGAGAAGACACAGAGACCATCCACAGGAAGGCATCCAATAGAGAAGGAGCGATGTTTCAAGACCTGGAAAAACATCAACATCCAAGGTTTCTCTCAAGTTCGAATATCTGGCAGAACTGGAAAACGAGCTTTGTAGGAATTTTTTCGAACAATCCGACCAATAAACTATTAATTGTGTTGTGTAAAATTTAGCAAGAGCTTTGGCGGATGCAAACCGTCAACCAAAATCAACTGCTGACCAAATCACCACAGAGAATCTAGAACACATAATATCTTGCTATCCAACTCATGAGATTACTTCTTACATCTAAGGGAAGAATGTGGCACTAAGAGTGCTTTCTTACCATCTTTCTTACTCTTACATCATTATCCGTAAAATCGCTCCACCAAATGCTCCTAAGGAAATCGAGTCAAATTTCGAGAATTAGAAGTGCCGCATACACTGGAACTTCATATTCTTGACAATTGTTTATGGAAGGCACTTGAGGCCAGAGAGAGTTCTCCTTGACTTCGAGCAACAAACAATGTTCGCTACTGAATTTTCGGCCTCAGCTGAGAAAAACAACACAGCGAAGGAGAATAAAAATCGTTTTGAGTCCATCGCAGGGTGTAACTACATCTGAAATTTCACAGCACTTTCGTCGGGAGCCGATGTGACTTTTCAGAATTTCAGATGAATTTTTAAAAATGTTTAATGCTGTCTCAAATTATTTCTTAATTTTTTCAAATAGTGTCAAACGGATAAAATTGTTCTAAAAATCTCTGAGTCTTTTGATTGTCTATATTTTAAGTAAACAATTCCTAATTTCGTAGGTTCGACATTTACATTTCAACAATTTTGAAGCTGAAAATTTTAATTTTAGTTCGAAATATCTAATTAACGAACTTAGCCTTGATTTTGGGGACCTTAGAAGTGTATCAAATGCGGACTTGATTGGACTAATTCTTCAAACGATAGCGTGGCTACAACATTCAGGTAACCATACATACAGACATACAGACAGACGTACAGACAGACACCGGAAAAATTCTATGATTTTCGGATTCTGTGCGCGCTAAAACGTCAAGATCCGTTAAAAACCAGAGATCGAAAATTTGGACGATTACATTACACTAACGTTTTTAATTTTCATCCAAATTAAAAATGTCATTTGGTTAATTTGCAAGTATTTTTTCAAGTATCGGGGACATTGACAACATTTTCTGAAACTTGAAAAAAATTGTCTAAAATTTTGCAAAAGCTTTAATTTTTTAAATTGTGTGCTAATCGAAAAATTCGGCTAGAATAGTTTCAAATGTATTTGGTATCTACTGAGAATTTTGAATAAAATTTTTGGATTTATGACAAAACTCATCTTTTCTATTTTTCGAAAATTTTCAAATTTTTGGAAAGAATATATCTTTTCTAATTTTCATGAGAATTAAACATTTTTTTTGATAATTTGCAAATCCTTGACCCATATATAAAATACTTTGACAACAATTTTTATAAGTTAACAAAATTGAAAATTTTGAAAATGCTATATTTTTTTAAATTTTGCCCTATTAAAAAAATTGGGGGAAAATAGTTTTGAAATATATTTGGTATCTGGTCAAAATTTTGAATGAAATTTTTGGATCTATAAAAAAATAATTTTTTCTATTCTCTGAAAATTTTCAAAATTTCAAGAGTATAACTTTTCTAATTTTCATCAAAATGAAAAATTTTATTCAGATAATTTGCAAGTCTTTTGCCCATCTAAAACAAACGTTGACAACAATTCATAAAATTTTCTTTTTAAATTTTTTAATTTTGAAAATATTAAAAATTTTTTAATTTTGGTTCGAAATATCTTATTAATGAACTTAGTCTTAATTTTGGGGACCTTCAGAAGTGTATCAAATGCTGACTCGATTGGACAAATCCTTTAAAAGTTACCGTGGCTACAACATTCAGGTAACCATACATACAGACATGCAGACAGACAGACACCGATGCATTTTTATGGGTTTCGGATTCTGAGAGTGCCAAAACGTAAATATCCGTTAAAACCAGAGATTCAAATTTGGACGATTACATTACATTCTCAGGTATGAGAATGTAAAAAATATAGGTAATGATTTTTTTATGTAACTTATGGTTTGTACAATTGTTACACACAAGTTACATTTTTTCATAGTCGGGTTTTTATAGCTCATTAAGGTCTGAAATTAATAAAAGATAATGATAGCCCTTACTGAATTGTCTTGCTCTGCACAGTGCGCGCCGGGATTTGAGATCGTTTTTCTCACGTTCTACACGTCATCATGCTACTCCAATTTTTGTGTGTGATGATTTTGATGATTTTCCAAATATTTATCATTAAGTTTGCAAATTTTTCTATTAAAACTCTTGAAACGTGCAGCATCTTTATTTTTAATTTTTAATCTAAAAAATTCTTTAATTTTCAAGGCTTAACATCCCAGTGGGTCCAAAATTTGGCGAAGTCTTCACGACATCGTTACGACATCGTTACGACAACTTTACGACATCCTATGTCCATGTCGTTTCCGTGTCTTTGCGATATCGTAAAGACATCGTCAGATCATACGACTTATTTACGACATCGTAAAGACACCTTAACGACATGGACATAGTATGTCGTAAAGTTGTCGTGAATATGTCGTAACAATGTCGTAAAAACGTTGCCAAGCTCTGTGCCTATCGGGATTCTAGATTCTATAATCAGAAAGAGTTACAGTAATATGTTTTTGAGTGTGTATTCTTGTATCTAATTTACAAAAATTTTTGGAATCATTTTATTCTTAAAATTTTCAATGAAATTCATTTAATTTTACAGATTTGCAATTACAAATTCTTCTATTGCTAACACTATAAATGTCGAACCTAAACTGATTTTAAATCAAATGAAGTCAACTATAAGAATGAAATATTTGCCTAAAAATGAGGTCGAATCCATATTCAATCAGGCAGGTTCTACACTTGAAGTTGCAGAATCTTTCGAAGACGAAAGATGTCGGTTTTTAGAAGAAATTAGGCAAAATAAGTTTGCGATTTGTGAATAAAAACATTTTACGGAGTTATGCGTTTTTAAATTTTTGGCTTTGTTTTTAAAAAAACTCAAACTTAAAAAAAAATATTATTTAACTTTTGACCTGCTTGAGATAATTAAAACTTATTTACAGATTCTGGTAGATTTTAGCGTCTCCTTTCGAACACATATTTTTTTGGGTAATTTGTTGTTAAATTTATAATATCATGAGCAAAATAGCTTGTGAGTTTTATGCGGGCTAAATGACTTTTGTGACCAGGATTTTCTTTTTATAAATTTGAATTTTCGCATTATTCTTGCGAACAAGAATAGATACGACAAAAAGTTAAGAAAATATTTTGCAGAGTTAAGAGAGTTCTCTAAAATTTCTTCTACTTACTTATGATATTTTACACCATTTAAGCCATGTAAGCAGTTTTGATATAGCCTATATCAGTCTCTATCTTCCAAATTTGAATTTTTTGTATTCTCTGGATGGGCGGCACTTTCTTCCACTCTTGCGTTTTCAATCGCCGAAAATTTTTTAAATATTCTTTAAAAAATAAAATTAGTTGAACAGCAAGAATGCACTTTTGATCTTCAGTCACAAAAGTTTGAGCATCCGTAATGGCTTCCAAGTGTAAATTTATTAGATTGTGATCAGTAGCAAAATATTTTAAACTTTCCCTGATAAAGACATTTTTGAATTTCAATTGTTATTTTTTTTTGTAAAATTTGCAAAAATAGTTTAAAGGAATAGAAACATGGGCAATTTCTGCGAAAATGTAAAAATCTTACATTTTATGTTTCAGAAATATTTTTTACAAATTTTTGTTTACAGGAATAAGATATTTAATAAGTTTGGTGTGGGTGAAACCATTCTTGAGTAGAAGATTTTGTTAGAACTTTCTTAACTGTGCAAAATATTTTCTTAGAACTTTTATGTATCTATTTTTGTTTGTAGGAAAAATGCGAAAATTCGATATTATGAAAAAAATTACTTTCAATAACCTATGTACTTTAAAGTTCAAATTCTTGAAATTTTATGAACGAATTAAAATTATGGAATAAGATAAATGTTTTTCAATGCAAGCTACATCCTTTTAGGTTTTTTAATTCTTTTTATTCCAAACATTTACATTTCAGCAAAACAAGTCTTAACTTGACCGAGAAAAACTTCGAATTATCGAAAATTCGAATTATAAAACATAAAAGTATAAACGCACATAATTCGTTTTTACGTTTATTATACGTCCTAGATAACGTATTATGAATTTCCCTTAAAATACATTTGATGCAGGCAGTGTGAAAGTGTTTTTCAGTTGATAGTACAATGCCAAAAAAGTAATAATCAAATGTGAAAATTTTGACAGGCTCAGAAGAATCAGGTATTGGGAGCATTTGGTAATATGCAATTATATTGATGTCAGTTATGGAGAAGTTTGAAATTAAAAATGAGTTATCCAACGTAAAAATAATTTGTTGGCTCTAAAAAGGGCCGTTTGGTATTTTTAAAAATAGCAAATTATTTAATAAAGTCAGTAATTTTCTTCTGTTTGTTGCAACTCTTTCTCTGACAGAAGTTTTCAACCATGTCTAAAGCAGCAAACATTGTGTTCGGCACATCACTTTGTTTAGAAAGAAACCTGCGAACAATTGCTAAACCAATTTCAGCATCTCTCAATTTTGTTGGTAGTGACACATCCTAATCCTCGGCATCATTCTCGTCATCAGATTTTGAAGGTTCTTGTATCTTTATGCTATCCAATATCTCACTATCTGTAGGTTCACTAGCAATAATGACATTCGTGTCTACATCATTTTTTTCACGTCAGTTTTCACGAAGCCAGCCTTCCGAAAGCAATTCGCAATTGTATCACTAGTGAAATCAGCCCAAGCTTTGTTCAAGTCGAAAATAGCATCCAATAAATTCAAATCAGTCAACCCCATTTTCTCATCTGAAGCCTTGAGCAATCTTTTTATAATTCTCCGCCGGTAATTCACTTTAAGTTTCTTAATGATTCCTTAATTCATTGGTTGCAATTCAGCAGTTAAATTTGGTAATAAGTGAACCACCTTTATGGCTTTTGAAGTTTGAATTAAGACTTTCGGATGAACCGGACAATTATCCACAAGTAGGAGAACTTTCGGATTTTCTCTTTGAAACTTGTGATCAATTTTATGAAGCCAGTCATCATATACTGAACTAGTCATCCAAGCTTTTTTATTGCTCTCGTTAAGCACTGGTAAAGACTTGACTCCCTTGAAACATCGTGGATTCTTAGATTTGCCTATTACCAGAAACTATAATTTTTCTTTACCAGACATATTAGCGCAGACCATGACTGTAACACGATCTTTGCTTTTTTATGACAATGCCAAGTGTCGCCCTTAAATGTCAGAGTTTTATCTGGTGAACATTTGAAAAAAAGACCTGTTTCATTTGCATTGAAGATATCTTCTATTGCATAAACTTCTAACAAGCTAGGCAAAATGTCAGTGAGAAACTTTTTGCAGTCTTCTTCCGAAACAGAAGCAATTTCCCCATTTAATGTCCTACAGGTTATTCCACTTCTATTCATAAACTTTTCTAACCACCCAGAGCTAGCTTTGAAGTCTTTGTTTCCTAAGAGAGCTGCAAAGAATTCACCTTTTTCTAGCACTATAAGACCAGATAAGGGAATATTCTGGTTTTGAGCAGATTTCATTCATTCCACCATTGATATTTCCAACAATGGAAAATGAGATGTCTTCATGCGTTTCCGATCCGGTTGAAAACAAGAATTTTCACCAGCAGCCAAAATCTTTTCCTTGTTCTTGATGATGTAAGTCAGAGAGTTGACTAAAATCTTGAAATCTGCAGCAATGTCCTTCTTCCTTTTAACTCCTTTCTCGACACATCGAATGAGTTTTAATTTCTCACTCAATGATAATGTTGTATACTTGATCTTCTCCATACTTTCGAAACTCTTAAGGTCTAAGTCCTATCAACATTGAACTACACAAGCACACAATCTTCATTTATATTAGCAGCCCCACCCTTGTCACACATGCCAACTCCCACCACTCGCAACGGACCAATCAAATTCAACCGTGTAAGTTATAAATATGATTTTGTCGTAGTTGTCACTTAGTCATTGCTGTACTTCGAATTATAGAGGTTATCATCACTGCGGGGAATACAATTTTCTTCGAATTATCGAGAAATTCGAATTATCGAGAACTATTAACATGTGAAACATCAGGTTTCAGCCGGGGCCAAAAAAAGTGCGAATTATCGAAAATTCGAATTATAGAGGTTCGAATTATCGAGGTTTTTGATAGATTCGCGAATGCGGTCGGACAATCCAACGAACGTTGGAAACGAACGTTGGTAACGAACGCAGTGTCGTCTAATGAACACAATTATAAATTCACTTCTTAAAAAGAAAGTCATTTTGTAGGTCTGTTATTAACTGTCTCCATACATCGAAAAGTTACATCTATTTGAAACTATCCACGTGAAATTCCTTGCTAATTCATTACCTTTTATGGAAAAGAGCTCTTACCAGAGAGTAATTTCTGAGATTTTAATTATACGAATTTATCTCAACAACTAAAGCACCTAAATCGGTTGCAACTTATCCTGGAATGCCCATTCAAATCAAATGAATAAAATAACCCTTCTCTTATAAATTCACTTCAATTTTTACAAAGTTATTGATATGTGCAATCAAACTCAATTCTCTGACGATATTAATCACACCCTTAGTGATTAAATGATGGCATCTATGACTCAAGGTTTTCGCATATAGCAGGAAGTAATGAACATCCCTGTACATGACGGCTAAACATTTCTGACCGAAATTTCATCCGGGAAATCATAAATGGTTAATCTTTCGTGCCGGAATCAACATTTAGCACTCTTGACAATTGTGGCATTGAGGCCTTTAAACGAGGTTTGTTTGACAATATAGCAGGAATAGTAGAGGAGCTTAACACTCTAAATCGAAATTCTGCTCTAAAAACAACGCTTATGTACGAATCAAGAGTACAGTTAAACACTTAATATACTAAAACTATTACCGTGATTCTAGACATAATTAACTTCATCATTTAGGCTTGCGAGACTATAGTGCTATCCTGCATGTAAATTTTATGACAGATTCCGACAAATATACAAACTTGCATCACAAACGTTCTTACTCACCGGGAGTTTCGAATTTCATCAATGGTGACAGCCGTCAGTTTTTGAATAATACATATTATCAGACAAGGAGATTAGCCCTCAGGCCTTTATATACTTCTCGCAATCAAAATTGCACTCCACTCACTGAAAAGACGCCGTGACGATCGAGACGAATGAAGAGTATCAAACAAGCACGGAGAGTTAGAATTACAATTCCTGATGTAACAATAACAAATTTCAATAAATAATTTAATGTAGAATCCCCAGCCGTAGAATTTTTATTTCCTGAATTTATTAAAATTAAACTTCCAGTTGGGAGGCTAACCGATATTAACCTAATAAAACTATACCCATTAAACGACGAATTAGTAGTAAATGAAGATGAATCTATAGACATGTCGGAATTAGCTTGAACTTAAATTGCCAATATAGGCACAATAAAACAACCCATAGCAAAATGCATGGTAGTTTTTGATTTTGTATATCTAGATTTTCCTCTGATCACAGATGTAATTCTAGGAAGAAATTACATCCGTCAAGAAAAAGTTAACATTTTATTTGAAAAAAATTTTATAGTTATACATTCAAACCCATCAAAACTAATTTCTTTTATTAGCAGGACTGAAAAAAAATTGAATGTAAAAGACACTGAGTTAATTGAACTAGATAGTGAAAAGAAATTTGATCAAAGATTGAATTGAATCATAAAGCAGGCTAAAAACAAACCAAGTGAAAAAACTAGTACAAAAAATAATTTAAGAAAGGCTCTAGAGAAAGGTAGAAGCCCCCTCAAATGAAAATTTTTTCCTAAAACCAAGGGGTTGTGACTCACCACAAACCGATTCAACCTCATCGAAACAATTAACTGGCCTCATAGAAAAACTGAGGACACTAACAACTGCAATAAATGTCAAAAATCAAGATATGCCCCTGTTAAAAGCAAAGCGTGAGTTAGGCATCATGCGTTTGCTTGTTTTTTGGCATATATAAAAGACCCAGAGCGACCCTTACCATTGAATAGATCATTTAGAGCAGAAAGTATCTTGCCAAACTCAACAACTTTCAAAACAATCTTAGAAGCCACAAGTGGTTCAGAGGCTCAGCCTACTTAAGGCCCTGAGAAATAAAAAAAGAGAAAATATTATACTGAAAACAAAGAGAAGCTGAAAACAAATCCGAAACAATCGAAAAACTATCAAACATTTTAAACCTAGGCTACGTAAACACCTAGAGTCAAAAGCCTAGAAGAGTTTTTCAAAAAAATTTATTTTATCAAAGTAAAGGAAACAAGGGTAACAAGAGTAAAATCACTCGTATTAACAGAAAAAGCGAGAAGATTATGCAATAATCTAAAAGTAACTTCTACTGCACTGAAACGGAAAGCCTTTCTAAAAGAAAATTAGAAGGTACAGCACTATTAATCTGAAAAAATCGTGTAGTAACTGTGATAAAAGTTTATTAAAAGAAAAAGAAAATTTCATTGTACCAGAAAACAAACTGTAATAATAAATTGCCTGAAAAATTTAAATACGAGACTTACACTGATTGTCCGCCCACTGGTACTGTTACCCTAATTTTCCGAAAAATATGACATTTTAATCTTTTCACAAGACATGAAGGATACCCATAATAGAGCAGAAAAATATTGAACAGAAAAATGGTTTTTCCAGGATAAAAAATTAGAAGATTCAAGTGTTAATTAAGTCAAAAAACTTGTAGGTTTTAAAAAAAATTGATTATTATTTTTAAAGTTCATTATAGCCATGTTTTTAATTTTTCAGCTGATTCGGAAAGAGTACAATTAGCCTCTCTACACTGAGCGGAGAGAGCTAGATTATCTTATCAGGCTAAAACTTATAATTAATTCATAATTGTGTATTTAAAAAAAACAAGACCCAAAAATTTAAAATGCTTATAATTATGCGAAAACGTTATTTGTCCCCAAATTGTCCCACGAATTTGGTCTTTGACTGAAAAATATTTCCCGAAATTTTCACTTCACAAAATAATATTTTAGTATTTATTTGAATTCTGAAGTTACGGATAGGAAACTATTAGTTATAATTTAAAATAATGTTTAGACTTTTTTACTCAAATAAAATTGGCAACCACCCTTGTAGGTATTTTCTTTTAGGTAGAAAGAAATTTTTAATAAAAAAATGACAATTTTGAATAACTATTTATTTTTTGGGTTCATTGGTTTTTAAGATTAATACACATCATTTTTCTAAGATTATTAAGCAAATTCAAAAATATTTATAAAGATTTTCGATATGTCACGTCAAAGTGGCAACAGAAAAGTTAATTTTCAACTAGATAGTTGAATTTTCAACTAGGGAAAAATTACTTTTTACAAATTGCATTTTTAACCCAAAAGCATAAATATTTCTTCAAAATTGACGGCTTTTCTATAAAAAATTTCAATTTTTGGACCAAAAAATATAAATTTTTTACGAAATAGATTAATTTTCGACCCAGATGATTAACTTTTTTACCAAAAAAGTGCAATTTGCTACTAAAAGATGAAGACAAATTTTAAACAAGATGCATGTCTTTTAAACCACAGAAGATTTTTAAAAGTTATAATTATCTATTAAACTTACTCAAATTTGGTAAGACTTTCTATTTCGCTGAATTAATTAATTGACACCCACTGAATCCGAAAAAGAGGTTTTTACGAATATTTTGTCTGTATGTATGTATGCAAGTTCGCCCTTTCGATAAAAAATACTTTTCTGGGTTTTAAAATCGATGTTTTGATTAAAATTGAACCATGTGGTACAAACTTAAATTTTGGTTGGAAATGTTTTTTTTTCTATTGCAGAAGCATCATTTTAAATAAAAAGTCATCTCTTTAGTTAAGGATTGAACTATTTTTCTGAAATTTTGATTTTGTGTGTTTTTTATAATTGATTTTTATCAATAAAAATCTAGCTATTCCTTTTCTATACGGACATTTTTGTTTAAATTAAAAATGCATTTTTCCTCGTCGAAGATGTATTTGTTTAGAAAATCCGCCTATTTGGGTAGGTAACTCCTAACGCTTCCATTTTTCCTTTAAAATGTTTTCATAGTTTGAAATTTAGCAATTTCGAACAAACTTTAAAAAAAAATTAAAAGGTAAATCTGTTACTTGTCAGCAGCCTTCGTCCTCTCCAAAAGTAAAAAAAAATTGGGAAATGTTAATGGGACAAGATGATTAAAGGGAAATCAATATTTACACAACGAGGCTAGAACCGAGTGAATTACACTCGCATTGTCTTCGTTACGTCTTTTATCACGGCACACCGAATACTATTGTTTAATGTTAAAAGAATTTTAATCAAAAGTACCTTATTTTATTACCTAATAAATTCAAAAAATATTTACTTATCATATTTAATTTAATTTTAATTTGCAAAGTCAAAGAGTAAAAATAGCTTCACTACTTCGTAAATAAAGTAGTGTCAATAAGAGCAATAAAAAAATAAAACAGCGCAGGAAATAAAATGAGCCATTTTTAAATAAAGTTAGCATTTTTATTTCAAATGGAAGGAAAAACTTGAATTCGAAATCTATTTATCGAATATAATTAATAATTATCCAAATTCTCATCGAATAGATTTCAAGCCAGATTTTCAGCTTCACTTACGCAAAACGCGTACGAATAATTATTAATCACGGGAAATCTAAGTGAAGAACATGTTAGGGCTTTATTGTTTCATTTTCAACTAAAAATGTAGGCATCATTCTGAGCAGTCATACCCGGATTTCAAGAAGAACTAAAGTATAATTCGGTCTTTAAACATTTCACAAGAATTCGATTCGCGCTCTGGCATTTTTCGCATTAATGTCTGTAAAATCATACTTAACAACTCTGTAAAAGATCAGCATCAAGCTTTTTCTTAGAACCAAAGATATGGCTGAACTGAATGACGAGCTTCGTTAATATTTTTCATGAAGAATCCTACTTCTAGATTATTAATTGCGGAGTATATAATGCAACGAAAACTTTGATAGATGCAATCCGTCAAAGAAAAACAACGGCTGATAATAATACGACTAAAAGACAGATGCTCCAACTTAGCAAAAAGATCTGCTGTACAAGACAGTATGCATTTCGCATTCATTGTGTGATTAACTACATAATATCTGGAAGGAATTTCTTCGACAAGCCTCGGTAGATTCTTTAAATATTCTGCAGTCACTGTCGTGTATCCCTCCAAACACGATAAGCTCGAATCGTTTTTCAAAGAATTTTACGAATTTCAGCATCCACTGAAAGAATATTGAGGGAACATAAACAGCTTAAAGGTAGTTAAGATGAATGAAGAACTATTCCGCTTTGCGACCAGATGATATTAGGACTTTTGAGGCTATAGCTTTCATCAATCCACCAAAATATGGCTGACATTTTCACCTTATATCTAAAAACGGAAGGGACAATTTCGGTGTGGTTGGTAAAGATGTGCACCGCACTCCTGCCAAAGATCCGCAACTTAGCTGACCCGAAGAATTAAAGGCCAATCCTTTGTCTAAGCACACTGGATAAGAATTTCACAGCTGTTGCATCTGCAAAGTCGCAAAGTAATATCAGCGCTTTTATCGGTGGCTTAGTTTGACTACCGGTAAGCTTCCGATTCAACGTCCAATAGTCTTACAATTTGTCTGTTAACCTTCGAGCAAGCACGCTGTCGTAAAATTTACGACAACTACGCAAATACCCTTCTCCTACACGTATTACTTATTATTATACCTTGAGCTTCCATCTATTCCAAGATCAGTCTCTGTCCAAACACTCGGCAGGCTATTGTAATAAAAATTGTTGTATGTAAGCGCCTTTCTGTGTAAGCATATTACGCATACTGTACTATTTTCTCTGATTTTTTCCACATTTACATCGTTTCACAGTGGGACCGAATAGCGAAAGGCCGGCAAAATGAATAAAAAGGGCTAAATCATGTTACTCGGAAACTTTTGGGGTCGCTTATTACGAATCCGAGGTCAAAAATTCAAGAAAAGAAACGGCGGATCTAATATGGCGGATTTAATATCGCGGACGAGTATGCTCAATACACTTTTTTGTCTTTTCGAAATTGGTGCCAAAGGGTTTTTTAGATCACTGATTACGAATTCGATGTAACAAATTCAACAAAAAATGCCCGATTTAATATATTGGATTTGTCTGCTAAATAAATTTTGGATACTTTGAAAAATTAGTATAAGGTTCTCTTCATAGCTCAATGTATTTTTGCGTTTGAGACATTTCGGATTATGGCTCGCATGCTCTGTTCGTAAGACCTGGATGCTATTGGCAAGGATTTGCTTCTTGAACCGGAGGAAGAAAACGAAAACATCTCATGTGACAGCGAGTTTCCGGAAGGAGAAATCGAACGAAAAACCGAAGGCAATGCTACCGAGCAGGAGAGCTCTTCAGAAGAATCTGAAGAAAAGAGGCTGGCAACTGAGGAATGTTACATAGGTCAAAATAAATTAACAAAATGGCGTGAGTCGAAATATGGTATATCTTCAAAAACCAAAAAGTAAACGTAGTCAAAGTACACAAATATGTATATTGATGAGCGGACGATGCGAACGATGGCACCGGAATTCAAATTGCAAGAGCTGTCATGAGTTACAAGAGGTTTCTCTTCATCACCCGTTGTCTGAGATTTGATGACAAAAATACTAGGATCAAAAGAAGGAAAGTTGACAAACTGGCCGCGATTCGTGACTTTTCCAAAGCTTTCGTCAACAACTGCAGTTCGGCGTTCGCACTGAATGAATATACAATAATTGACGAAATGCTGCATCCATTTAGGGATCGTCGCAGTTTTATTCAATACATTCCCAGCAAATCAGCAAAATACGGGATACAGATTTTCGCTTTATTTGATGTTGAAAGTTTTCAAGCGTTTAGTCAGTCCGATCGAAAACTGAAACCGAAATTTGACTATCGACAATTGGTACACAAGTGTACGACTTGCTGACTATTTGCTCACGTGAAAATAACGGTTTTGGACACAATGAAGCAAAACAAAACTGAAATTCGAAGAGAATTCTTGCCGCACAAAAACAGGGCCGTGGAGTCATGTCTTTTTGGATTCCAAAAGGACAAAATGCTAGTTTCCTATGTACCTCGAAAAAATAAATCTATAATACTACTGTCAACATTACGTGATGACGACGAAATGGACCCCCACATTCAAAAGCCCCAAATTATCCTAGACTACAACGTTACTAAAGGCGGAGTGGACATTGTCAACAAAATGTG
Organism: Belonocnema kinseyi; assembly: GCF_010883055.1. Taxonomy (NCBI): domain Eukaryota; kingdom Metazoa; phylum Arthropoda; class Insecta; order Hymenoptera; family Cynipidae; genus Belonocnema; species Belonocnema kinseyi. Next base: position 26,060,563 of record NC_046660.1, read on the forward strand.
TACCGCTCACTTGGTCTCTAGGATAACAAAGATATGGCCCGTGTCGTTTTCCATGTTTTGATGAATATTGGCCGCATAAATGCTCAAATTTTATTCAAATTTGCTTGTCCAATGAAGGCCCCTAAGCACCGAAAAGTTTTCCTAACAAATTTTTCATCGAGCTTGATGAAAGAGCATCTCCTGTTCAGATCAAATCTTACACATTTGCCTCAAGATAGAAGTGCTTTTCTGAAAGTCAATTATGGTGGGGCTGTTGAATCGAGGAGAGAAGAAGAAAACCTTCCAAAACGCGGCGTGTGTCTATCATGTGTATCGGAGAAGAAGAGATCAAGATTTGAGCAAATAAAAAACCATTTAAAACCATTAATGGAATTGATGGTTTAAAAATATATTCTAGGGATTTAAGAGAGTGACCTGTGCAGCTACTTTCAATTAAAAAATTCAATTGCTGTTTTACATGGAGGTTCTTTTGAATTGTTTCGTTTAAAATAATAAGGGTTCTTTTTGGGGGTTGAGGAACATTATTGTAATGCTAGAAATACGATATGAATTTTGGTAAGATGGCTCTAGCGACTATTCTATTTAAAATTTTTACTTCTGTTTAACATGATGTCATTTTGGAATTGTTTCGTAAAACGTAACAGGGGTGAATCTTGTTGACGGTTGGAGGACATAACGCGGAGGTTTTTGAAGGTGACTTGTGCGTCTTCATACAATTGAAAAATTTTATGACTACTTTACGTAAAGAGACTTCCAAATTGTTTTGTTAAAAATAAGAGGAGATGTTTTTGGGGTTGTTAAATATTATTGTAAAGCTAGAAGCATAATATGGTGTTTTTGAAGATGGCAATAGTAACTATTTTCTATTTAAAAATTGTATGGCTGTTTTGCATAGACAGACTTTCGAAGTGTTTGGCTAAAAGTGATAGGGATTGTTTTTAGGGGTGGTTGGATATTACTATGAGGCTGGAAACATGATATGAAGTTTTGGTAAAGTGACTTTTGAAACTAGTCTATTTCAAACTTTTACATCTGTTTAACGTGACGTAATTTCGGTTCTGTTTCGTTAAACGTGACAGGGCTGAATTTTCGGAGTTGTTGAATATTATTATGATGTTGGAAACAAAGTATGGGGTGTTGTAAAATTAGGGCTTGTTACTATTTTTTATTTTAAAATTTTACGGCTGTTTGCATGGACACACTTTGAAATTGTTTCTTTAAATGTGATAGGGTTGAATTTTAGGGGTTGTTTAATATTATTTATAGGTTAAGAGCAAAACTTTGGGCTTAAGGAAGATGATACGGAGCTTCTGTTATCAGTTTTAAAATGTTGTGACTGTTTCACATAGAAAAACGTTGGAATTCTTTCGTTAACTTGGAGAAACCCGAATGTTGTCAAATTTACGACAAGCGCCTGCTTGTGTGAAATTACAGGGCGCGCCCGCTGGAAGGTTAAAAAGCCTGAAGGTTTATCCGCACATCGTGAAATTCATACAGAGTTTGACGCCGTTTAGTGAAATAAAATTTATTATCTCATGTGAAAACATCGTTTGTCAACTTAGAGCGTCACCTTTTAGAGAGATATCTTTCAGTTCAACAATATGATTTGATGTCCTATGAGCTAACTATTACTTTCCGTAAACCAACTGTTTTAAAATTGGGCACTTATGGTTTACGTTTACATGTCACGACGTTTTCATTTCCACCTTATCTTAACTTCGCGACATTTGAAGCCAAAACATTCTCGATAATAGCTGCAGAGCGTTTTATGCATACCCTGAGCATCTAGGACACATACTGTTTAGTTGCTCAACTTGTACCGGAAAGACGTACACCCAAAGACACAATGAGGTACAAACAGTGTGTTATTACCATTTCAACCTCTTTTATGGCATTAGCAGTGGTTATAACAGAAGTTTTCTGTCTAGGTGTTTGTCCCTATCATCATAGCTCTTGCAGGTGTGAAGCTTACTCTGGTTAATAGTCTCGGTGGCCCATGCGGTGAACACTTAGCCTAGCAAGGGAGTTGTTCATCTCCGGAGAGTCGTGCGACCGGTACCTCTAGAGAAAAAGGTTTTCTCTAAGTACTTAAGGCTGTTGCTCTTGGTGGTTCGGAACCCACCTTAAACTGTAGGTCCCCCTTCCACCACCAAGTAAGTGTGTGGAGGGTGTTTAAAGGAATAGAGAAGGTGTAAGAAAAATGTAAACCCTTAGGGGACACATTAGAAGCTTCCACTACTACTACTACTAAAATAAAACGTAAATCAAGACAATTTTTTTTAATTTTGTGACAAAATTTCGCGTTTACAAGAATGTGAATTATGGAATTGAATGATAATAAGCTTAGCTAGAATTACTTAACTGATCGAGAACAAGAGCACAAAAAAGCCCCGTTTTTTGGTGCAACTCATTTTATCATTTCGCTTAATAATCCCCTTGAAAATTTCTTCCTTTCTCACTTTACTTTTTTCTCATTTTGCCTTATCTATGAATTTTAGTTCTCTCTCTTTCTTGCGTGTTTTTCCTATGTAGCCAAAAGGCCACGGGTCGAGAACACGTCACCGTCGAAATATATAATTCATATATAAAGTTTGTGAATGCGTATGTGTGTGTTTCGGCGCGCGCCAAGAATATAACTTGTGCGTGTATGTGAACTGTGACATTTGCACAGGCTTGTGCTCTCCCCGTGCGCCCTAGTAGCTTCCCTTATGCGAAAGTTTGGCTCACTAAAGCAGGTGAGTTTTTTGCCGCATATGAATTAGCACACGAAAATGTTGCCCAAGTCATCATTAACCTTTAGGCTAGCCAAGCCCGAACACCATGTTCACGCCTGCATTCACCTGTTAGGATTAGATCGACTTTGGATCATCAACCCTCTAAGTTATCATTACTCCTCTACATTTAGATCGACTTTAAAACCTCGGTTTAAGTTATCATTAACCACTGTTAGGCTTAGATCTTTTCTGGATAGTCTTCGTCCGTGTTCGTATCCTTCGATCCAGCTTCAATTTTAGCCTTCAAACTGAATCAACCAAAACTTACACCACATCATAAACTGAACAGTTGATGTTACAGAGGTCTTACTCCTCCAAGGCATCCTTTACAAATAGAGGCATCAATTTCCGTCAGATCTTGGGGCTTAGAGGAAACCTGCATGTTAATGTTTCTTCTTATTCTGAAATCACTATCATCTTTAAGAAGGTGCCTGAATTCCGCGGCTGATCTGAATGTAGGTTTCTCATTTTCGTCTGTAGCTTATTCAAGTAGCGGTTCGAAAAGCGCTCCGCGCACATGCAAAGTTTTCATCAGGTAGGCACGTTAATTTCGCAATGACTGATGCAAATCGTGCGAAATGAATATTATATTAATTACAAAAGAATTGATTTATTTCTGTTTTTTTCTTACAGATTTCATAAGTTCAGAACCGAGAACTTTGGAGGACTTATTTCCGGGACATAACGGTGTCATGCCTCTGGTCGAGGAATTTTTGTTCAAAGGTCAGTTGCGCAAATTACAAATATTTGGTGATAAACGTCTGATCTTCAATTCAACAGTTTTTGTCAAAAGAGATCACATCATATTTGGAGGGAGAGTGGAAAATTTTATTCAGGATCTATACATATTATTTGCTTCCTTGGAACCTATATTCTTTGTATTTGACATGAATAAAGATGAGTGGGTTACTGTTCCTCGTAGTTTATCTTGGAAGTTAGGTGCTGACCGTCGTTTCAACCTTGTTGTTGCGCGCGATGAAGTTGCTGCTAAACACGTTTCATTATCGAACAATCCAGCATACAAACAAGCACACATTAAAGCCTGCAGAGAGGCAAACAATCGAGTAGATATTATAGAGCAAGAGCAAGAGGAGCTTTTGGTCGAGCATCGAACAACTTTCAAATACGTGATTATAAAAATCAAAGAAGAATACAGTCAAGCATATGATCGAGCATTTGCACTTTATTTATATCGGCATGGAGAATATAATTTGAACGGGTATAGAGCAGGGCATCCACACAAAGAACACTAATGCTCGAGTCAAGTTGAAGTGGACCTCTCAACAAATAGAACAAATTCATGAAGTTTAGAAAAACGGATAAAAATTTAGGGTTTGTAAGTTATATTAGGAACATGAAGAAGCACAAACTCCCAAGTGATCAAAATTGCTCAAGATATGCAATTGGTAGAATGTGAACACATTACATTTTGATGCAACGTCGAAAAAGTTTCCCAGTCTGAAGATGCAATAACATCAGCTTTATGATCTGTTTGACAAAATCGTCTGGTATTGATTGAAACAAATGTTTTGTGGATCTATGAAATTAATACAAGAGATTTTCTTAATATCAAGCAAAGTATTTCGTTCATTCAACAAAAATATTTTTTAGAACGCATTTTAAAAGCCACGGGCACACTCGCACTTGCTACGATTGCGTATTCCAGTTCAAGTTCAAAGTCCACGAGCGAGTGTTCAAGCCTCGCATATAAAACATTACAATATGACTGTGAGTTTAAATGCAAAGTTAAATATAAATACAAATATAATTGTAAATGCTATTGTAAATTTAATTGTAAATGTAATTGTGAATTTGATTGTGAATTTAACTATAGTATTCAGCGATGGTAGGACAAGAGTTTAAGTTTGAGTGGATCTGTATAGTTAATTATGCTTAAATCCTCTTTACTAATCACAGCTTTTTCTGCGATTTCCCTTGTGAACTGTAAAAATGATGAAGATGAATACTAGTACATATACTTTGAAAGTCGACGACGGCCGCTAGGGTGCAACGAAAGGTGTATTAGTATTGCAAAATGTATGTCAATAAAATTGAATTATTGATTTTAAAAAAAAATCACTTTAATAACTCAACGTTTATTCTTTTATTAGTTTGGTGCAAATTAAAGCTGCTATATTCCTCCTATAATTGATGTCTCCTTATTAGCCAAAAAACTATATCGTGTAAGTATTTTTAGGCATCACTGAATCAAATTAAAAATGTGCCGATCTTCCCATATATTAGAGAGAGCATTTGGAAACATCTAATCCCAAGCCTCTTAAATATAGATATTCATATTGATTAATTATGCAAAAAAGTATAAGCGTTATGGCATGATTTCACATTAAAAGAAGGTGCAATAATTCAAACGTGCAGATAATAATGTTGGACCAATCAAAATGGATATATATAATATACACTGAAACTCTTCTATTGTGCCGGTTTTGGGTCTGTTGGTGGGTGGGATCAATGCTGTTAGAGCCTGCTATGCTTTTGTCTGACTGACCGCCAGAGTGACAACCACAGACCTATGTTACACCTACTTGCGTTGACACGTCAGTTCTCAGAATAGCTATAGAAGGGACAGTTATTGAAGGGTCTCACTGTATTAGCAAAAGCGATGAATTTTCAAATGTCTTTCAAGCTGAATAACACTGTGTTTCAATTTTGGATAGAAGATTTTGTCAAAATTTAGCAAATATGATTGTATGTCTTTTCAGAATGAAATAAAAATATATATTTTTTGAATTTCGACGACAAATTTTAAAAGTGCCATCAAACAGAATTTAAGAATGACAGAATGGAAAATTTGTTATCTTTATCAGCCAACAATTTATATAGTATGTGAGATATCAGAACGTCTCTCTTCTTTAACGTTAAATATGCATGAAGGAAAAGGAATAAAGATTATATTTGAAATGAGTCTCATCAAAGTGGTTTTAGGGTTCAAATAATTTATTATATAAATACGATATTTTCTGAAAATTATTTCTCCTCTCGGATAAGGTTTTCATTTAGCTAAGTCTTATGTAATCCAAGGTCTACTTTTGAACATGCTCCAAAAGAGAGGCAGTAAAGTTTGTTTCGCACTGCTGCATAAAATGAGGTAATAAATTACATTAGTTATTAATTCAAATTTGGACAGTTTATTTATTCTGTGGGTTCGGTAAAATCCACGAAGATCTTATCCTCAGCATAACTGTCATTAAGAAAAGAAACCTCTTTCTTCTTGGGACAAGTAAATGCAGAAAATTTATCACATTCACAGAAGACCATGTAAAACCACTTTTATGGCCTGCATTGTAAAATATGTAAATAAATCATCCTCTGTTTTTAACCTGTTTTTGGATCGTTTGAAACTTTTTCATGCTAATCTGTTCATCATGCCGGCATGTAATCAATTGATTTTTTTTTATGTATGTTAATGTTGGAATAGATGATCTATCTCAAGTTAAGTTTAGCCTAAAACACTTGGTATTAAGCTCTGAGTTAATTTCAAAAAGAAATAAAAATTTGCTGCAAAACTTCCAGACTGAAAAGGCGAACATGTTTCTTCTTTGGGAATGGAATTTGATCAATATCCTTGGGGATTTCATGAGAAATCGGGCAATGGTTTACGTCACAAAAAATCAACATCGTAAGTGACATTCTGTTGACTGAGCACTCAGAAAAGAATATTTACCCACAAACTGGCGATTGAACAAAACAAAATGAGATGTCTTTGATCGGAAGTAATGTAAATGTGGAAAGATAAAGAGAAAACAAGAGCATCGCATCAGGCAAGGGAAAAAATGAAGACAGAAAGTGCTTCAGGATCGCCTAATTTGACTCAGTTTGCCCACTTTTCGCAAGTAACGTGAAACACATTTTTTTGTTTTTTCTCCAAATTTGGCGACCCTTAGCTAGAAAGTCTTGCAGGAGATATTATCTAATTTGAAAAAAGGTGCATGTGTCTAATGTCCATGTTTGTGTGCAACTCTTATCGTGCTTAACACTTTGCTCCGAAAAAAGTAGCAAAATGAGGCACTCGATTACCCACTGTTAAATAATATCGACTGAAGGGTACTACTCTACTTCTATTGTAAGCAGTAAATCAACCTGCATAATATAATTTTTTACAGAATTAATAATTTCAATGCAGACGACCTTATAGGAATTTTTTCCTAGATACATTGGTGTCCAGGTATCGAACAATATCCTAGTCGAGGTCTTTAACCATTTGGATGTCACAAGTTGAAATTCACAAATAGGGTTCAAACTGTCTTTTGTCACTTGTTCGTGCACACGGTGAAGGCAAACTCAGTTGTCTAATCATTAAAACTTGATTCCTCGTGAATGTAGAGGAGATGCATATGTACACAAAATTAGTTGCAATTTTTTAATTTTGTCTTGAAAATGGGCCAACTGGAATCATATAAATTTTAAATTGTTTGACAAAATAGTTTTATTATCATATATGATGGAGAGAACCCATAATTTATCTTTGCGAAACAACATGATCTTGTTGTTTAAAAACTTTCGTTCCACAAGGCATTCACCTGATAAAATTGGCATCATCAAAAACATGATAGGGAGAACAAAAAAGACCTCGCTCACTGCTTACATAAAACTTATATAAAAAAATTTTAACTTTTAAATCGCATGGATTATGAACTTAATTCATCATCCAGGAGATAAAACGTCCTCTGCACATACGAGTAATTCAGACTAAAGTTCATAATATTTACAACAAGTGCCACAATAATTGGCTTAATCTTGACTAGAGAATTATCTTTGCATATTGTCCATTGCTTTTTATATCCTAGAATGAGTTTTTCAAGAAGTATGGATTTAAAGGCATTTATAAACCAATTGAAGAAGAGTTAAACTTTTTTGTGAACCAAAAAGTTAAGACTCAACTCGAGAAATTTACAAACACAGTGTATGGAATTAATTATAAATATTGTAGCATGTGCAATATTGGGCAGCTTTAAAGGTATTTAATATTTATAGTCGAAGAGCGTTAAGAAACCCTATAAAAAACCTGACAGTAAGGTGGATTGATCTGGGCACACAAAAGAAATTAAACACATGTTTGTTTTCTTAAGCTTAATTATGCTACCTCAATAATAATCTTGCTATAAAAGACTATTTATGCAAATGTATTACATGTTTGAAAATAATAATATTATCAAATTTTTCACAACTTCTTTCACAAATTATTCATTACAATGCACAGGTACGTCCACATTTGATTACACCTTTTTTAATAGATAAATCTTTCAATTTTCAACATATTTCAAGTTACGTATTTTACTTCTCGGGCGTAAACTTAAAAAATAGTGCGTTGAGTATTTCAAGATTTTGTTACATAATAATTGAAGGATCTAATCAACCAATTTGATGAAAAATTAAATAATAATCTGAAGATTATTTCTATTCACAAATAAGATTTAAAAACAGTGTGTTATTTTGAAACTCTTAGAATAAAACTTATTCTGAAGGATTTCGTTCTTACACCGAATTAATTCCAGGATAGATTTTCGCATTTTAAACAAACTTTCCAATTTTTCTTAATCTGTTTTACTAGTAGGATTCATGGAACAGAACAAGTTTTTTTGGAGATGAAAACCGAATTCAGGGCTGAAATAGAGTAAATATAACATGTCTTACAGGTTGTCGAATTCACTTGGATTGAAAAAGTTTACATTTTTCATATAATTCAGAAATATTCTGATGACAAGTAATGTTGATATTGACACTAAAACTTATGTAAGTGGACATTTTCTACTGCACATTGGCATAACATAACAAAATATAACAAAATATAAACATGTAAGACAGCCATCGTTACATGTCACACACCAGCTATGCGTTAGGCAATAATTTTCAACAATTATACGACCAAAATATGCTCAAAAATACCTCCTAAAATCTTGTGAAATGTTATGAAATTTCATTAGATCTTTGAAGTTCAATCTTTGTTATCTTTGTTGTCGTGTAGGTGCGATGGATAGACAGTGCATAGCATGGGTTGTGAGGGGGAAGGAATGAGAAAGTCTCAGGGAGTATGAGTGAGAAGGGAGTTGAATGTAAAATCTCACAAGAGAAGGATAAAATAGAAAGTTATTGATTGAAGGAAAGTAGGTGACCGGGCGCTGATCGGTTTGAGGGTAGTTGTGTCGATGAAGTCTGTGATTGTGGTTGCTGTCACGCGGCGAGCCAGATATCTAGACCCTGCATGCCCTGGGGACGCTATGTCGGCTCGTTGGAGGTGGCAGTTCTACTCGCGTTATGTCTACTTTCAGAAGCTTTTGCCAGACAGACAGTCCATCCATGTAAAGAGGAAATGGTCAGTGCCATACTCACCAACCCGGAAGGGAGTGGATTGGTGAGCGATCACGGACAGGGTGGACAGTTTGGAAAATCGCGGATAATAGGTCCACTAAATTCAGCTGCCGGGGATCAGTCCTGACGAGTTAAATTTACGGACGGGAATACGTATTGGGGTTCGGCAAAGAACCGCGGTACCTGCAAGGTGAGTGCGTGGTTCCAGTTTCTTTCGACGGGGGTCCTGTGTCCCTTTAATTCCACACCTAATTTGTAATAGATTTCAATTTCCGGGTTGTAAAGAAGGAACTAACGGTGGCGGCTGAGTGGCGTGACAACCTCTCGGTCGACTACGTTCGCTATAAGCAGGAAGCTGCGTTGGATCAAACGGAGAACAACCTTTGGGCCGATACTCCGCCCAACCAACGAAAAGGCACCGAGCGATCAGCACTGCGTGGGAATGGCACTGGCAGAGGAATCCCTGTGGTACCACGAACCCTTGCTCACGCAACTGGATAGTAAACGTCATTAACATTGAACTTCCTTTTCCTGTTTTATTTCACACTAATATAATCCAAGAATTCACCGCAAAAACCTATGAACTGCTGCTGAATGAACTACTATAAGGCGTAGTAGTTCACACGATGATCATTGAACCCAAATATATGGGAGGAAAGTTAGGCTTCCGATGTGTTTGGTCCCAGTTAGGCTCGACGTGACGCGATTACTAATAGAATAACTTCAACTGAGATATGGTTCTAAATGGTTATTTATGCGTTTCTCCAGAAAGAAGGCAGAGAGACTCCTAGGGATGTTCGACTCGAGTCCGATTCCTTCGACGATTCGATTCTCGGTGTCTGAGACTCGAATATCCAGACTCGAATAGGGGAGCCTCTCTACAGACTCTTAGTGCCGCATTGTGCCTTTGGATGTAGGTTGTTTCCACATTAGTTGAACAACTAGATATTTTGTGAGCTAAATGCTTGGGGTGTGCATGGCACGCCCTGCAGCTATCATCGGGAAAGGCATGGCTTAAAATGTGGCGACGGTATGTTAATTTGGAAATGACACCGTCTTGACATGCAAAAATGAAACCCTCCATGCCGGACTTCAATCCGGGTGATCTGAGAAAAGAAAAAGTTAGCTCACATGACATTGACTAATCCTCCACATTTCTGTGAAAGATGCTGTGCATCCTCTTATCGAGGACCTGCTCACGAAAGTTTTTCTCTTGTGCTTTCTTAATCCGGCCTTTCAGGAGTGAGAACTCGAGATAGATAAGATTTGATGCATTTTGCTCACCCCTAATACTGAAGTTAAGTCCGAGTGTTTTAGCAGCTTTCTTCGCTGCTTTGTACAGAAACGCTCTTTGACAAAAGAAGCATGATTCATTGACAACTGAATTCAGTATTATTATTTTTATTAGACCGCATGATCAAAATAGAACATTTTCTGATGGATTGACTTCATTAATAGTGAGTATTGTCGATGACCATTGATGTTTATTCGTAAGTATTTATAATTACATGTTTTTGTGGACAGTTTTGAACCTAATTTGTAAAATGTCACGACAGAGCATCCTAATTATCTTTTATTTGGGAAGATACTACAAATAAAGCATCTAGGTTAGATATATTGCATAGTGGATTAATGCAATTTTGCAACTTTGATGCAATGAAGACCTACAGTCTGTCAAGTTAAAGCGTGGGTGGCTTTACTCGCAGTCGGTAAGGTGTATCGACATGATTTTGGTGTCAAAATATTAAGAAGAGCTCCCTCTTTCATGCTTTTTGATTTAACATTCAGTTTGCTTTCAATTCTCATCTTGTTACCACGTTACAAAAAATCAGTTCCGTATACGCTTCGCGCGTCGAGGCTGTGTTCCTTTGTTCCCACCTAAAAGGTCCCAAATTGTCTCACAATCAAGCTGCAAAGTACATGGGAAAATCATCGTCGTTCGTCAGAAAGTGGGTAAAGCGGTATAAAGAGACCAAAAATGT
>NC_046660.1:26071745-26164399 GCF_010883055.1 Belonocnema kinseyi
GAGGGAGCTCTTCTTAATATTTTGACACCAAAATCATGTCGATACACCTTACCGACTGCGAGTAAAGCCACCCACGCTTTAACTTGACAGACTGTAACTTCTTTAACGAAAGTTCCTCTTGAATTAAATCTATTTTCCCTAAATTGTATTGTCGGAAATTTTTTAGCTTTTAAGGGCATGAACTATAACATTCTTTGACCATAGGCAAGACAATATTGTATCCAGAAAATAATTCGTCTCAAGTCGTCTATATGCAACTTATTACTTTCTTACAAAGACATTAAAGCCATGAATCTTTTTTTAAAGCAGATTACTTCAGTCACAATTTTCACCTAAAAGTTTCGACATTTCGACAAAAAACACTAAAATATGTTCGATCTGAAAGAAAAAACTTGCGATAAAAACTCAAATCGAAGCCTCATGTGGTCGGTTGTTACGTTGCAGAATGAGGGTTATTTCAAACCTGTAAAAAAATTAGCATAGAATATATATTGTCTAACAAAAGAAATACTTTAAAGAAAATTTATAAATTTCTGGTCAAATAGTTAAATGCTTAAAGCAGAATGATCTTTCAGTAGTGTGGGACCGAATCGCGAAAGGCTACCCAAAAGTATAAAATGGGCCAAATTATGTTACTTGGGTTTTTTTTCGGATTGCTGATTAAGAATCCAATATAAAAAATTCAGAAAAGGAAATGGCTAACCCAATATTAATTAATGATAAATGTGCATACAATTTAAAAACTTACAACAATGTCATAGCAAAAGCTTATGCTCTCCCTAAAGTTCACAAGTCTAATTTAAGTTCGAGAATAATTGTTTCTACTATTTGTTCTCCAACCTACGATTGATCAAAGTATATTTTAAATATTGTGCATGAACCGAAACTCATTCAATAGTTTTTTTAGATGCTGTGCCCATCTTTGACAGCATCCCACTAGATCTTGCTTTAGATTACATTGAAGAAAAACTTAATTTGAAGTGCAACTGAACAAAAATAACAAAAAAAAAGAATTTCTTATAGCTACAAGAATGATTTTAATTGGTACTGTTTTTTCAGCAATAAATATCATAAACAAATTTCAGGTAGCACTATGGGTTCACCTTCACTTCTAATTGTTTCTGATTTGGTTTTCCAAGATATTGAAAATAGAGCTCTACAAAACGTTTGTTTAAAAAAAAAACAGAATACTTTATATAATTATTTGTTAAAAAAGAAAGACAGAGATTCTATGTAAAATTGATCTGATGTTGTTTATCTAATTGAGGCCTCGTTGGCTCAGCCGGTACCAATGGAAATTTTTCTGTGTACTTCTACTGGGGCTTCGGTGGGTCAGCAACCGCCTTAAACTGTAGGTCCCCTCAAAAAAAGCTGGCGCTATACCATGGATAAACGGGCTCTGTACGGGAACACAACCTTGGGTGTCAAAGCTGATTTCGAGAACTCGAAAATGAGTCAGCAAATAATGAACATACACACACATACACTTCGATGACACACCAAGAAAGTGCTTTGAATATCTGCCTCTAACTGTTGCTTATCAACAAAATAACATTCCATCTTCAGGCGGAGAATTTTTTTGACGTTGCAAAAAATCTAATCTGATCAAATGCTATCTTTGTAGAATCGTGATGAATGTGAATGATCTGGAAATTAGAGTTCTTTTAAGTTCCTAATACTAAATACAAAGCTTAAGTATCTCAACTTTTTCTAGTATTTCGGAATTATTTATGTTGATTAAGAAGTTTTCTGTAACGTGACCTAAGAATTTTTTTCTAGGTACACAGAAAATCGCCGATCCTCAATTGTAAACCGAAATCGGTGCTCAAGGGAGTTGCAACAAATTTGAGCCACACAGGTTCATTCGGAGAATCTAGGGGAAAAGCATCATTTAGACACTGTTTTTCTCATCCAGAGCAACGTGAAGTGTCGTCTAAAAACTGTCAGTCACCTGTCAAGATGATTTTGTCGTGTGTTATTTGGATGAAATAGATGTTGATAAGCAGGCAAGTTATAATAATAATTACCTAACTTTTAAATTCCTCCCATTTACCAGTGACTATTAGTGTCTATGAATAAAAACTGTACTTGGCGTGATATAATATCCAAATTTTAAGTTAGACAAAAGCTACATGATATTCAAACCACCAAAGCCGGGATGTAAAAACTAATTTGCGCTCCAAATATAATATGACCCCTTTTTACAAGTCCTACCGCATTAAGATCATAGGTCTATAATCAAATGTTTCAAATTTGCTCATCTGGCCTTCAATCCACAATTATTCCACCGGAGACATAAGACCGGTGTATCCAGGAAATAAATCCTTCAGAGTCTTTGCTGCTGAATTTATTAATTCTGTAAGAAAAAAATCAGAAGGTAAATTTTAATGTAATTGACATAATACCCATTATAATAATTAAGTCAGGCAAAGCTTAAAAATCCTACATGGGAAATGATAGCGAACATGCTAACGGATGTCCCTGCTCACTTTTTTGTGGGTTATTCCTAAAAATTTTAATTTTTCAAATTTTGATTCATTTGCATGGCACTAAGAAATTAGTATCGATTTTATCAGGGTTAGATTCCCCCGGTTTTTTTCTAGATTAATAAATATTTTGTCTTCGAAATCTGGGCAATGATAGCGAACATGCTAACGGACGTCCCTGCACATTTTTTTGTGAGTAAATCCCAAAAAATTTTGATTTTGCTCAAAACGTGTGTGTATATTTCGAGGTTATGTGTGTTAAAATTCTTCCGAGCGTTACTTCCAAACTACACAATACTTTTAGCCGAAAGCTTTGGACTTACAAATAAACATAGTAACTAATATCCCGGAACTAACCTTGTTTGTAGGGAATTAAAAAAGTTTATTTTGTGAATAATTACCAAATTATCGGAACAACAGATCTGAAAAATGACTCTAACCTCAAAATAATGTACATGCATAACATTTTTTTAGCACAATTGAATTTCTTTATTATCCCTCATAAAAGAGTGCGGGGGCGTCCGTTATGTTATTTTATAGCATCTCCAAATTCAGTTTTTAAACATTTTCATTTTTGTGGGAAAAAGCCGGGAAAAAGCTTTAAAATGTTTCAAAAAGATTTTAAAATTAGGTACATACACTTGAAAAATAATAAATCTTAAGTATTTAATAACTTCTAATTCTATATTTCGAAATTTATGAACTAATAACTGTAACTATTTCTGATTAAAGAATTTATAACAATTTGTCAACAATTTAGTAGAGTTTTTAAATTAAACGAATCATTCGAGTCAGATTCAAAGATTTTGTTTTATTCATCTCATTCAGTAGAAATTAATCCTTTATTGGTTAAGTTTGAAAGAGTTAGATTTAAAAACCTAAAAATGAATATAAATTCGTATCCGCCTTACTCGGTTTACCTAAAGGCCGCTTGGCGCAAGTAAGAATTATTATTATTTTTATTGTTCTAATGATCACTAAACAAAATCCAAGATCTGCGAAAATATAATTAGTTAGGTAACGTACATTTAATATATAATGATACTCCAGACGCCATACGTCGTGTGAAAGTAAATAAGTAAGAAGACCATGTTCTTGTTTTAAAACGACTTTTTCCTGAATGAGATGAAATATAGTCCATTTCAATCTATCTGAATCCATAATATCTGGCGATTGCTACTTGTAAATCCAAACTATGTGTACACATCTAACTAAAAGGAAAAGTTCAAACCTTGACAATCCAGTTGAGTCCTATATATTTTAAAGAATATAGAGTCCGTTCCAATCCTGAATTTGGCTTATATGCCCAAAAAACTTGTTCCACCTGAAAACCGATTTAAACCAACCACTAAAAAAATAATGCAATCTGTTGCAAAAGAAAAAAACCCGATTTTTGTCACAACAATTTATCTCTTTTCAATTCGATGAGTCCAACTGGTTAAACAGATTCAGAAAAATGAAAAGTTTATTCGGAATAATGAGAAATCGTTGTGGAATTGATTGGGGATAACAGCAAAATCATTTAGAATAAGCTTTATTCCGAGGGCTTTAAAAAAGAAACTATTTTTAAATGAATTGTGAACAAGCATAATTTAGCAGACTATTAGGAAACTTTATGGCCCTATAAATAATTATCCGACACCCTAGCCTCTGGGGCGGGAGGGGGTCGCTTTAAATTTCAATTGGAAACCTATATTTTTTATTTCAGATTCAGATACTCCATAAAAACAATACATAAGTTTTATTTTCAAAACAAAAATTACAATTCGCACTAGATGTCGATGCACTTGCGAAAAATGATATTGCTGACTTTTCAAGAAATGTGCTTCGTAACAAAAGATAAAGAAGACAAATGGTTGGTTTGTTTGGAGCTGTGATGCGTTAAACAAATATGGTCACAAAGAAAACTAATTTAAAGGACAGTTATGCAAAGGATAAGGTATTTAGGATATTCATAAAAATCCGGAGAACTAAGGGTAAAAATTATAATTGTTATTAATACAAGTCATTACTTTCTTTTCTGGAGCAGAATGAATAAATGTATTACTTCTTGTTTGGATTCTGCTTAAAAGCAGACTTTGTAGAACCTAAGACTTAAGTAAATGAAAATCTTATGTAATAGAAGAGCTACATAATTTGTTCAAAATATTTTATTGATACAAACTATTATTTGAACTCAAAATACCCTTTGATGAGACCATTTAATAATCTATCTTTATTCCTTCTTCTTTACACGTCTTTGACGTAAAAGAAGATAATCATCAATGTGAAAAATTCTGTAATATCCAAAATAATTTAGGGCAACTTGATAAGCTTGCAATTAATAAATAAATTTTCAGAGGGCCTAATTTCGAAATTTAATAGTTTTGAAATTAATTTCTGCGTAACTTGATACATTTAAAATTTATAAACTAGGGCGCGCGATCCTTGATACTTGCGCTTCGCGCTCGAAAATATATTTGCCTAGTACTTCGCGCTCGCTGATATATTCACCTCGTACTACGCGCTCGGTCTTAGAATTTACAAAAAACTTGTGCGCAAGCCTTTAAAAATTAGAGACCAAGGCATCAACAACCGCCATTTGATGATTGTGAATTCTCTTCTGTTAAAGCTCCATCGGCTTTAGTTAACACATTTTCATCACGTATCTCATTCGATTTAATTGGAAATGCGAATTTTTTTATAATAACTTCAACTTTAATATATCATATATTATATTTTTATTTGTACCTTGGTCTGCGTCCGGTAATTCGGATATTGCAAAATAGAGCAAAATATTATTTTTAATGATTACCTTAACATTTGTTTCCTATTTCACATTAAATTTTATTCTTAGCCGCCCTTAAAAATGTATATCATTTCAATAAATGTATACTATTACCTATCATAATATGCACTAGCCTTGGAACAACAGTATTTTCATTGTCTTATTCTTGTCATTGAAAAATGCGCATTCTAATAAAATATAAATTATTATTAAACATTTTATTCCAGCGCATATTATTTTTCCATAAATTTAATTTGTTTATATTAAAAGTGGATATAATTTAGCCGCAAAATTTTGGGCGAATAAAATCTTATCGTCTCTTGTGTCCTTTTCCAAAAATTTAATTTTTAATCTTATTCTTACGATTGAAAGAAAATCTACTAGTCCTATGTAAAAATTATCAATAACAAATTTATACATGTTTTCGGCTGAACAACTTTTGTCTATAATTTTAGTTTGTTCCTTGTGTCGTTTTTCCAAAAATTTAATTTTTTCAATTTAGAAGGTTATTTTTTACGATAAAGGAAAAAACTACGTGGCCTGTCAAAAATTATTCATAAAAATTTTTAATAATTTTTCGGTATTTTTCGGAAGAGTAACTTTGTCTATTTATTTTTGTGTCTATTTCAGAATATGGTTTTAAAAATTTTAGAATTGAGATTGCTTTAAGTTGACACATCAACTGTTGCATATTCGTTAAGAATTTTTTTTTCTTTTTTTGTTGTTGAAATTTTTTCTAAATCTTCGTTCCTTTAATCTTTTTAGTAGTGTTAAAATTGAGGGTAAAAAAATTTAGAAAATAATTGTGTTTGTTTTCTAGTCTTCCCAAAATTACAGATATGACACATTATTGAATATTTATAAATAAAATCTAGATTAATGATATATAGTAAGTAATTTACTCGGTCTGCTTAAATAGAGAAAGGAAAAAAAATCTTAATCTAACTCACAGTATAACAAGAGAAAAAAAAATTTTAAAGAAAAAGAAATAATATTTTGTTCAGTCTCATTCAATTATTTTATTTCAAACATGAAATAATCTTAAATTTCAATTATTCATTCAAATGAAGTTCAATTTTAAGTTTTAAGAATTAAACTATTCCAGAAAGAGTTAAAAATAAATTTATTTCAAAAATTAAGAATCTTGAGAATTAAATAGTTTGTAATAATTATATTTCAAAGTATAGGTAGCAGATTTATAATTGAAAACTTTTAAATATCATCTTTGAAATCATTTAAATCAGCTTGGTTTAGAAAATTTTATATATACATCTATAACATTTCAAAATTCTAGATTAGAAGTCGTCAAAATGAAAATTTTCAAATTTTAGTTCTACAAAATTGTTAATCTTGAAGTGGTACACCTGCAAAACTGAAGAGCTTCATATAGAAACTTTTGTTTTACTTTTAAAATTTAGGACGGAAAATTATGCCAGTCGTGGGATTCCTCATTTGGTGCTCTTCAGTTTAAATAATTCTAAGAAAATATTTAGAAATATTTCAAACCGTTTCAAAATATTTTTATTATTAAATAACGTTTATAAATTTTCTAAACATTCTCTTGTTTTAACTTATTTACAAATCATCTAAAAACTTGTGTAACATCTGAATACCATGTAAAATTGTTTGGATTATACGAAGATGTTTCCCAGTGGGCATAAAGTTGGGCAGCGCCTTTACGACATCGTTACGACATCTTTACGACAACTTTACGACATCCTATGTCCACGTCGTTAAGGTGTCTTTACGATATCGTAAATAAGTCGCATGATCTGACGATATCTTTATGACATCGTAAAGACAGCAAAACGACATGGACATAGGATGTCGTAAAGTTGTCGTGAAGATGTCGTAACGATGTCGCAAAGACGTCGCTAAATTTTGTGCCCACTAGGTTCACATCTGGTGAAGTATACAAATCGACTTAAGCCTTTTCCGAATGCCTTTTTGGTATTCTGTTAAATTTATATAATTTAGAATTAATAATTAAGAATGAGTTAATTCCAAGTTTCCTCAATAATTCCAAATAAACTGTTATTCTTTAACCTTCATCGACTACCGCTGCTGGCTTGCAGTCTAATTACGATATCCACTACTAGGGTTGGACGTCAAGCAAATCGTCAGCGGACTATTAACGAACATTAATATAAATCGGAGCAATATTGTCCATGCGCTACCATTATTTCTAATAAGAAAACTGAAAAAATGGGGTTGCAACTACTGGCCGCAAAAGTACACGGTGGAAGGAGGTAAACTTTTTGTTCTTTATTATGGTGGGCTTCATTTTATCGATTTCTTTTTGAAGTTATGATATTATTAAATTGGTTTCTTGGGGGGGGGGGTTCTTTGGGGGGGGGGTCTTTAGGGGGGGGTCTTTTGCAAATTCATATAGTATTGGCCTGCATTATGATGTTGACGATGGATTAGAAATTTGACACACTAAAGAACTTACCGAATCCTCTGAGTGAATTTGCAAGGGAACCACTGAAACCGTGCAGATTCCATTATCCACAATTTCTGGATTATCTGTCTTTTTCTTATACGTGCTGTGGCTTCAAGAAGCATAACAACCGTATTACACAATTAACTTCAAGTTATCAGGTTTCATTGTATCCGTGAGTGGAAGGGAAATATTACGATCTTTGAAAATCCATAATTTCTTAGGATCTAATAAAGATTCTAAATCCGAATGTAAATTCCTTTTTCATTTCTTTAATCGAATGTGGATAATTTTCTTCTTTAGATTCTTCCAAATCGTTGTATGCTGGGTACATTCTAGCATTTTTATTTTTTACGTGCATATTGGGACAAGTGCATGGTTTAAAATCTGGCAGTTCTGAAAATAAAATGTCTTTGAAGTATGTAATATTAGCGAGCCTATCTTTGTTGTACATTCAAGGAAAGACGAATTTAGCTTCAGTCAGGAGAATCAAGTCTGCTGTTAATTAAGTGTGGCATGTTCCACGGTTCATTCATCTCACCGTGCTGAAACAATCACGGAAATGAGCAAAATATCTGATTCTGAGACGCTATGATACATCAACTTCTATTTTAGATGGATAAAACTTTGATCTATCAAGCCAAAATCACCCAGATGCTGCGACTTTTTTAATAATACTTTCTATCCCCTTTACGAATTGGAAAGTTGAGCTAAAAGTCCGTTACGCATGTCGCCAAATGTCGACTTGGCCATGTATTTTATAATATTATCTTTAATCTGATTGATTTTCTGCTATTGAGTTTTAATGAGTACAGATTTAATAATTTTACTATAAACACTTATCATGTCTTTGTCGATGTCATTTAACTTATAATTTTAATGTGTGATTTGCATTTTAGCGCGAGCTGAATTATTTGCGCAATTTGTATATGTACCTGTGTATTTCTTTGACATTAAGTAGATTTATTTTCACAGCAATATTTAAACTTTTGAAATGAGCAATATTTAAATTTTTGAAATGAGAAATTAAATTAAAAAACAACTTCATTGGAATTAGAAATAAAAAAATCTGATAGGGTCTTTTCGAGAAATTTTGAAGTATCCATTTTCGCTTAATGGAAAACTATTTGTTGGATAACTATTAAAACCTAACAAATTGTTTCGCAGTTGCCTAAAATTTTTAGTACTTATATCTTGTAACGAAGTTTTATGTAAAAGTAACGAAAAGATGTAAAAACAACTTTCCGGAGTCTTCCCAAAGCTGTACTTAACCTCTGAACGCGAGAACCGAACCACCCACAAATACAGATTTGGTAAACAATCCGTCCAGTCAGGATGACACCAAGGTCGGCAACATGGCTGAGCAAAGAAAACGGAAGAGACATCACGTCCATCAACGCATTTCTGGATAAGAATCCTAGCACTTTAGAATTAGAAGCCACCAGTAAGAATGGACATACGAGAAACTGACAGCTTTTCAACACTAGGGCAGACGACAGTGAGTGTTGAGATTCACAGAACACAACAAGGAACCCAAAGAAATCAAGAGGGTGAACTCGTGACACACAGTCTCCATGCGTAGCCACGGGCGGCAGCACCGATTGGCTGACACGATAACGGCGGCCATATTCACCGGCCAATGGGGGCTGTACTACAACTAGAAACCATACGAAACACCAGCGCCACTACCAGTGAGGATGAGCAGACCGAAAACTGTCGCTTTTGGTTCCTGACTCGACGAGGAGAGTAGTCGCCGCTGACACAGGGGTGGAAACAGAAGATTTAAATTGGAACTAAAAAGATTGTGAGGTGGATCACAACACGAAGGCGAAATTGGCCAGTTAGCTGCAAGGTGAGTAGTGAACTTGTGCCATTTTTCCCGCGAGTGTTCCTCAGCCCTGGTGACGGACCTCCACGCGGTGTGTTCGGTGCATTCCGCGTGATTGTGATCTCGAAGTCGCGAAGTAAAGTCAAACGTCCAAGACATCCCCACAGTTGCAATCAGCCCGACTCAAAGCCCGACTGTAGCCTAGTTGAGGCGGGCGTCTTCCAAAAGAACCGTTGATATGGGAACTCGATAATGAATGCCGGCCGGCGTGATTGATAACGCGAGAGTCTCGGGCGACCAGTTTGTAATGTGTGGGGTCCCTATCTATTGTGCTCGAATTAAAAGAAGCTAGTCGACCTGCCAGTAGGAAAAAAGTGAAACAGATTTCTCGAGGCTTGAGTAGGTGGTCACCTAACTGGTGTCTTTAATAAATTAAAAGAGACACGTAGGTTGTTCATGGGTTGATATAGTGCGACCCGCGAACTCGGTTGACTTTAAAAGAAATATCGTTCAGGTTAGAGGCAGGTAAGTGGCACATCCATTTATTATAGTTAGGTTTTTTTTCTTATCCTGGGCCCTGCCCGGCGAGGTTGGTTTAACAGAAACAACCGAAGAGAGATGAGAGGGATAAGATTTTTTGATCTGGTTGTTCCAGTTTCATTATGTGTTCACTTTGGACATCGAGAAAATGTACCGACAAATTAATGTGCATCCTGATGATTGGAATCTTCAAAGAATTATTTGGAAGACTGAATTTAATGAAATCAAATATACTAGTTAACTACAGTGACGTATGGGTTAGCCTGTGAACCATTCCTTAACCTTCGCATCATGCAACAGCTTATTGAAGATGAATAGTCTAAATTTCCACTTGCTACAGCCACACAGGAAACAGTCCAACAGGTGAATCCTTTATGCTTGCCGGGCGATCTTCCTCTTGCGAAGAGGATAAGTAAGTATCCAGAGATTCTTGAAGGAACACCAACAGATAAACAGGTTTTTCCAGCTTCTGTTCCAATAGATCAATAGGCTACTGTCCACGCTTTGGGAATGAATTGGAATCTAACCTCTGTCACTTTATACTTTACATGTTCATTTCCAGAATCAAATAAAATAGCAAAACGAACCACCCTTTCTACTATCGCTCCAATTTTTGACTCTTTACGAATTCTAGCACCAATCATCATAAACGCAAATATTGTTATTCAAGAACTTTGGTCTCTCAAACTTAACTGAGATGATTTCTTACTAATTTTGTATCAGAAAAGTGGAAGGCGTTTCTTCCACAAATTCCAGATCTCAAAATCATTTCATTTTTCGATGGTTTCGAATGACATCACAGAGTTCCAATGAAATTCACGGTTTTTTCGATGCGTCTAAACAAGATCCGGTTGCTTTTGTGTTTATTAGGTCCACTGATCGAGAAGAAAAAGTTGAAAGAACCTTTGTCTGCTCAAAAACAAAGGTAGCTCCACTGTAAGGACTAAAAATTCCTCGATTTGAAATGTCAGCAGCTGTCCTTCTTAGAAAGCTAGTACGGCACACTGTGCAAGTTCTTCATGCTGATGGATTGATGCTTTGGACTGATTCCTTAATCGGCTATAAATGGATCAGCAATCATCTATCTCGATGGAAGGAGTTTATCCACAATCCTGTTGTTTTATCCAAGAAACTCTTCCCATGGAAAAGTGGCATTACATACCAGTTGAAGAAAACCCGCTGACTGTGCTACTCGAGGACTGACTCTGCTGCAACTTTATCAACAACGTGTCTGGTGGACTGGTCCAGACTGGCTTCAAGAACTCTCTTCATCATGGCCTAATAAGTTCGAAGCTCTGTCCACTGAACACAATCTTCAAGAACATCCTGTTCAATCAACTGGTGTCACTGTTAGTCCGTCCAGCACTAATTGGGTTCTGCTCGACAAATACTCAAACTTGACTCGACTCCTGTGAATCACAGCTCTCTGCAAGCGATTTATTCTGCGCCTTAGAAAAAAGCAGAATCACTCTTAAAGGCCCCAATCAAAACTCAGGAATTAGCAGAAGCTAAAATTTTCTGGGTACGAGAAATTCAACTGAATTCTTTCAGCAAGGAATACAGGATAATGGAAAAGGGTGATTCACTACCAAGTTCCCATTATCTTGCACATCTCACGCCTTTCATCGACACGGAAGGACTTGTACATTTAGAAGGAAGGCTTCAAGCCTCAGATCTTCCATGAAATTCGAAACATTCGTTTATTCGGCCAAGAAAGGCTTCTTCGACTCAGTTAATTATCTCAGATGCTCATGAACGATCATTGAATGGAGTAACACAGGATACCTTGTTACTTATCAGATGCGTGAGATATCGAAAAAAGCGAGCTCAATTACTAATGGGACAATTACCTGCTAATCGTACCACACCGTCATGTTCATTTTTTCATTATGGCATTGATTATGCTGGGCCTCTTATGATTAAAGCTTGAAAAGGGCGGGCGGTTCGCACTTAAAAAGCTTACATTGCTTTATTTGTCTGCCATTCGACATCAGCGATCAATCTAGAATTAGTCACCGACTACACAGCAGACGCCTTTATCGCAGTTTACAAAAGATTCACTGCAAGACGTGGCATATGTGCTACCCTACGCAGCGACTGCGGGACCAACCTGAAGGGTGCTTACTCGGAACTCCGAGATCTATTCTCCTCATCTTCGAAGCAACTTGGTAGCCTATCAGCACTATTGGCCAACAACGAAACGCAATGGCTCTTCAATCCACCAGCAGCTCCTCATTTTGGAGGAAAATGGAAAGGTGGAGTAAAATCAGTTAAGTTTCATCTCCAACGAGTGATCGGAGATAATCTCCTTATTTATGAAATGATGAATACTTTGCTGTCGCAAATTGAAGCTGTGCCTAATTCCAGACCTCTCTGTCTTCTTACTGAGGACCCAAACGACCTCGGAATTCTTACACCAGGACACTTCCTGATCACTAAGATAAGTCCTCTACCAGTCTACACAAATACATTGTAAATCTTTCGTTAAATCAATTTAATGAAGGCGGGCGGAAATTTTAAGTCAAGCGATTAAACTTAACACTAGAGACATGAAGGGGAAAGAAGACAGCTAGACTTTACTCGAAGTTTTTACCTCCGCAGTAGTTTCTAGTAACTACGTTGCATTTTTTCACTACGCCACATTTACTCTACATCTCGCTCTCTTCTTCTCCATCGGCCTCTCTTCATATCTTTCTCTGTTTAGGTCCTCTTGCTCACACTCTTTGAGAAAATTCTAGAACCCTCTCTAGACCCAGTTGCGCCCTTCGCTGTGGGTCAGTAATCCCTCGGCTTTCGATCCGCGTCGATTTCTGAGCATTCTCTTGTCGTAAAACAAAGATCGTGAACAACGTACAAAAGATGAGTTTCCTTTGTTGTATCGTAGCAATATTATGCGATTTTCTTAAATTACTGATCACTTCTCTAAGCTATTTTACTGTTTAAGTTTGGTGAATCTTTTCTTATTTAATGTAAAAATACTAAGTCGATACGCATTTTCTCTTAAATGTTAGTACTTCTGAACCAGAGTTCACCAGCATTCACAAGGTCCAGTAAGATCTCATCCTTGTCAGGCGTAAGGTGAACCGCTCAGCTGACAAGGTACCTTGTGAATACTCCAGAAGTCTCTCTTTCTTGCACATACGCTCCTAACTTATAATGCTCCTGGAAAAGTTACACCCGCATTCACAAGGTTCGGCTAATTGTCTCCTTGACAGGCTTAAGATACACCGCTCAGCCGGGAAGGTAACCTTGTGAATCCTCAAGAAGTCTCTTTTCTTAGAATTCTTGTTCTTTCTTTTCTAAGTCATGCTTTTAAAATATTATTGAATATAAGACTGCTTTGAGCTAGAGAAGTTTTCAGATTCCCTATTAAAGTTATCAGTGATTATACTCATACAAAATGAACAATTGTAATAATAGAGGTTTTTCTGTCCTCGTGTTGTGATCACAACTGATTTAGTGCTGTATGTGAATGATTCAATTTATAAAAAAAAGAATAATCAGATGTGAAAAAGTATGTTAAAGGTTTCGTTTACCAGTGCTAGTTTAGTGTGTTTACGCTTAAGAGAGATTCAATATTAACAAATTTCGTAATTTGGTATCTTTAAGAATTCGGGGCTTTTTTATCAATCTTGAGATATTTTACAATGTTTTCGAAAAAAATTCAGATTATGTAAAGGTATATGCGAACGATTTAAGATACGTAAATAAAATATAGATATCTTAAGCCAGTTTTTTCACTTTCAAATATTTTTTATAATTTAGGGAATAATTCAATTAAGCTTGTATGATTCTCGTAAAGCTATATTTTTTGGTCAAAAATTAATCTTTTTGTTGGAAAATCATATATTTTGAATGCATAATATGTTAAAAATATACTGTAAAAAGGAAAAAGAAAAATATTGAATATTTATGGAAATATTGTTAAAAATGTCAGAGTCCGCATACCGTCACTAATCAGGTAGTCGGAGCGCTTGGATCGGAGCAATGTTTCTTATACAAGAGGTTTGTATATTTTTTTTCTCATAAATTCTGGAAAGGCTGATTACATTTGCAGGGGTCATAACTGTTAAAAAAATAGTCGAAAATTTGGACTTTTTTTTTAATTTTTCAACGATGTCCGGAAAGCGCCAAAGTGAAGCCTCCAAAAAAGTTGTTGCATGGCCGGCAGTTAATCTCAGGAACGGCAAGTCTGAAACAAAAAAACCAAACGGTTCCTTAAAAAGGAAGGTTCCTTACGTAGGAATTTACCACATTTATAAGAAAATTAAAAAAAAATGGCCGACGTTTGAAAAAAGCTCTATAAACCGGCGTTTTTTGGACAGGTTCTAATATAAAATAAATCTAGAAAATTTTATTTTGTTAAATTGTTGTAAATTCCTATAGAATACACCTAAATAAACAAAACGAGACGAGGTTCATTAAAATCGGTTCAGTATTATTGAATCACTCATTGTTGTTTTGAGTATTTCTTCCTAAACAACGTTTCGATAAGTCCTCATTGGTCAATTTTTCGACAAATGGCTTGATGCGCTCTCGAACTTTTTCGCTGAGAGCCGGTTTGTGTTTAAACGGTTCATTTCTCACAAAAGATAACATCTCTTAAAAATATTTTAGGAGCGGGTTTTTAGAGATCTAAGGAAGGGGAAAATACAATTTTAAAAAATCGATTTTTCAAAAATTCTAATTAAGATTAGTACCTTAGCACATAAGTAATCGAACGAAAAAAACTTTTTTATATCTGATAAATGGAAAAATTATTGACAGCTGCAGCAGTTTTCGATGCCTCGGGGCAGGCGCTTAAAGAAATATTTTGCAGGGTCGTCATTTTGTAAAAAAATCACATGTTTTTTTGCACTTTAACAATGTAAGAAAAAGATGTTAAAATTAATAAATGATCTAGTTATTTTATCAACTTTAAAACATAATTAAAATTGATTGATTTCACCCTTTTTGAAGGTATCTCCCCCCTTAAATAGCTCACTCCTCCTTTTTACCTGCAGCTTCTCTACCCAGCCAAACAAGCACATGAAAAAGTTTTACACGTTGTGTATGGATGACGTCTAGTCACTATACGACTCGACCTTCTAATTTTAAGCCTCGAAACAAACATATTCCCAGTGTGCATAAAATTTGGCGACATCGTTACGACATCTTTACGACAACTTTACGATATCCTATGTCCATGTCATTACAATGTTTTTACGATATCGTAAAGACATCGTTAGATCATACGACATATTTACGATATCGTGAAGACGCCTTAACGACATGGATATGAGATGTCGTAAAGTTGTCGTAAAGATATCGTAACGATGTCGTAAAGACGTCGCCAAATTTTGTGCCCAGGGGGTTAATACCTCGGGATTTGTAAATATATATATTCTAAACTACCTTTAAATGAATATTAAAAAATCTGCTGGTTTTCGCATTTCTCCCACATGCGTTCACAGACCTTTTAAAATCAAAGGTCAATGGATCGAGAACTGTAATTTAAAAAGTGTGACGTATATCGGGCTTCACATTCGATTTTGACCAAAATGTTAACGTTTTTACATTATTCTCAACACTTTTATATAAAATCTAATACATTTTTAAATGAACTCTGTCTAGGATTGCTTATTTAGACATTGAAAAATAAACCACCAATTGTATTTATCATGATTACTTTGATATTTGTTTTTTATTTTACATCAAATTTTTATTCTTAGCTATGCTGGAACATGTATCATTTCAATAAATCTACATAATTACGATTTACAATTGGCATTGAAATTAAACATTCTTATTCTTATTGCCTTGTTTTTATTATTTTTAAAATTTTTGAATCTTGTTTTTTACGATTAAAGAAAATCTATGCTTCCTATCCACAAAATATTCTTTAAAAATTCATATATTTTTGTTTGTTTGAATAAATTTCATCTAATTTTCGTTAAAAAATGTCCAGAGCCTTCAATTTTTGTAAGATTTTTAATTTTTTTTTAAAATTAAGTTTATCAAATTCTGGAGAGCTTGACATATATTACAAATAATTTTCTCATTATTCCATTTATTTGTTATAAACAAATTAGAAAATAGTCTTATTATCGGTAAAAAAATTTTCTGTTTACTAAAAGTGCTTCATATTAATGTACGAATGATATATAATTACAAGAATAATTTAAAAGTTTATAATAACCATTGTTATAAACAATTCTTATGGCAAAATTTTAAAATTTAAGATTTTTTCAAATTATAATTTCCTTCAATCGCCAGTGCAAAAACAAAAATTTTTTTTATAAAACTCGTTATTATAAACTTTTAAATTATTCTTGTAATTATATATCATTTCTACATTAAAATAAAGCCCTTTTAGTGAACAGCAAATTTTTTTACCGATATTAAGACTATTTGCTAATTTGTTCATAAAATTTTGTTTATAACAAATAAATAGAGCAATGAGCAAATTACTTGTATTCTATCAGTCCCTAAAAATTCATTTAAGACAATATAAAGTTTACCTAATCAGTTATTAAAGCGGAAAAAATTTCAGTTTTTCCATACTTCAAGTTAAAAATAATTAATCAACAAGTAAAAGAGACAAAAGTTCAGAGCGTCAAGTTTTTCAGAATAGAATGAACTTGAATTTAAAAAAAAATTAAAAATTGGACATAAATTGAAGGCTCTGGACATTTTGGGACGAAAAAAGAAATTTTTGAACGAAAACGACTTGAAACTTGTTTTTTTTCTGACTCAGGGAGCCTTAGAACGTCAACATTTGATTAGATCCGCGGACGAGAATTTTCGCATAAAACTAATACCTTGTTATTATAGATGAGAATGTAAAAATACAATCGTATTTTGCTTCTTTTAGTTCAAGATTTTATTGTTCTGCTGTCAAATTCCAGACAATTTCAATACTTTATCAATCATAAATGATGAGAATTTAATAAATTATACAAAATTTTTATCTCTTTTTTGGATAAACAAGTTTGACCATAAAATGGAATTTATGAGTTTATATTATTTTTTGTGCAATGAAAACTTGAATTTTAGATTTTTCAAAAAAACCAAAAATCACATTTGCAAACATTTCTGAAAGATGAAGAGAAATTTTAAATAAAATAATAATTTTGTACGCCCACCTTTAGTAGAAAATAAAGCTTCAATAGCACGAGGCATACTGCTCATACAGTTTTCAGTTTTAATTTTTATCTCTGGGCAAGGTTTCCAAATGGGATTGAGTATTCGAAATAGATATTGCGTAGTCGTAGGATGCTCCTGTACTCTTCAGATTACTCCTTCAGACACCAATTCTAAATATCTCTATATTAGCTGTTCCTATTATGTGTAGTGACTACACAATATCCCAGTGGGCACAAATGTTTGCGACGTCTTTACGACATCGTCGCGACATCTTTACGACAACTTTACGACATCCTATGTCCATGTCGTTTCGATGTCTTTGCGATATCGTAAAGATATCGTCAGATCATACGACTCATTTACGATATCGTAAAGACACCTTAACGACATAAACATAGGATGTCGTAAAGTTGTCGTAAGGATATCGTAACGATGTCGTAAAGAAGTCGCCAAACTTTGTGCCCACTGGGTATTCCTGGTATATGGAAAATCGGCTAAGACATTTATTTTCGCTGATCCAGGGATCTTTCTAAATTCCTTCATTCGTTTGCAGCTAAATGATTAGCTATATTAAGGAATAATATATTTAAAAGCCTAATTTAAAAAAAAATCTAAAGCAGAAATTGCTACCGAACTTGAAATCGGTTATGGCAGTGTTCAAAACTTTGTATCTTACAGAGATTAGTGCTTCTTACCGGACAAAAAGATTAGGCCAATTGATAAAGGGCGTGATGTTGCCCAAGGACAACGCCAGGTCACGTGCAGTGAATATAGTGTCAAAATTGGATCAACTTACTTAAATTATAACCAGTGTGTACAAAGTTTGGCGATGTCTTTACGACATCGTGACGGCATCTTAATGACAACTTTACGACATCCTATGTCCCTGTCGTTAAGGTGTCTTTACGATATCGTAAATAAGTCGCATGATCTGACGATGTCTTTACGACATCGTAAAGACAGCGAAACGACATGGACATAGGATGCCGTAAAGTTGTCGTAAAGATGTCGTAACGATGTCGTAAGGACGTCGCTAAATTTTGTGCTCACTAAGTACAGAAATCCCCTGCCTACAAATCGGACTTATGTCCATGCGACTACCATATTTCTCCAGTCATGAAAAAATTCTTGACAGGGCAACGTTTTGTGGAGCATGTCTTGTTCCAGCAATTTTTTTACGCCCATGTTAAAGTTACTTTAAAAATAACTTTACGAAGTGGGTGGGGGAGTGCAAAATCATTGAGAAAAATGTTACGTAATATATGAACGGTTCCAAAGAGGACATCAGGAAACTTTCTATCAGGTGGACAATATGTGTTTATAAGCAAAGTCTGGTTTACATTTGATACACCTTCGTAGATGTATTTTAGCCCCAAAAACAAGATTAATCCTTTAAACATAAATAGGTAGAATCTTTTATTTTTAATGCTTAAAGTTTAAATTAATACATTTTGCAGCTTCTCATTCAAAATAATAATTATCGACGATTTCAGAAAGATTAAATTTTAGAGTTTCCCAATATTTAAAATTCACGTATTTAATTGGATACGTACTATTTATAATTAATAATAATAATATTTTAAATATTTAAAATTTAGTATATAAAATATATAATTTACAAATTATTTATGAAATAAACTTTTTTAATTGCCTGCACACAAGGTTAGTTCCGGGAAATTATTTACTATGTTTATTCGTAAATCCAAAGTTTTCGGCCAAAATATTGTGTAGTTTGGAATTAACAACAAAAAAGTAAAAAATACATTAAAAATTAAATAAATGAGTCTAATATAACGTTGTATACAGGAATAAAATTATTAAGGTCAGTTAATACATTTAAGCAATTATGAAAATAAAAATTAAAAAAAAAAACATTTTAGCTGCAAGTGTTTCAAACTCATTAGGTTTATGGTGTAAAATCAAAAAATGTTCCCAGTTAAACTGATGACCAGTTATTATCTGATGCTTAGCAATTACTTTATGGTTCTTTGGATTTCGTCTAAAATTATCATGATGTTCTTTTGTTCTAGTAGAAAGTAACCTGTCAGTCTGACCTAAATAACGTTTATCACAATTTAAACAACAAATTTTATAAACCCCATCAGTAAGTTAAAAAATGTCAAGAGATTCTTTTCCTAATTCTATAAACTGGTCAAGTTTAGAATCAATCCTAAATGTCTTTTTAATATTAAAATCATTTAAAAATCTTTTAACCTCAAAAGACAAACTACCATGGAACAGAATAGAAACAAAAGGTATAAAATCGACATTAGGATATAAATGTGAAGTGGCTTGTTTTGGCAAAGGATTTATAAGTGTTTTAATTTTATCATTAATGTGTGTTTGGATAAATTCTTTTATATACAATTTAACTGAAATGTAACTAAAAGTTAATAGCCTTATTCGTCCACCATAATCCACTAAGTTTGCAAAATAATTTTTTGTTAAATCCAATTAATAATAGTTGTTGAGATTTCGCTCATTTATTTCGCTCTGGCTGGTAACAGACAAATCTGAGTAATCGTACATTCGTATTCCGAACTGGCAGTTTTTACGCGAACAGAACGTACTAAATCGTCCTTACCCTTGTAGCATTTAATTATACGGCCTAACAACCATCTAGAAGGCGGTAACGAATTGTTTCACAAGAACGATATCACCGATCACAAGATTTAGCTCATTGTTGAACAATTTGTAGCTTTTTCGTAAAGACTGTAAAGAATCAACAGCCCATCTTCTCCAGTAAATCTCTGAAATTTTTTGTACTAACTGCCATCGATTCAAACGATTTTCCTAAGTAAATTCCAATGAGGGTTCTGGAATACTGGTCAAAGGGGCTCCATTCAGAAAATGTCCAGGTGTAAGATAGGAAAAGTCTTCAGGATCATTGGAAAGAGGGGCAATAGGACGGGAATTGAGGCTAGCTTCTATACGAGTAAGAAGGGTATAAAACTCTTCGTATGTAAGAGCATGTGCACCTACAATTCTTTTTAGTTGTTGTTTAAAACTCTTAACTCCAGCCTCCCATAAACCCCTAAAATGAGGAGCGGAAGGAGGTATGAAATGCCAAGGAGTACCTTGAATTTCGAACTCATTATGCAAATGAGCATCCAGTCTAAGATTCAAAAGGCAATTTTTTAATTCCCGGTCAGCACCGTGAAATTTCGTACCATTATCACTGTACAAGTGTACATGTCTTCCTCGCCTTAAAGAAAATCGCTGACAGGCGGCGAGAAACGCGGCAGATGAATAATCACAAACGAGTTCTAAATTGACAGCTCGCGTACAACAACAGACGAAAAGCACAACGTAAGTTTTTTTAGGCTTCCTGTCACAACCGGAAGCAAAGCGAACATTAAATGGGCCTGCATAGTCCACCCCAGAACGTGTGAATGGATGATGTTTGGTTACTCTAAATTCAGGTAAGTCCCCCATAAGTTGTTGAGCATGCTTGGCGATAAGCTCACTTATGTGTTGACGCGGCGAAATGATAGGATGCTTCTCATCAAAACAGATAGGAGCATGCCGTAGTCTTCCACCTAACCTTAAGAGATTATTGGAATCCAGAAATTGATTTTAACTTTTTAATAGTGAGTTCTTTGGAACCACGCTATCTTCGTCGTTCAAAGCTTTTATCTCATTAGAAAAAGAATTTGCCCGGACACATTTACTACAAAATATAACGGTTTGTTGGATTTCAATCGCATTGAGAGAAATATTTGAAAATTTAGGTTTAGTCTTATTAAGTTTTGAGGGCTTGAGCACAATGGCATTATTGAACTTTTTACAATAGGCTGTTACGCGAAGCAATCTTAGCTAAGAGGAGAATTTAAGCATCAAGTTGAATGGACTTTTGATCACACTCAAAACATAATGACTCTAGTGGCCGCTGTTCTAAATTTGATTGCGAGGGGGCTGCGTGGCGATATTCAGGCCATTTTTAAGAATGCAAAGTTAACCAAGGTGGGCCTTGCCACTATGAGGAATGCCTTATCAATTTTTTGGGCTTGAGTCCCCGTGTAGCGCAGTCGGCCGGATTATTTTTAGTAGAAATGTATCGCTATTTCGTGCGAGGTACCAGCTCATAAATGAGGGAAACTCTTTTCGTAACAAACAAAGGCAAATTGGAAGGATATTTTCCTAGCCAAGCCAAAACTGTTACGGAATAAGTGTGATAGCAAAGAGGTTTTTTATCCAATGACATAGTTTCCATGACAAACCCAAGTGTCTTACTTACCAACGCAGCTCCAGACAACTCCAAACGAGGAATTCATACATATTTAACAGGAGCTACTTTAAATTTAGCCATTAGTAGGCAAACATGAGCCTCCTTGAAATCTTTACTAAAAAGTATAATGTAAACGGAAGCTGAATAAGCTTTTGACGAAGGGTCAGAAAAGTCATGAAGCTCGAATTCAGAGTTTGTATACATTTGTCGTATCCATCTGTGAACTTTAAGTGTTTCTAATATTTCTGGGGAACCATAATAATTTAACCATTGAATTTTAAGATCATCAGATAGTCTGCTGCCCCAGTCGAGTTTACGCAGCCAAAGTTCCTGCATTAAAAATTTTGCCACAATTATGACTTGAGTTATCCAACACGTAGGATCATACAACTTATCTATTGATGAAAGAACAATCGGTTTTGCTGGATTTTCGACTATAGAAGAAGTCACTTTAAAAAGGAATGAATCAGGCTCGGGATCCCAAAATAAACCTAGAACCTTGAACTGAGCATCCACCGCGAACGGAAATGCGGTAGCACGTTCGCGTTCTCCTGAGGGACAATCTTCCAATAGTTCGGGTTAATTTGCGGGCCATTTTCCCAAATGGAACCGCCAGCTCCTAATAACAGTGTTATTTGAGCTCGCGCCTGTTTAGCCTCAATCTGACTATCTGGACCAAACAAAACATCATCGACGTAAATATTATTTTCTAATATAGTTTGGGCTATAGGAAATCTATTTCCTCTATCATAAGCTAACTGTTTAACCACTTTGTTAGCCAAATAAAGAGCACAAGCAGTACCGTAAGTCACAGTTAAAAGTCTATAAGCAACGAGCCTTTCATCAGGATAAATACAGACAACTCTTTGATAGTCGCAGTCCCGAGGGTAAACTAGAATTTGTCTAAACATTTTTTCAATGTCAGTTATATAAACAAAGCGATGTGGTGCCCAATTCATAATAATTGAAACCAAATCATTGAGAATCTTGGGACCGATGCGAAAATGAAAATTCAAAAAAGAATTATTGGAAGTTAAAGTGGAAGCGTTGAAAACAACCTTCAACTTAGTAGTGGAACTACTTTCTTTCAAGATAGGGTGATGAGGCCAATACACAGTTTGCGGAAAACTATCCAATTCCTGTTTCTGAAAAAGTTCCGTGTGTTCAAGGCTTTCATATTCTGCTAAGAAACTGGAGCTCTGTAACAATAATTCCGATTTCTCTGATAAACCACGAATTACTTTATTTAAAAGTAGCTTAGCTCTCTTCAAGGATGCACCTATTTTTATGGGAGGAACGTTCTTGAAAGATAAGCGTATCATGTAACGTCCGTATTTTGTTCGTTGGTAATTCGTGGCGAAATGCTCATCACAAAACATCTGGCCATCTGTCAAAGTATTTTGAAATCGAACTTCCTTTAACTCCCAGAACCTGGTTAAGTCTTCATGCAAGACTTCTGCTGAAATAGCCTGATGTGCTGTAACTGGAATGTCAATTTATATTTTATTTGTGACTGAAACCAACCCAGATAATATCCAACCGAAAACAATACTTTGCACAGTAAGATAACCCAATATACCCTGTTGGAGACCAGGAAGTAAACATGAGCCATATTTATCGGCTCCTAAAATCAAATCAAGTAGATGGGAGCTAAAGGGATTTGGATCTACTAACCCTAACTCTTTTAATTAATGATCATTCCCCACATTGAATTTTACAGGAGGAGCATATGAGGTAATGTGTAATAATACTAAAGCTTGGATGTGGATTTTAGGACAGTTCGTATCTGTATGAATTTAATTAAATTCCGCTAACTTTCTTAAAGAACCAATATTAACTTCTCCAACCCCATATACTACTGCTTAAACCTTTTTGTAGCGTGGACTTAATATTTTCATTGCTCTCTCGGTAATAAAACAACATTCAGATCCTTGGTCCAGCAAAACTCCAAATCTGTGACTTCATCCATTTGCGGCTTGGAAGGAAATAACAACCTTAGCGAATAAGGTTGGCGTAACAAAATTTTAATAATTATTGAGAAAATCCAACGAAACTTTATCGTCTGCTTCTTTAAGCACTACATGATTCACACCCAACTTCACGGTGGAATTGCGGGGATCATTTGATTTTGACGGCAGAGAACCTGAAACTGCCAATTGTAGAGTTAGTTGGTTGTAAGGTAGGATTTGAATTATAATCATCGGAATGCTACCGGGAATTATGTCTCCTACCCCACGTGTAACATATGAATTTACGAACACAATTATCAGGTCGATGTCAACAATTATTATTTGTAGCAACTTCCCTACGCCTGTCTACAGACAGAGCTTTGAATTGGTTGCATTTTAATGAAGAGTGATTATCCTTACAAAGAAGACACTTTGAGCTAGAAGTTGTATTGTGGCTCCTAACTTCCGATTTTTTTGAAGCCCCACTCTTTTCTTGGAAACTTGCACCAGGTTTTGAAGCTTTAACAGCCTCCAAAATAAGTATGCGAGTCTCCAAAAATGAATAAACTTGTTGATAAGTAGGATAGTCAGTGATAGAACTAATCACTTTAATGTTCTGTTAGGCGTTCAAGATTCTTGAGAGCAGCCAATGACTCATTTCTTTTATTGCCTAAGTTTTTTAAATCTTACAGAATATTATTCGACACATTAGGAACATTGATAAAGGCTTGTAAATGAGTTGAGATTAAAGCTCTCTTGTTGTGAAATCTGGTCTTAGCGACTCCCAAATGGAGATCAAGTTAGCGTCAGTTATCGAAATATGTCTTAAAAAACCCTCAGCTTCGCCCTTTATGGACAATTTCAAATAGTGTAATCTTGTTACATTTTAACAGGAATCGTTTTGAATTATTAAAGCATTAAATAAATCGCGAAAATTCTCCCAATCCTTGCAGTCTCCTGAAAACTCCGGTAAAGTGATCTGAGGAAGTTTAGCAGGTAAGGAACCATGTAGAATGAAGTGTGGATTTTCGACTGACAGCTAGAATACGTCATAACAAGTATAATATATCAAAAATGCTTATGATAAAAATTTATAAAAATATTGAAGTCGAGGTATAACTGCCTAGCATAATGCATTAACTTTTTGTTGAAAATAATACAAGAATACCATGAACTGTTCTTAACAGATTTTCTTTCATTTTTCAATTGAAATGTTTGGATTTTGAGATTGAAAGTTACTTTTGGAATATTGTTTTATTTATCTATGAAGTCCTCTTGCTTTAACTCAAACGTATTTTATAAAAAATTGAAACAATTTATGAAAGTAAAAAAATGTGTGTCTCTCCAGGTGTTTGGGAATAAATGTATTTTTGAATTGAAAGCATTTAAACACAAGGTGACTTGATACGAGAAAAGGAAACTACTAGACGAAAAACCGAGTTTCGATTATCAGCTATTTTAGGTAGATATTCCAAAAGTTAGATATTTTTCAAAATTTTGTTTACCAATTTTTTTAGGATTAAAAAATTTAAGTAGGCTCATTCGTAGTACTCAGAAAGCTGATCAATTTATTTTTCAACACTTTTATTTTTAACAAAATTTCAGAGTTATAGCATTTAAAAAATTTTTTAAAGCAATCGAAAATGAAAATGTCAGGCCAAAGAGCGTCCGATGTCAACTGGAGTAGAAAAAAGAAAAACGCTGCTTTTTGAAAGCCCTACAAGACTATTGTACCACGTTTTTAAATTTTCCTAAAAGATCGAAAATTCAAATTTTAATCAAACAAGAAATTATAAAAAATCCTGTTTGGTGGACAACTATTCAAGAAACGAATATAGATAAATAAATGAAAATTGTGCTATTAAAAATGATTTACAAATTTTGTATTACTTACTTTTTATTAGGGTGTGTGTTTTTTATTTATAAAAAAAATTTTAAATCAATCAGATTTTTGGAAAATCCGATTTTTGGACAAGCGAAACAGGCTACTAAGGTTGTGTAACTAAGAAATAACTACAGTTTTTTCTCAAATCGTTTTTTTATACGATATGTAGTTTTTGTTTTAATTGTTGACAATCATATTCAAAATTTAAAAAAAAAATAATAATTTTTGGAGAAACAACATAAGCTAAGAAAAAAAAACAAGTACACATTCACAAAATTTTTAGAAATTTTAATCGTAAGAAATATCTTTGGCATACTTTTTAGGCTAAAAGAAGAACGAGTTGTTAACGAAATTCTTTGACAACGGTTGATAGAATTATTTAAATAATTTTTACAATCGTTTAACTGTTTTGAATTCTTTCGGATCCAATAAGTATACATATATATATATATATATATATTTGAATATGTTAAATACATTGCATTCTATTTGATTATCTGAAATTCTTAATTTTTTAAAAGTATTTCTCGAATATTTTTTGAATATAATTAGATTGTTTAAATCCTTTTGAATTCTTTTCAATCTTCGCATTTCTTTAAATCTTTTAAAACTTCGGGATTCTACGAATTTATTGAATTCTTTGAATTCTTTAAAAGTCTTTCAACTTTTTTGAATTATTTTTTATATCTGAACTGCTTCTGTTTTTTTTTTAATTTTTGCATTGCATTGAATTTTGTTTGAATTCTTTGAACTCTTGAATTCTTTGAATAATTTCCAATTATTTTAGATATTATATTTCAAAGATAAGGTATTAGTTATGACTAAAATTAACAATATGAAGAATTAGTTTGAGTTTTTTGAAGTTATTGAAAAAACTTCTTGTGAAAACTGAACTTTATGCTTTAAAGGAGGAACACGAAAACAAAAATAATAATTTTGACCTCAACTGAGGAGAACGCTAATATTTATATTATTTAAACAAATACTTTTGAATTATTTACTGCTCTTAAATTCCTTCCATACTTTTTAATTGTTTAACTGGTTTGAATTATTTGCAATTGCTTGAATTCTGTTGAATTCTTCGCATTCTTAAAATTTATTTTTATTTTTCTAATTCAAAAAAGAAGTAATTCGTAAAATTAAAAGCAAATACCTCAAATTAAACATTCATTTCAATTCTTTTATAATCTTTTGAATGCTTATGAATGTGTTTAAATTCTTTGTGCTCTTGAATTCTTCAAGCCTTTTTAAATTCTTTGAATTCTTTTGTTTTACATTGTTTCGAATTTTAAAAAATTGTTTGCATTCTGTTGAATCCTTTCAATTTCTTTGAATTTTTTAAATTCAAATCTTCATTACAATTTGAAATTAAAAGCAACATCCTAAAAGTAATAATGTATTTGAATTCAACGAATGCTTTTAAATTATTTAATTCCTTTTTAATTTTTTTAATTGTTTGAATTCGCTTGAAATCCGTGTAATTTTGTGAGTTCTTTGCACTCTTTGGCATGGTTCTCATGCTTTGAATTAAAATCTTAATTCTTAATTAAAATTTATATTAATATTTTTAAATCAAGAAGTATTTATTTGAATCCTTTGAATCGATTTTGAGTCTTTCAATTAAAAAAAAATTAATTATTTTTATTTTTTTATTCTGTTAAATCTTTGGAATTGAGCGAATTCTTTAAAATCTTTTGAATTCTTAGAACACTTTTCGAATCTTTTCAATTCTCTGAATACTTTTGAATTTTCTTGCCATCTGTCGGCTTGTATTCACGTTTTTCAATTCTTTTGAATGCTTTGATTTCGTTTGACTCTGTTCGTCTGCTATTTGTATTCTATTGAATTATTTAGAATCTGTTGCTTTGTTTTCATGCGTGAATTTTTTGGCTTCTTTGAATTCAAAAATTAAGCATTGCTTATCATTAATATTAAAACTTAAAATTAGGGAGAGTTCGTTTGAATTTTTTGAATGTATACGGATTTTGTGAATGCTTTTGAATTTTTTGAATTATTTTGAATACTTTTCAATTCTCTAAATTCTTTTGGATAAGTTTAAAAGTCTTTAATTTGAAAATAAACGATCACTTTTTACTCAACAAGAAATTAAAGTGTATAGTAAAGTGTAGAACACCTTTTTTTATGATTCTTTGAATTCCTTCAAATTTTTTGAATTCTTTTTATTTCTTTGAATTCTTTAGAATTCTTTAGCATTCTTCAGGATTCTTCAGAATTCTTAAGAATTCTTTGAATCCTTTGAATTCTTTGAATTCTTTTTATTTCTTTGAATTCTTTAGAATTCTTCAGAATTCTCTGAATCCTTTGAATTCTTTGAATCCTTTAAATTCTTTGACTCCTTTTCAATTCTTTTTAAATCTTTGACTCATTTATATTCTTGTCAATCATTTAAACTTTTTTCATTTCTGCGTATCCTTTAAAATTATTTGCAATCTGTGGCACTGTTTTCGTGCTTTGAATTTTTTGAAACCTTTGAATTCAAAAATCAAGTATTACTTAAAATTAATATTAACAATTTAAAATTACGAAGATTTCGTTTGCATTCTTTAAAACTATTCAGATTCTTTGAATTCTTTTGAATACTTTTGAATTCTCTTAATTCTTGTGAATCCGCTTGAAATTCATCAACATCCAAACAAAGAATCACTTATTCTTACTCACAAAGGAAGGACAACCGCCCTCATCTACTCTCTGGCTTTCAATTTCTTAAAGTGTAGAACATCTTTTTTATGATTCTTTGAATTCTTTAAAATTCTTTGAATTCTTGGATTCTTTTGAATACTTTTTAATTCTTTAAACTCTTTTTAATCCTTTGAATTCTTTTGAATTTTTTTGAATTCTTTAAAATTCTTTGAATTATTTTGAAATATTTTAAATCGTTTGAATTCTTCGAATTCTTTGAATCCTTGTAAATCATTTTAACTCGCCTGAACTTTGTGTATTTTTTCGAATAATTTTCAATGTGTAGCACTGTTTTGCTGCTTTGAATTTTTTGAAGCCTTTGGATTCAAAAATCAAGTATTACTTAAGATTAATATTAACAACTTAAAATTACCAAAATTTCGTTGGAAATCTTTGAAACCATTCGAATTCTTTTAATTCTATTAAATACTTTTGAATTCTCTTAATTCTTTGGAATCCGTTTGAAAATCATCAAAATGCAAATAAAGAATCACTCATTGCTTAACAGAAAATGAATCATTTAACAGTAAATTTATAATTCATGATTTTTGGATACTTTTAAATCCTTTGAATTCTTTAATTCTTTTGAATTCTTTGAAATCTATTGAATTCTTTACATTCTTTTAAATTCCTGGAATTCTTTGGATTCTTTGAATTCTTTAAACTCTTTTGGATTCTTTCGAGTTATTTGAATTGAGATCTTTGAATACATTTCTGGCCGTTTGAAAAGAAATTAGCCTAATGGCAATGAAGGCAAGACATGAGCAGGACTTAGTAAATATCCGGCCAATTAAGGCAAGACATGAGCAAAACTTAGCTAATATCCGGCCAAGTAAGGCAAGACAATGGTCGTATTTATAATTAAAAGCATTCAAAATTAAATAAATAAAAACGAAACCCCTTGAAACGTTCATGCTACTTGAAACATGCAGTACGCTTCATGGCAGTATCAATGTAGGCCGTCTTGAGCATGGCAAATGTTTCAGTTGCAGATTTCCCGAGTTTCACACAAAATTTCACAGCAATTTGTTGCTCTTTCAGGCTGTCCATTTTACAATCCGACAAACAAAAAAACGCTCTTTACTTAAAACCGTGTAGCTTATCAACAAATAAAGATATCTGCGACTCGAATACCGCGTTTTAAACAGCTGATCTGTACGAATTAAGCGACACCAAGCGGATTCTCCTGAAACCAACTCAAGCCGGGAAATTCAAACAGTCCGCTTATTTTTTGAACAGACCTCGTGATTAACTTTATGTAGACAAGGCGGTATTGAATAATTTGATCCGCTGTTCAAATCGTCTGTTGTGTGCGCAATATACATCCTTTGTCATACATGAGATAAGAAATCGGAATCTCTTTTATTATCTTATCATAACTAATATGAGAAAATTCTGAATATGGAAATCTTCACTGATTATAAAATAGATATCGTAATTAATTTTTGTTGAAAATATAATTCTATGTACAACAGTTATGATATAAAAGAATCAACAGTTTTTTTTATTGATAATCAAATTCAGATATATGCCGCTTAGAAAATCGATGTCAGTTCTTGTGTTAACCGATATTCTTTTGTTAACGCGGTGGCTAACTTGGTAATGGAAGATCTAGAAAGTAGTGTTCTCAAAACAGTTCCAAACGGAGTTTAATTTTTCTTTCGCTATGTTTACGATATTCTGTCTTGTGTGCATAAAAACAACATCGATGATTTGTTAAAAAGGTTTAAAAAATTGAACGCAAGGATTAAGTTCACTATAGAGAGAGAAAACAATATGAGTATACGCTTTCTAGACACTTTAGTAAAAAGAGCCAATGGCAGGTTGAGCGCTGACTAACATAGGAAGCCCTGGTCGGGAAGGTATCTAAACTTAAATACATTTGCACCTATAAAATATAAAATCAGTGTTGTTAATTCCTTGTTCGACAGAGCAGTTAGACTTTCTGACCATACATACAAAAATAAAAATCTTGATTTATAGAACTTGAACATTTAAATAGAAAAATTATATTTTTTTATTTTTGGTAGGGCTTGACAATGTAGTTTAATTATTCGAAAATACAGTGGAAAAATAGAACATTTAAATTTTAGATCCAAACGATTCAAAATACATGGAAAAGTCTTAAGAAGGGATTATAACTTTTTAATAGTCCTAAATAATTTTATTCTGATAATTTTCTATAAGACTTGACAATTTCGTTTAATTTTACGAAAATACCTTGGAAAAATAGAAAATTCACAGTTTGATCGACACGATTAAAAATACAGCGAAAAATCTCGAAAAGGAATTAAAGATTTTGAAAAGTAATTTTGAAATTTTGGTTCAAAAGATTCAACATATAGGAAAAAATCTCAAAAAGGAAAAATAGAACAAATTGTGGATACAGACGATTCAAAATACGTGGGAAAATCTCGAAAAGAAATTATATCTTTTGAATTCGTTTTAATTTTACAAAAACAAATTGGAAAATGAAAATTGCAAATTTTAATCCAAACGTTTCAAAATACAGGAAAAAATCTCAAGAAAGGAATCATAAATTTTGAACTGTCCTACAAAATTGTATTTGATCCGTTTTTCGGTAGGGCTTGTCATTTTAGTTTAATTCATCGGAAATACTGTGATAAAGTAGAAAATTGAAATTTCGAGCAAAATGAATCAAAATAGAGGGTAAACTCTCAAAAATAAACAATTATAAATTTTAAAAACTCCTAAAAATCTGTCTTGTAAAGTTTTATTCCTATCAGAAAAAAATAAGATAGAAAATTTTTGATTAAAATCATATTGATTCTTACCTTCAATCTTACCAAGTTTTGTAATGCCTGGCAGTATGTTTTAAAATCTATTTCCGAAATTTCAAACCAGTGGGGCCATATCTTCAGAATTAATTTATGCAGTTTGATTTTAAAATATCATATGGAATTTTACTATTTCAATTTAACAACTGTGAAAAATTGATTAACATAAATATTTTAATCTCCAATAGTCAAAACGGATGTTACTGTGATCTTACAACGATTTCCACGTTACCGACGCAGTTTCTAGAGACTGGCCACTAAGCTTCTGTAACTTGGCGCTGTCATCTATTTCCACACATGCTTTTTTCCGCTAGGAGACAAACACTTCTGCTATCTCGTCACCTCACTTCCTTACTACATTTTAGTTATTTCATTTCAATTCGAAATAATATTTTGTTAATTTTAATATCACCTATCATTTAAAGAAAAAATTAGCACTATATTTCAATTTCCCCGTTTTTAATTTCGAGAATATTTTTAAACATAATTTGTTTGACAATTTTTTAAAATCAAAATATAGCGAAATCAAGTTTTTTCAAAACTTAATTGTACAACCCTTTCGTGAATATAAGATTTTGGGTCATGAACTAGATAAACCATATAGAATTGAAGGAGTTTGAGGCATAGTTGATTTTAAATTTGTCATTAGTTTTTCAAAATAAATTTGTTTAAGCAATTTGTTTAAATAAATTATTTTGAATAATTTGGCTTCGTGAATCTCTTTGAAATTCATTTACAAACATTTGTACCTAAATGTTGTTTGATTTGGTTGAGATTATTTATTCCTGCACAATAAATATACATGGTTTGGAAAAAGGAAAATGTAACAGCTTTCAATGTTAATTTTCATTTCTTAATTTATATTTTGAAAAGCCGTACATATAATTTTTAAATATTGAAAAAAGCAATCTCTAATATTTTTTAAATGCTTTATCTTTTCATTTTTTGTCCAAAATAGCTGGGTAACGAACTCGCCTTTTTCAGCCTTAAAGAAGTATGTAAAAACTTAATCTACATACAGATAGCTTCGTAAAAATCAGTTTTTCTGACTCAAGGGTTTTCAAAATATTAAGATTTGATGAAAATTATCTTGGTCGAATTTAACATAAAAGCAATATTCTCTCATTAGAATTAAAATAAAAAATTCTAAACGTCATTGACCTTGAACTCATGTATGTTCTCTATCTGAATAAAAATGTGTTTGGGCCAACTATTTACAACTCTCAAAATGAGCTAAAATTCGGTTTAAGAACAATAAATTTTGGCATGCAAATATAAGAATTGAAATTTTCATTTTTAGACCATCGAAATATAAGCTACTACAGATTTATTACCACCGTTTTACTCTTAGACGAAAGAAATATTTTTATATAAACTTTTTTTCAATTTTATCATTTCGGAAACTATAAAAATGTACGCGTCACTTTTATTTACAAAGGAATTAATACAGAAATTCAACAAATACTGAAATAAAATGTCCTAAGAGTTCAGTCTGTTTTATTTAGTTTGTGTACGCAAGATTGCTCAATTTTGATTGCACAACTCGCGAACTTGATATATTACTACTTTAGTACATAAAAGTTAAAAGTATGTAACAAATTTTCCAAGATTATGAAATAAATATGAATTGTCTTGCATTATCTTGGAAACGGTGTATTTTTTTCTAAAATTAAATGTTTGCAATTTTTTTAAGAAAAACGAAAGAGTAAGAAAAATGATAAGAAAAAATGGCGTTTCTTTAGAAAAATCTTTTTACCACAAAAACGATTTGGCCTGCAGACAAAGTGCCGAATATTGTTTTGATACAATCTGGTTTTTTTTTATTTGATTCAATATTTTTGGAAGATCTCTGTACAATGAAAATATTTTGGTTTGTTTTTTGCAAAAAAATGGTTGAATTCGAATATAGGTATTATGCCTTTGTATCAATTAATTTTTATATACTTTTTTCATACTTTACTTTTAACGTTTGATAGTCATCTGGTAAGTACATATTAAATAATGATATTGCCCTTTACATTGTAAGACCTTGTTTTTGTTTAAAATTGGCCTAAGTGCGTATATCATCAATGTTAGGTAAATTTGAAAAATTGTGCAGATTTTCTTGTTAAAACTTAGTGATCGTCAGTATAAAAACCAGTGTGTTAATTAACAATTTGTCAGCTACGCTTATGAATTGAACCCGGCGATAAAAAAAATGAAGATCTTTACCGGAAGTCTCCTTCTCATAATCGCAATTTTTCTGTTTAATTTTTTTGGTGGGTACAATAATCTACAATATTTTATATAAAAATTCTAAAAACGATACCCGAATTAAAAAAAAAACTTCTCTTGGAGTGACCGTCGAAAACGACAACTTTTGCGTTATTTTTTGTAAAATCACCACTCCATTTTTGAGTTGAACTCTATTTTAGGAATTCGCAGAATTTAAGCAATTCACACAATTAAAGAAATTCACGGAATTTAAAGGATTTGCGTAATTCACCGAATTTTCGAAATTCCCGAAATTTAGGGAATTCGCGGTATTTAAGGAATTCACAGAATTCATATAATTTAATGAATTCAAGAAATTCACGGTATTTGCGGAATTTAAGAAATACACAAAATTCGCGAAATTTAAGCAATTTATGGATTTGAAGGAATTCACGGAATTCGCCGAATTTAAAGAATTAATGGAATTCATGACATTCAAGCAATTTGCTGTATTCATAGAATTAACGGAATTTAAAGAATTCAAGGAATTCACGAAATTTAAGGAATCTAAAGAATTCGCGGCTTGAATTTCTTCTGTTTTGGTAAAAAAATAACAATATTTGTCAAAAGTTCATCAGTTTT
The DNA here is from genome assembly GCF_010883055.1 of Belonocnema kinseyi. NCBI lineage: Eukaryota > Metazoa > Arthropoda > Insecta > Hymenoptera > Cynipidae > Belonocnema > Belonocnema kinseyi. The sequence continues at coordinate 26,105,327 of NC_046660.1, forward strand.
TTTCAGGATCAAATTATTTTGTTAAAAATTAGTATTCTTAGATAAAAGCAACTATTTTTGACTGAATATAATTAGATTTTTGTTTGAAATACCAACTATGACATTTTTTATTGAGACAAAAAATCGAGAGGGAAAATTTTGCAACTTTATCAAAACAATAACGAGGCTAGAACCGAGCGAGTTAGTCCCCTCCATTTTTTTACATCTCGTGTCTGGTCGTACCGTAAATATTTGTTTAATTTCCAATGAATTTTAATTAACAGTAGCTCATTTTATTTACTTTTGATTATTTTTAAAATTATTTTTACTATTTTATTTATTTATTGTTTGTTCGATTTAAAATTTATAGATATTTAACTAAATTTTAATTTTCGAACTTAATAAGTGAAAATAACTTCACTACTTGCGGAATAATATAATGCCAATACGAGGATTAAAAATAGTTCACTAACAAGCGTAATTTTAAATCCCAAAGTCTTAGGGTTTCAATAGGTCCACTTCTATGCGTAAACCATACGTCAGTGAATAATAAAGTGAATTATACTAATAACTATTAGAGATTTTATTGCTCTCCCAGATTCATTATTTACATCATCACCTGCGTCAAAAGCGTAAAGTCCTACATTACGAGAAAACCAACCAGTTTAAGAACATGGTTTAGCTTCATTGTTATAGTTTCAGATAAAAATGTATTCATCATTTTTAGCAGTTATGTGGTTCAATCTGCGTTTTAGTCTGACGTATAGTATATTCATTTAATAGATAGACAATCGCTTATTTTTCGGTCTTCTTGCATTAAACAATTGACTTGCTTGCGATACCTCCATGATTATCCCACTCCTTTCTACCTCTTTAAATTCCTCCAACCTCTATTCGATTCGACTCCCCTGATACACGCCCAGAAACCTTTGAGTACTTCCAAAAAAGTCAGATGCAGCTTCAGATTATCAATGGTTGTGATTGAATTCATTCAGCAATTCTAAGCCCACCTTCCTGAAAGAAACATTTTCACAGGCCCATACCCAGTCAAGTAAAAGGCATATGCTACAAAAGGTTTCAACAGCAATTCTACGACACCTGAATAATAAAGTTATATGGAATGACGGCATGTTCTGTGTTGCGACAAATAGCCAGGTTTTTCCCAAGCCCGAAAAAAAAACAGCTGAACTGAGTGATAAACTTTGTGGAGATTTTTCTGAAGAATTCGACCTCTGGTTTATCGACTGTGGTGTGTAATCGTATAACGCAGCGAGACCGACGGCAAATGTCACCTATAAAACAAAACCAACAGATGATCATAGACCAATATAACGGTACATGAACGCAGCACAAAGTTCGACATTCAGTGTTTTATTAACTAAATAACATCTGGCAGTAATCTCACAGGCCAAGGTATATACTGACTTATCTGGACTCTTCAAAGATCCTCCAGTAAATGTCGGACATCCAACTAAACCAGAAGAGGTCGAAGCATTTTTGAGCAACGTCTACGAAGTCCAGTATCCCCTTGCAATGTCTACATAACACCAGAGGAAGAACACTTTGTATCTGCGACGATGGTCATCGCCAGAGCCATCCCCATGGATATGATCACCAGAGAAAAGCATCAGAAATACCTTGAGAGGCATAGAGGTGTTCGAAGGGACGATAATGACCGCCGTGTGGCGACTGTGATCGAGTGGTAGTTGCACTGGGACCAAGAAGAAAAGGGTCGTTGAACACACAAGTTTCTACTCCAAATCTGGTAATGGTTGCAGCGGGTCCATGGTCAACTGACGTTTCACCTAACACAGTAAATGTCAGGTTATAGAGTTTGCATAAAACCTGCACTACCTAGACAAGAGGCCATAGCCATGCTCTCAATTTTGCTCAACCTCAGTGCAGGAATTATCCTGCATGGGGAGCAGACGAGAGTCGCTACAGAGCGCCCTTGCGAAGAAGAAGGACGAGGAATCACATTGGGTGACGGTCCTGATAAGACTGGGATCGGAGATTTCAGCCCTCTGCTATTGTGACTAGCCAAAGGCAGGGACGAATGATGTCGCTTCCCACAAAAACTAAGCTCAAAAACCCCAAATGTACGCACTCTTCGGAATGAACAGTGATGTATAGGATCAGTCGCTGCGTATTTACAAATTTATTTTGTAATCTTACAAACCCAATACCCTTAATGCAATATTTGAATCTTACTTTTAGCCTTACTTAGTAACAACGGCGTAGACGTAGTCAGTTTTGTTACCTTTGGGGTGCTTGTTTAACGTGAGCCCACTTGCCTCTCATGACTGGGGTGCTTTTTCAACGTTAGTCCCTTGCCTCTCACGACTTGGGAACTTTTTCAACGTGAGCCCCCTTGGCTATTCCGCAATTGTTCTCAAATGTTTATCCTTCATTCCATAATAGCGTGTTTTTTTCATCTTCAAATAGACCTTTGAATCGGTTTTCGTGTATGTTTTATTTTAGTTTCACGTTTGAGACTCCAGCAGTAATCTGCCATCATATGGCTGTTTCAAACACCCGGATATCTTTGTTCAATAACCTTAAGATCATAATAAAATCTTTCATCTTGCTCCTGACTATAGTTCCTCAGATTTTCCGGGAAAAAATCAAGATACAAATTTATAAACAAGATTTTTAAAAACTTTCCAAGCAGCCAGTTCATGTTGTTGTCATTTTGTTTTGAAACTCTTTGACTTTTAGAAGAGTTCTTACCTGTGGCCCATGTGCAACGGACTCGTAAACTTTACCTTGAGATAAATTTGGGAATTTGATCATGAATTAGTTGAAAGCATTATTGCTATTCGATTTCATACTTTAATAAATTGCTTAATCAACCATAGTTTTATATGTAATGATTGTAAAAGAATTCTTGAACTATTTACTAAACGATCCTTAAGAACATTTTGTGAAGCGGTTAACAAACTTAGCCAAATCACCCAATTTTTTTACATAATGATTTTGAGGACCACGACTATCCTGTTCACATGGGAAACAAGGAAATATAACAAACCAATTTTTTCGTTCAAGTTATGTTCATCATAGTTTATTTTGAAAAGCAGAAATCGAATATCAGTGTAGCACTCTTTCAAACTTCTGTAATAAGCTACAGGAAGTGATGAGTATTTTTACCATTATGCAACATAACTGCTTCAAAGCTTTTTGTTGGGTTTGTGATTAAAGAAGATTTTTTTCTTGAAGCCTAGATGCGAGAATGTCAGAATGTCTGTACTTTTATCAATAGGGGCTTTAACCGCATTGTTTCCGATCGGCATTGTAGCGAAATCGACCAATGGATTTATAATATTACCTCTGCTCTTTGAATTAAATCCAAAGTAGAAGTCAAACAGAAATAACAGTCGTCTTTATGATTTTCTGGCTCGCGCTGAATCATTGGAAAAATAAAACGCTTCTTCTTTTTATCTCCCTTTTGAGACTCAGTAAGAAATTTCGCATAGTAAACACACAAAGTACTCGGCATCCTGCTCTTATCGAAATCAATCATAGAATTTGGATAGCAAGACTTATGAATATTTTAATAATGATCAGAAAAAATGTTTTCGTATCTTTTTAATACAAATACGCCACAAACAGGATACAAATCTTCTGGATTCTTCAAACACATTATTTTTTTATTCTAAAATTACAACGTAATCTAAGCTTACGAAAAACCTAAGTCCATAAAAGTCAAATCCAATTACCGCAAGCTTAAACCAACTGACAGAACAGAGAGCAAGAGACTGACATTCAAGTGTAATTATGGACAGCAAACAATTAACGATTAACTCAATTTTAAGACAGAAAACTAATACTCTATTTTCAATCAATTCAAAAAGAATAATACAGATAAGAGAAGGTTTGAAGGCATACGATTTTTGGGCTTGTGACTTGTGGGATTAGGCTTGGGGTTCGGATTGTATTAATTTAGGCTTTTGGTTTGTAAGTTTGGGATTCGTAACTTTTGTGTTGGTGAGATTAGGGCATTTGGGGTTGGGATGTAATGGTTTGACGTTCATAGATTTAGGATATGTGGTTTCGAGGTGTGTGAGTATGCAGTGTGTAGGCTTGAGGTTCGAGTGCTTGGAATTTAAAGGTTTAGGGTGTAAGGGTTCGGGTTGCGTAGATTTAGTCTGTGTGAGTTTCAGGTGTGTTTGTGTTGGGCTTTGTGGGTTTGGAATTTGTGGTTTTAGGGTCAATGAATTTGGGGTTTGAGTGTTTGGGGTTGGTGGGTTTTGGGGTGTGTGGGTTTGATGTAGGTGGGTTTGGTGTTCGTAAATTAGAAGTAGTGGGTTTACCATTCGTGGGTTTAGCGTGTGTGGGTTTGAAGTGGGTGAGCTTCGGGGTTCGTGAGTTAGAGGTTTATGAGCTTGCGGCTTCTGAGCTTGGGGTTTATAGGTTTGCGGTTGGTATCGTTGAGGTTTGTGAGCTAAGGAAATCTAAACTTGGAGTTTGTAGGCTTGGGACTGGTGGCCTTGAGTTTTTTGGGTGCTGGAATGAAGGAAAGTTGAATGAAATAGTGAAGGAGCGAAGAGTAAAAAAAGCGTTGATCTGATGTTTGTAAATATGAAGCTTTTTAGCCTGTTTCTTAATTTACTCTAAATCCTGACGTGCTGGCGAAATTGTGGGAACGGATTGAGTATAGCAACCCAAAAAACGTACAGTACATCTAATCAGGTCCCAGTGAATGTATATTTTTCCATTGTAAATTTTCGAAGCAAACAATTACTTATTTCAAGGGTTAAAAATTTAAATGTTAAACAAAAAAGTCCAGCGCAATTTCTATTTCTTTTCTTTTTGTCTGTTTTGCTCCCACGGGAAAAGTGAACAAAATACAGGCTTGAACGCACACGAGCTTAATAAATGAATACCATGGTTATTACATATTTCAATTAAAAAATTGCTCTAGAATACAAAAAATTTTCTTGCCCTTTTTTTTCTAATTTCTTACCCTGTTTTTCTTGTCCCGATTTCAACGTTGCAATGTATATTATATGCATTACTTGAGCACTCACCTACTGCTTTTCCTTCTTACAGAATTAATATGTTCAGAACCCACGACTTTGGAGGATCTGTTTCCTGGATGCAATGGTGTCATGCCTCCGCTTGAAGAATTTTGGTTTGAAGGTCAGTGGCAAAAATTTAAAACATATGGTGATAAACCTATCAGCCTCATGATCACTGTTCTGGCAAAAAGGGGTCATATCATATTTGGAACGTATGATGACGATTTGATTACTGATTTATACCGATTATTTCGTTCCTTGGAACCTGCATTTTTCGTATTTGACATACATAAAGAAGAGTGGGTTACAGTACCTCGTGATTTATCTCGAAAATTGGGTACAGGCCGTCTTTTTGACCTCGTCGTTGCGCGTGATGAAGTTGCTGCTAAACACGTATCAAGATCGAACAATCCAGTATACAAAAAATCACACATTAGAGCTTGCAGATATGCAAATGATAGAGTAGATATTGTAGAACAAGAGCAAGTGGAGCTTATAGAAGAGAGTGAAACAACTATAAAAGACAGCATTATAAAAATCAAGGAAGAATACAGTCAAGCATATGAGCGAGCATTTGCGCTTCATATATATCATCGGGGAGAATATAATTTCAAAGGGTATAGAGGAAGCCATACCTAGAAAATCATTAATGCTGAGGTGACGTTACAGACAAACCTTAAAGAAAACAGTAATATCTATTAAAACACAGAAAAAGTTGAAATATTTAAGCTTTGTATGTAATTTCAGCACCTTAAAAGAACAGTAATTCCCAGGTGATCCGCATTTAGCAAAATGGTATTGTATTGATCAGAAAAAATCTTTATTTGATCTATGAAATGACCTAAAAGAGTTTTCACTAGAATCAAGGAAAAGATTGTGTACGAATGCTTTAATCCAATTCAAGTTAAAGTCCACGAGGAAAATTTAAAAGTGTCGCAAGTAAAATAGAAAAATGCAAAAGTAAATAAAGGATCCGCGCTCTAACCCTGTTAACTCACTTTTCAGAAATTTTACACGATATCGATACCAAAACGCGATTTTTGAAAATCCATAAAAAAACTAAAAGGCATTTTGCCGTTTCGCTTTCGGGATATTATCTCTATGTAAAAAATCTTCAAGAAAATAAAGAAATATAAATTTCTAAAAAAATATCAGTGGGGCGGATTAGACCGCGATCCTTCAGATGTTAATGAAAGTTAAATATAAATACAAATTTAAATTTAATTGTAAATGTGATTATAAATATAACCGTAAATGTAATTGTAAAGGTAATTATAATTTTAATTATAAATGTAATTGTAGATGTAATTTTAAATGTAATTTTAGTATCTAGCGTAGACAGGACGAGAACACTAGGTTGTAGAGTCAGTGGCGTTTTTTTCTCGAAGGACCCCATCAGATAGGTATACTATTGACGCAAAAAATTTGTCCATGCAATGTAATTATTGATTCCAGATAACACATAAATAACTATAATAATATGGAGATGTGCGCAAGACTTTTATTTACAAATGATTTGATACAGTCATTCTGCAAACTCTAAGATAAAATATGGCAAGAGTTTTGTCTCTTTAATTTAGATTTTGTGCCTGAGATTGAAAAAATTTAGTTTGATAACCGGCAAACTTATCGTATTATTACTTTCATAAATAAAAGTTTTACTTATTCAACAAATTTTGTTAGGATTATGAAATGATCAAGATAAACATGCATTAAGTTTTCTAATTTTTTTTAGGTATACGTTACAAATGTACAAATAATATTCATTTTAATTATTTTAATAAATTGCAGAAATTATTGATTCATTTTACCAAATTCATTTCAGGTTACTGGAAATCAGACAATTTTACCATTTTTGCAAAGTTATGAGAATTTTAAATTTTAGGGTTGATTATAAAAATTCAAACTATTTCTTTAAACCTTTTTAACTTCCAACCTAATTTAAAAGTTTCTTTCGTACGTTCAAGGGAGGCTTCTGATTTCATGCAGACCAAACCATTTGTTAGCAACACAAAAACAAATGATAAAAAAAAGCTAAGAAAACACAACGTTGATTTGCAAACATGCTTAAAACCAAATAATGATGCAACCTGTATACAATATTTGAGACTTTAAGTTGTACTGAAATTACACAGGCCCACAAAAAAAAGTTGTCTGAACTCTGTACGAGAAAAGTATATCTTTATGTTTTTTGAGCCGCGGAATCCGAATTCGATCTTGGAATTTGGATTTAACGGTTAAGTTTTCCCCGAGCCTAGGGAAAATGTCTAAAATCTAGAAAATTTTGGATTCTACACAGGTATTTATTTAAAATAGCAAAATGTCAGTACTTGTAATGGTAAAACAGGCATTTTTATGTACTTTTAGTCGCTGAACCCTAATTTGACCTCACGAATTTCCCTAAGTGCCAAATTTCCCCCCAGCCTAGGAGCAAGTCTCAAACCTAACAGAATTCTGGGACCTGTTAATGTAATTTGTTTGATGGCAAAGTGATGCGAAACCTGAAGCTTATTTAGTAGCTGAATTTAAATTTGACTTTAACCTTGATTTACAGGGTGTCAAATTTCCCCTAGCCTAGGGGAAACAACGGAAAATTGAGAAAAATGAACAGCCTTCTGCACGGTATGTGCATATACACTACAGAGCTTCTCTTTTTTCCTAGTCTAGGGAAAAAAGTGAATAATGAAAAAAAGCCTTAAGTTTTATGCAAACTATATTTACGTACACAGAAAACGATAAATGAATACAAAATCTGTTTCTATTTCGCGAAATTTAATTTAAATGTATCATCGGTGTTAGTATACACTGTTTCAATTTTTTTCGCATCTAGAGTAAAGGGTAGAGATGTCAGAAAAATTAGTGGTTAATTAAAGGGAACTATTAATTTTTACAAATAAATTTCAAATACATTTTCAAAAGTATATGAATTACGTTTTTATATGTTTCCTGGTTCTTTAATCTGTGAACCTCCTGCGTAGTGATCAACCTATCGCCATTGATAACGACGCTCCATTTCCTTGATATTCTCTGTTCTTCACTTTCATCATCTAGATTTTCAGGAAAGTAATCCACATGTGAGTCTAGAAAATGCAGTTTCAGATTCAACAATCAATTTTGATCGTTGAAATTCGGAACCGTACTTTCAAGAACATTTTGATAGTACTCGTTTTTGTGGTTATCTAAAAAAATTTCTGCAACCTTTTTAAAAGTCAGCCAGGCATCTTTCTCAGTATTAGTCATGTCCTCAATGAACTTGTTTTCTTTTAATATTTTTATTATCTGAGATCCATTAAATACCCCTTCTTTTATTTTGGCGTCAAATAAGCCTGGAAATTTGCTTTCTCAATATGTGAAACATTCTCCTTCCTTGTCCAATGACTTAACGAATTGTTTCATTAGGCCAAACTTAATATGAAGGGGAGGAAGTAGATTTTTCGAGGGATCTACCAGTGGCTCGAATAATATTTTTTTTGAGGCAGGTTCAAAAGAAGTTCTTTTCGGCCACTTTTTTTTAAAGTGATTCTCGTGATTTTTACTATTCCACAAGCAAAGGAAGCTGGGATATTTTGTGAAACCTGATTGTTGCCCTAACAAGATCGTAACAATTTTTATATCTCCGCAGACCTTCCAATTGGGCAGCGATTACTTAATCAACTGCAAAAATTGTTTAAGGTTTATATATTTTTTCTTTAATATGTTCGAGTGTGCTATAGGTAATGATGCATATTTGTCTTTATTGTGTAGCAATACTGCTTTCAGACTACGCTTCGACAACTCAATAAAAAGCTTCCACTCGTCATCTTTATAAATGTTCGGTTTTAGTTCATTCATTAAACATTCAACGTCTAAACAATAAACTAAATCAGTATCTCGAGAAAATACTTCAGGAACTCTTTTTCTCTATTTTGATAAATGGCAGATTTGGTTGCTTCTGTTGATAAATTTCTTTTCTTCAAATTCAAAGCTAAGTGCTCAGCAGCATTTTTAGGCAATCCTAAATTCCTGAAAAGGTCATTTAAGTCCTTTTGTGTATATAATTTGGGTCGCTTTTGTTCTCTTGAAGGAATAAAGTCATCTTCACTGTCATCACTTTCATCGTCACGAGTGCCAGCATCCAGGATCCTGGTCCGATCGCAGGTGAGTCTGCCGTCCTAGATTTGATAACCCTCAGTATAAGGTCTCAGTATAAGGCCTTTCCTACTTTCACGAGAACTATATCAACTCGTTATCGGACACACTACGGCTGCATCCTCACACGCTAAGGTTCCCATGCAGGGCAGTGCATTGCCACTGGCATCAATACCTCGACAGACAAAAAGAAGAATCAGACCACACATCCCCTTTCGGGGCAGTGTATCGCTTCAGTCCTTCTCTAAGCAGCAGGATTTGTGCACGCTCTCTTTTCCTGTACCAAAGAAAACGCCTCCCTAAGGAAAAAGCCGGGGAGAGAAAATTAATCAGGGACCCGACCGGAAAGACTAATTCCTCTCTTCGCGGAAAGGGTCCGCAGACCCCCCAAAACGCGCAGGAAAGTGCGCCATTATTGCCCGGCCGGGCATAAATTTTGTAATTTCGATTAAACAATAATTATGCGTGTGATCAAAAAATGGAAGAGGCACTTTCGCCTGAAAACGTTGAGATCTACCTATCGTTAATTGTTTCGCATACACTGCAACTAATAATACGAAAAGATGTTGTATTTTTGTATTAATTCATCGTTTTTTTACATTGCTGAAGTCTACGTAAAACCGAAAGCTTTTTTTAAGTTTCTAAATTTCTTCTCTTGGCTAGGGCAAAAGAGGAACTCTGTAGCATCATGGCTACACATGTGTTAAACGACCGGCGGTATATGGAGAATTTAGATTTACTTATAAACTTAAATCAACTATAGTGTATATGAACATACCCTACATGAAGCCGTAAGGTTTTCTTAATTTTCTACTATTGCCCCTCGGACAGAGGCAATCTGACGCCCTGCAAATTCTCATGCCTAGGGAAATTTGTGAGGTTGAATTTGGGTTCAGTGACCCAAAATACGTTTTAGAATTTTTTGCTAGGCTAGGGGAAATTTTCACTGTTACATCCAAATTCTGAAGTTTTAATACAAAATGACAATTTTAAATAACTGTTAATTTGTAGAGTTTCTTTTTTCAAGATTATAGAAACATAATTCTTCTAAGATTATTGAGAAATTTTGAAAATATTTATAAGCAGCTTAGATATGTCAAATCTAATTGACGACACTCGATTTTTCTAAGTAAAATCATACGAAAATGGATTTATTGATCAAAATAATATTTGGTACATTATTAAAATTCGCTTTCCATACATTCCTCTTTGTGATATTTTTTTATACGACTCGAAGGTCCAATTTCTTTATATATTTCAATATCTCTGAATTTTGTACATAGATAAGAGTGCACGCTAGCAACTCGTTTTCCTAGATCTAAGACAGCTCTAGCAAATCTAGCAAATCTATCCCTTAAATCTTTATTGAAGAGAGAGGATGCCTATATTTAGAATACTCACACCAGAGCTAAACGTTACAACCGCCAGTTCATGTGTAGTATTCACAATAAGGTTCTAGTAATACCGGGTACTAAGAGTACAACTTGTAGTCCTGTGCCCAGTCTCAACCTGGTCCACCCTCGCTCGCTAGCGAGCCCCTCAATGCCGTTTCAGGCTCTGCATCCCCTGTCGAAAGGAGAATCTTCAGCTAATTGTAAGGGGATAGATGTTTACCACACATTCTTAATTCGTATTTTAATCAAAAATAATTCTATTTTAAATATTAAATAGTTGAACTTACACGAAAAGGAAACATTTTTAGAAAATTGATAGAATCCTTAATAGGCCTAGATTAATTTTTGCCAGTTGTATTTTTCACCTGAGAAGGTGACCTTGTTTTCCAAAATAGATGAAAAAAATACCAAGGCACAAAGGCTTCTCTCCTGGCAGTTCTTCGGCCATATCGTTGCCCACTGCTGCCATACTCGGATACGTAGTCTGAAATAGAGACCCGAATGGAAAAGACAAATCTTTCACTGGAGAGCCCCCTTTTCTGTATTCCCATTTCAAGCGCGTATGTGTGTGTGTGTAATACCACTTACTCTCCTCTGGATGATCTGTTTGAAAATGCGTGATTTATAATTTTCCTTCAGAACTTGCCCGTTACACATACAAGCACTTCTAGTATTTTAATTTCTTTTATAATTACCTTGGAGGAGAGTTACAACAGGTTTTTCAGGAAGAGTAACAGTACTTTAAAAAAAAACTCCTTTTCCCTTCTTTACCTACTTAATTCTAAATCAGAATTTTTCTTCGACAAATTACAAAGTGCAACATAGACTTGACGAAGCTTCAGAGAACATCAATAGCTTCAAGTAGCTGTGTCATGCTCTCATAACACCTGAGGAAGAATGCCCACCTATCACTGCCGAGGAAGTGGGAAAGTATTAAAAGGTATAAAGAACTATTTCGCTCCGGGACCAAATGGTATCAAGACCTTCCGGTGAAAAAACTTTCCTTCAACCCATTAGCATTTGACCCGTATTTTCAGCTCATATTTAAAGTCTGAAGGGCTAATTTCATAGTGGTAGGTGGAAGAGCGCACAGTACTCCTCCCGAAAATGGGCAACTTAGCTGACCAGAAGAATTACAGGCCGATCACTAGTCTGAACACACAGTATAATATAACCACAGCTATTCTAAATGATAGGCTTGTTCGGGAAATCAGACCTGTATGATAAGAAATGTATGAACAACGCAGCTCAAACAAAGGTGTAGCAGGATGTCGGAAGAACCTGCTCATCGATAGATGTGTCTGCAAAGATTTATTATCCTATCAGCTTGACTTATCAGTGGCCTGGATTCGATGCCGCTTTGGAAAACCAAATTTACTATCTCATCTGAAAAAAAATCGTTTGACAGCAAAGAAGGTCACCTTTCAGGGAGGTGTCTTTCAGGGCGACACCATGAGGCTACTCCTGTTTTGCTTCGGATTATTGCCAATGTCTCTAGCACTTCGCCATTCCTAGGGGTACTTTTGCGGCAAACCTGAGAATCGAAATTACAAGATCATGTATGTATTTTACATGGATGATCTTAGGATTTATGCTAAAAACAAAAAGCAATTACATCTAACTATAGGGATAGTTGAACGATACACTAAGGAAATACAAATTGAAATTGGGTTAAACAAATTTTCCAAGGTTTATATAAATAAAAAAAACATAATAACATACCTGAAGACCCTGAGCCCGTCGCTAAAAGCCATATACGACATCTTTGCGCTAGAGAGACTTATACATACCTGGGCGTGCCACGGAGCCGCATTCAGGATGTGAGATTAATGGAGGATACTCTCCAAAGCAGGTGCAAACGTCTCATCCGACAGATTTGATCTTCCGAACTGTCAACGAGAAACGAAGTATCTGCAACAAACATGCTTGGCATCCCTGTAGTACTTTATTCATATGGAGTGGTTCCATGAACGAAGAGCGAGCTTGGATTCCTTGATTTCGGGACACGAAACGTTCTGCGCATAAACAAAATCATGCATCGTATTAAATTGCATTGTAAGGACAAACTTTCGATACTATCGGGTTAGATCTTCGTAAAGATGTATTTAACCATGGACAATTGATGAACAATTGTATGTAGCATTTTCCCGAGTTCGATGTTGGCATTCACTAAAAATTTGCCTAGGAGAGCAGCGGCAAAATAATATTATATAGAATTATGTCTATACAGAAATATTTAAATAATTTTATATTTTTAAATGGTTAAAAATAATTTCTATAATATTTAAGTTACATTATAAATTGGATATTGCAAAATCAACAAAAGCAATTTCATAAATTCTTGGTCAAAAATATAGGAGAAACATAACTAAGTACATCTGATAGTAAAGACATACATAAAATAGGATAAAACATAATACTTTCAAACAAAAACGTAAACGTACGCGCGAAAGCGCGCGTTCTGTCTCATGATATTAAAACAGACGTTCTTTGATTGTCTCTTTGAAAAAATGCGCTTTGCTAAAAAAATTTGTTATTCAACATTCTGCTGCAACTTCTGCCGGTTTTTCAAAAACTGAATTTACTCATTTCCAATTTTATTTGTACGATTTTAACGTAGCACATACGATATAAACATCAGCCTTACCTTTTTTAAGTTCTAAATTAAATCTCTATCTTAGTGAATAACAAAATTTCCATTAACCAGGGTTTAAGGGCGGGGGTAGGGCGATTAATTTCAACAAAAGTCACAGCTGGTTAAAAAATAAAATTAAAAATGGCCATTTTATCTATTTGACGTTCACAGTGCTCGTCAATAACAGAAAAAGTGTTAAAATCACCTAAGTTTCATAAACTAATATTAGCTAAAGATGTTCCAATATTATATATTAAACAACAAAATTTTTTATAAGCAAATTATTTGCTGAAAAAATGTTTTCTATGATTTTCCATATTCATACGTTATTTCTAATTATATTGCAAGGCATTTGAATGGAGATTAAATGATATTTAAAAAATTGCTCTTAAGATTATAATTCTTTATATTATAAACCAATTTTATGAACAAATGTAATAGTCGGGCAATAGTTCAGCAACATTCAGAATAAGTTGATAAATTTTATTATTTCTTTAAAAATTTTTGCTAAACAAATGCATTAATCAGGCATTTGTCGACAGAAAAATTAGTTTTTTTTCTATGACAACAGTTTTAATTAGGATATCGAAAAAAAAATTTCTATAAAAAGATATCGGTGAAGATTTGTGGGCTGTTTGTTATTCCGAACTAAACAAGTCATTTTTTCCCAATGCGCGGCACTCCTTTGAGTCCGAAACCAAAAGCTCTTTTTTTTCAATAATCTTGTAGGGCACTGAAAAAGAAACATTTCTCTTCCTATCAGTTTTTTTTAAATCGTACGCTATTTGGCATAAAATGTTGATTTTCGTGTTTTTTTTTTAATTTTGTAAATGCTATAACTGATAAATTTTGGTTTCATATAAAAAGTCATTAGGATAAATTATTCGTCTAATTTAATGCTATGAATATCCGTTCAGAGGATTTTCGAATCTTGAAAACAGTGGACTCAAAATTTTTCAAAATACACTCACTTTTTGAATATTCACCCAAAATGGTTGGCTAAAGAACTTGACCTTTATTTTTGGACACTAAAAGAGTATACCAAAGGCCAATGCAATCTGTCAATTCTTTCGAAAGCTCTCGAGCTGAACAAATAAGTGCGAGAAAACAAACACTTCAGGTCTGAGCTAAATTTGTGCTAACCAATAATAATAAATTATATTTTTCGAAAGCACCTCATAATACCAACAACTACTTTTAACTAAAAATAAAGACATTACACAAAACCAAAAAAATTTATGCATATTGTAACACCGTTTTCTGCTTCGAGGGATACGAAGAGAAAATGGCGCTAAAACAAAAAATCTAACCTACATTTACAAGGCGCCAGGCAACCTTCCGGTGCCACCCGGCGGAAAGAGAAATGAAAAAAATAGAATTACAAAACAAATTATCTCTGAAAAGCTTGAATGAATGCCCTAACTCTTGGTAGATGGATTATCCGTGTGGCAAGAAACGTGTAGACCCTTTTTTTCTTAACAATAATTTAAAACGAGTTTATTAATGTAAAAATAAAATGAAATGATAAATTTACAAATGTCCGTTTAATTGAATGCATAGCGGCATTTGCCAGAAGGGCGTGACTTGCAATTACATGTTAATCGGATATTCCAAAACCTCTGCCATTTTCTTCCTTAAAAGCGATTATGCACAAGCATTATTTTGAAAAAAAAATTTTTTTTAACATTCTTGGCAAAGAAACAAGAGAAAAAACAACGTTACGGGATTATGTTTGAAACTACAAAAAAATAAGGAGACACAACAAGATACCTCAAAGGGACACACTTGTAAACCCCGAAGAAAGAAAACAATACATTCTTTTACCGCGAGAAACAAGTGAACACTCCGCGAAATTCATTTTTTTTCAAAGACAAAAAATTGTAACCATAACGAAAGGAAAACCAAGACGCCTATCTTTTTCTCCTTGAAGCTGATTTGAATCGAGGAAGAAAAGTCCTTGCGACCCATTACAAATAGACTGTAGAGCGTGGATGACCAACACGAACTGACTCTTGCCTTGCTTTCTTGGCGCCTTCCCCCTTGTCTCCGCATGTTCACCGTTTCGGTCCGGGAGGTGCTGCCCTCTGTAAGCTTACTTCTGACTCGCACGGTGTGGTAGGTTACATCGTAACCAATTCGATGATGGTACACTAGTCACCACCCGGTGACTAGCACAGTTCATTTTGCACAGTGGTGCAAAATGCTAGTAGTGATAATGATGGCCGCCAGTTGTTGTGACACGTGCCGCGCTGGATGTTAAATTTGTATTTTCATTAAATAAAATAAGTGTTGTAGTTTGGATGACAAGTAAGTGTTAATACTGAAATCCTCCTGAATTTCCTCGAAAACTTCGGAAATGTTGTTTCGGATTCATTATTCCGGATCT
This sequence comes from Belonocnema kinseyi, assembly GCF_010883055.1. Classification (NCBI taxonomy): domain Eukaryota; kingdom Metazoa; phylum Arthropoda; class Insecta; order Hymenoptera; family Cynipidae; genus Belonocnema; species Belonocnema kinseyi. Next base: position 26,120,867 of record NC_046660.1, read on the forward strand.
CAGGGAAACGCAGACAGGACTTCTAATTTTTTTTAATGCAGAAAGTTTTCCTGACCCTAAACTACAAATGGTGATAAACAATTAATCGAAGTGCCCTTCTTCTAAAAGAAATCAGTCATGAAAGTAAGTAAATTTAACTCAATCTGCCCTCATTCCACAGTTATCAGATTCACTCCTTAATGAATCAGCTTTCTGAGTTCGTGCTGGTTTTGGTGTGTTTCGCGATTTTTGATATCTTGATTAATGTTAATCGCAAGGTGAGGAAAGAATCAATAACGAGTGTTAACAAAACACCTCCTAAAAATGCAAAAAAAATATCATACATTTCTTCTTTAAAAAAGGTCTTAGCTATAACGAAAAAGCCCAAAATTCTGATATGCTTATATTTAATTTAGGTGCACATTTAATTTTAAGGTTAGTTTTGAGAAGATAGGGGTTGTTTTTCAAATTTAATTTTTGAATTTTCGAAGAGCACAAAAAACCCCAAAATTATGGCCCTATTGATTTTTGCAATTTTTAAAATGTTCTGTGCTTAAGGAGCTAACGATCAACACCTTCACCTAAAAGTCCGGCTTTTTGAGAAAAATAAAAGAACCCAAAAATAGGTATTGGTAGTCGTCAAAAAAATTAAGGATTTCCTAGAGACGTCTTTGGGACATCCCTAAGACGCCTTTTATAACATGTCAGTACGAAAGATATCCCGAGGGCGTCCATGTCTTTAAGACCGTTTTAGGTCATCTTTAGGACATTGAACGTCTTAGAGACGTTCATTGGCCTGACATAGGACGCCCTAGGAACGTTCCAAAGACGTTCTTTGAATTGTAATAGTTTTGTGCCCACTGGGTTAATGTTTGCATTTTTTAAGAGCCCAAAAAAACCAAAATTTTGGCGCTGTTGATTCTTTCAATTTTTCAAATTTTCTCTACTGGAGGCGTTAGCGGACAGCATCTCCACACAAAAGTCGCTTTTTTGAGGAAACTAAAAGAGTCCAAAGATCGGCATCGTTACCAAAAAAAAACCCCAAAATTATGGCATAAAGAATACTGAAATTTCGTTGTGGAGGTGTAAGCCTAACGCACCTCCAAAAAGTTTGAATTATAAAAATTAATAAGAACAATTTTCAAAGACCATCTGTGGCAGATCGAACATCACATTACTATCGGCTTGTTATTTCACAAGTTGACAGGCTGCGTAGTTTTTCGTTTCAACAGTGCTCCAAAATTTGTGTGGCGCGAATGTTTCGATTGAAAAATAAGTATTAATCCTAAGCTTGACGAATGTGTTCTTTAATATTAAAGAAAACTAATTGATAATTCGTATATTCCCTTCCGCCTTAACATGGACGGAAAAAAAACGGCTGGAGGAATTTGTGCGAGTCTTTACAAACAGCAGAGCTGCATAAAAATTAGGAGTTTTTTAAGATAACAAGCACACTGTTTCAATTCTGAAAGCTTTCTCCTGTTAAGATGCCTGCTTTTGTTATGCATTTGTATTGTACAATTTATAAAAATGTGCGGAAAACAATCACAACGACAATGAGATAGCAAATTTAAAAATGCAAACGAGAAAAATATTCTTTTTCTTTTAATTACGTGATTTATTACGCCGATCAATTTTTACGTGAAAATTGTGAAATTTCTAGTGTCAAAATAAATTGGGAGTCAGTTTTTATCAATGACTATATCCATCTACTGTAGGAAATATAACGTAGCGTCATTCGCCCAAATTGGGACATTTGATTCGTCCAAACTGGGTCAGAGGAAAAATTTAGTCGTTCAAATTGGTTCATCGGTAAAGCATAAAATATTCTTTATTATTCAGTAAAAATGGTTAGTTTATATCAATAAGCAGACAAAGTATTAATGAAAAATCTTCAAACTGTGCAGTATTAGGAACTTTTGTCGATTCGTACGATTTAAAATACTTTTAACAAGCAAAATACGCCAAGCAAATCCTTACATTCGTCCAAATTGGGACATTTACCTTACCCCTATATTAAATATAGTCTTGGAAACTTGTTGAATTTTGTATTTTAAAATGTCGAATCTTGAAATTGTATTCGATGAGACTGTACACTAAAAAAAAATTTTCATTGAATCAAGTACGCTAGTTTACTTGGCTGATTTTACTTGAAAGAAGCAAGTATTTTCTTTTTACAAGGTGCCGATTTTCTTGAATTAAGAAAATAATAAAATCAGGACAACTATTTGAATCAAGAATATATTTACTCTAAGCAAAAAATATTGAGTTAATTTATTTCATTATACTTATTTGCGTCAAGTTTAATCAGATATTGAATCAATTTTATTTATGAAAATGTAGGTAGGAATTTGCAACTTTGATAAACTACACCGAAAAAAAATTGTTCTTGAATCAAGTAAAAGACGCGCTCTACCGACTTCGCTATCAAAGCACTTGGATCTCGGTGACAAAATCTCGAGTAAGAATTTCAAGGCAGTTTTCAATTTATCCAACTCTGTTATTGTATATAATACTCTCTTACTTAATTTTTAATACAACATAAAATTTCTTAAACAATAATATAAAATATGTAAACAAGCGAAGTAAGTTTCCCTTATTTAGCAAGGGAGTTAACACTTGTTGTTTCTAAATATTTAAAACGCTTAAAAATGACCCAAAGGTAATGAATAAAAAAAATAATTTAAAATAATTTAACTTCACTTATGTTTCAAAGGGCTCAATGCTTTTTTGTTAAAAAGTAATCCGCTTAAAAACGATCTAAAGCTTATAAAAAATTAATAACTTTTGAGTTGAAAAGCGCTTTTATACCCTCAGTGACAAATAAATATTTTCTGTTTTTAAAAAAGTCTGTAAAACGCACATTTTTCGATTTACTTAATTCTTTTATAGAACTTTTTAATTCAATTTTTAATTTAAAATAACAATTCCAAACAAAAATAAATTAAAATATGTAAATTGGAATTGATCGCTAGTTTAAATATTACCCCTTTAGAAAAGTCCTGGATATTTTATTTTTATTAAAAGTATAAAATACTTCGAAATCAGAAGAAAAAAGAATTCTGTAAAGAAACGTTTGGTGCAAAGAACTTGCAGGTTAAAAGTGATAGGGTGTTAGGTGGTCGTATGGAAAATATTTATTTTCTTTCTCCTTGCATTCTCAATTCTTTTATTTGAAAAATTCTAATTGTCAATTTTTTAATTATTCTTTCATAAAATGAAATGCATTCTTAATAAACTTTTTAAAAATGTTATTGAATTCTTTTTCCTTAATTTTTTTTTCTTTATAAACCGATAACGTTATTTTTAATTATCAAAAAAATGTAATAATTGTATTTTTAAGCATCTTTTAAAGCTTATAAATTTGTTTTATGATGTCATATATTTATTTTTTATTATTTACAAAAATGTTTCACGGTTAAAAAAATTCTAAATGACTTAATTTTAAGTATATTAATACATACAAATAATCAGCAAAAAAAATTATAAACCCAATGCATTTATAACCTTTTAATAATTTTAGGAAATATTTAGGAGTATTGCATAATTATTTCAAAATGAATAACACTTTTCTTAAATCCATTTGAAAATTTTTAATTCTTACCCACAAAAACTTAACGACGCAATAAACTTATAATTTTTTAAATAGTTTTATGAGTGATTTGTTTTGCATATCAGCGTAAAGTTTGTAGTTTATCAAAGTTGCAAATTCCTATCTATATTTGCATAAATAAAATTGATTATGTGCATCAATGTTTTGGATTTTATAAATATTATTGAATCTCAAAATAATTGTTTGCGGCGAAGAGAACCAACTTCATATCATGTCAACTTAATAAGATACTTTTGCAGTAAGAAATAAATTAATTCAGACCAATTCAATAAAATCAGTCTCTTGTAAAAAGAAAATACTTGCTTCTTGCAAGTGAAATCAGCCAATTAAATTAGCCTACTTGATTCAATGAAAATTTTTTTCAGTGTAGTTGCAGATTGTGGATAAACTTCAATCACTGAATTGTTAATAATATTTGAAATGCTTAAAATATTTTTGAAAGATTTGTGAAATTATTGGAATCTCTGTGAAATCATTGGAAAATTATGCCTTTGTGAAATCTTTTAGATTTATCATCTTTGTGAAATCTTTCAGATTGATCATCTTCGTGAAATCTTTGCGAAATATTTGGTAATATTTGTAAAAATCACTGAAATCTTTTGTTATGATCAACTAACACAGATTTTGCATGATTTGTAATGGAATCAATGATAAGATATTTCTCGCTGTGTTATAAAAGTCTCCAAAATGCTGTTCTTCTGTATGGTCTGAAATGTCCTGACTTGAGGTAGAAGGGCAATTCTGACTAAATTTCTTCAGATTTAAACAATGCACCATTGCATCTTCTTAGGGTCAGTGAATCATTTACCTGATCGCAGTCAAACTCTCTCTTTCTAATTGAAGAAGATGGAAGATAATCAGAACCACTTTTCATCAGTTATGCATCGAGGAAGACATTTGGTTGAATTGGCTCAGCGTCAGCAAAAAAAAAGGTAAGTGCACTATATTCTACACATTTATTAAAAATGTCTTTGCCTATTACACGTCGGTCTATTCAGGGGGTAAACCAGGGTTAAATTTTCAACAAAACAGTAGAATTTTTGAATTTTCAACCGAAAAGTATGACTTTTTAACAAAATGGTTTAATTTTCAATCTAACAGTTGCATTTTCATCAAAGAAAGATGAAATCTCCCTCTAAACAGATTAAGTTTTTTCTAAAATTTCTTGTTTCAAATAGTGGTGTTCACAAATAACAGATTTAAATGAAAAGTAAATTTTTTACAAAGTAGTTGTACCATATTTTTAAGAAAAGAGCAGAATTTTCGGTTAGATTGCAGAATAGGGGTGTCACCTCTATTTTGACAGGAAAAACAATTTTTGTTGGCAAAACACTATTAGAATCTTTAGATGAAAGATAAATATCGGTTTGATAAGGCAAACATTTAAAATTATTTTTACTCTTGTTATTGTGATATCTTAAATATTGCTGAATCGCTAATATCGTAATTATCATATTTAAGGAGAAGCTGGAAATGGCTGTGGATTCGAACAACATTATTTTTTGTACTGATCATAGAGGTACCTTCCCGTCTTGTTAAATCGCTTTATTTATTGTTCAGTTAAAGATTCTAATATTTTTTTGCCAAAAAATTAGTTTTCCTGTCAGTGTGCACTGACTTTTCAGCCAAAAAGTGTGACTTATCAACAAAATGTTGTAATTTTCAAACTAACAGATGTATTTTTATTTAAATATAAAATTTAAAACACGAGTTAAATTTTCAATCAAACGGTTGCATTTTTCTTCAAGAAATGTCAAATTATGATCTTCGTCAATGTAAAAAAAATAAGAAAGAAAAATAAACCTAAAAAAAAATGATAAGCATTCAGAAAACGGAAAGTTTATTTTAAAAACAAGCTGTTATCATCAGTAAAAACGTAGTTTTAAATGCTGAAAACTTGTATGCTCCGGCATTATTGAAATTTGTTTTCTCTTTCGTAGATAACGAGAGGATGAGGAGAGAAGAGAATGTAAAAAACTGTGCATCACAACAGATGATTCTTCAAAAGCTGCCAGAAATAACAAAAAATGTGGAAATTAAAGAAAACCAACACGCCCAGGTAAAGAAACGTACTATTTTCCTCCTGCTTGTCACAAACAACCTCAATAATATTTAAAGATGAGCGTAGAATTCAGTAGAATTTTTTTTCAGATCTCAAAGCCGAGTATCAAGTCAATTGAAGCGGTTAATCAAAAATATAAGATTTCCTTGTCACCAGGAAGCTGACATGAATCAAATGAAAATTCAAGGAACCCGGATAACAGCAATAAATTAACAATGCAGGTGATAAAATTGTTTATCAAACATTTTAAAAAAAAATACTTTTGCATTCGAATTATATGGAGTGAACGTGAAATTCAAAGATATTCGTCCGTTTTGTACAAGATAATGATATTTGTGTCCATAATTTATAGGTTGATTCATCTATTCATAAAGAACTTAATCATCCTACGGAATACGAAAACATAGATATTGAAAATATCCCAATGTTTATTGGCACGGAGGAAGAATTGGTGGTCATGAATAACAACAATAGTATAAAAACAGAGGTAATAAGGTTATATTCAAAAGTTGTAATATTAAAATGAATTCATTAGGTTTATTAACGACAATTCATTTTTCAGTACATGGAAAATTCACCGGTAGGTGATTATGAACCTGTAGTTGAGCTCATAAGGATCGCTTCTAGCAACTGTCCATTTAGTAATCATTTCGACTTCGATATATATGAAGTTGCTTCAGGTGAAGTAAGAGATTCTTCATCATTGGGAGATCCAAGTCTTAACATATCAATTATTGGTCTACTTGACGCAAGTACGTCCACCCGATTCTCTGTGGATAAATCGCTCCTGCTGCAGCCATACAATCGTCATCAAATAGAAGAGAGTAACAATTCTGGTAATACAGTATTATCAACACTTGTAAACTTAATATTTGTTCGAGCATGAAATAAAAATATATTAAACTTTTCAGTTGCGGACAACGAAGAAAGCCTTTATGAAATGCCGTTGTCAAGTATAGACAACTCGGACACAAGAACATTTAGTACTTTAAACTTAACGTACACAAAGTCCGAACAATCTTCAGATCAGCAATTCGACTGCAATACGTTGCAAACCTTGATAACCACTCAAATGTAGCGGGCACTAGGGCACCTGCTGAGGAAAATTTAGATGTCGACCCATCCCAAGGAAAAACTGGAGAGGGAAAAAAATACGCATGCCTTTATTGCAAGGGATTGTTCCAAAAACTCGGTCGACATTTAATAAACAAACATTCAAACAAACTCAAGGTCCAAGAATTTTTGACCTTTCCATCAGGAAGTATTGCCCGGAGAAGACTAATCGGCGACATTTCTAAATCTGGCGCCTACGTCTTCAATACAAGCCTAGCTCAAACCAGTGGGAAAAGGATTGTCATGAGGCGTCCCCAAGAAAAATACGCGAAGAATGGTGCTGCTTTTGCCACGTGTTTCTACTGCAAAGGGTCCTATTTAATTAATTCCCTACGGCGTCATTTGAAAAAATACTCTGGTAAAAATAGCAACAAGGATAAATGCATAATAACCCTGAGAAAGCAACTCGTTAGCACAATTCACGAAACGGCATCCACTAAATTACGCGAAACAATTTTCTCCGTTTTACGGTTAGACGATGTTGTCCGTGCCATCAGGTTCGACTGGCTAGTGATTGACTATTGCAATAAAATGTGCGTAAAGTACATTTTGCCACGCCAGCCCACGATCCAGTCAACCAGAAGAACACTGAGGACTTCCTTAAAATCTGAGAAGAGGATTTTGGAGTTTCCATCACCAAACTGGCACTGGAAACGCAACACAAAGTCAAAAGGAGAAAAAAATTTCTCTTCCTATCCTAGGCGACATTAAAAAATTGTACTTTTTTTAAGAGAACAGATGAAAGATGCTCTGTTAAATTTACAAGAGGAATTTACTTTCGAAAAGTGGATTGATTTAGCAGAGCCCACCTTAACATCCGTACAACTTTTTACTCGTCGAGTTGGTGAAACGGAACGAATAGAAATAAGTGACTCTAAAGTTCGTCAAAAACTTGACGAAAAAACAAACAAAAACTTAATGTCTACTCTTTCACCAGCCTCGAAGGAGATAGCGAAAAATTATGCGAGGTTTACCATCCGAGGCAAGCTGGGGAGAATTTTTCCTGTGTTGCTGAGTCCGTTGCATCTTCAATGCATAGAGATGCTTCTGCAACACAGGCCAAACCTGCAGATTGCAGGTTTGAACGAGTTCATCTTTGGGTTGCCCAGTTCACGACATGGAATACCCAAGCACCTGAGAGCCTGTCATTTGCTGCGCAGATTCTCGAAAAAACGTGGTGCGGAGATGCCCTCGAGCTTGCGAGGTACAACGCTGCGAAATCAAGTTTCTCAGCTGGGCATACTGCTAAACTTGAATGAGGAAAAGGTGGCGTAATTGGAAAATTTTATAGGACACGGCAAAGATATTCACAAAGAAATCTACAGACAACCCATCATAAGTAGAGGAATTGTAGAAATATCGCAACTGCTACAGACAGCTCAAGGTGGGGCACAAATAAAATCAGCTTCTGATTCTGAGAATTGCAGCGCTGATGAACAAAATACTCTCCAACGGAGTCTCGAGACACAAGTACCTATCTATAACACAGAGGTCTCAGAGGAACTTGAGAAGTTTCAACATATTTGCAGGAAGTAGCAGCATATCAAATAAAAGGAAACGCTCTTGTGAGTACCACACTTTTGGTTTGATTAGGAGGTGCATCAGAAACTTAATTATCACATTATTTTGTATTGTCCTCTGTTTTCAGCTTCACCACAACGTAAGATCATACAACGAACTAGGTGGGAGCAGGAAGAAACGAAAAAGGTCCGGGACTTGCATGGAAAACATCTTTTGATGGGCACGTTTCCAAGCGCAGTAGTCATAAAAAATGACATAAAAGAAAACCCAGTTCCGCACCGAGGAACACATTTACAGATTAAAACGTGGATTAGCAATGAAAAAAAGCAACTGAGTAGGATTATTAGGAAATATCAGATTTCATAAATTTTAACGGGATTTGATAATATTCAGTTGGAAAAAGTTCATTCATAACAATTAAAGAGATTTCAAGATTTTTTAGATACTTAAAGGTATTTCCAAAGACTTAAAAATTGAATTTTTTGATTGAATATTGTAATAGATTATATCTTATATAAATTTATGTTTTCTTTTAAATTTGAGTATGTCACAACGATAAATATATTATAATGTATGCACTAAGCAATTTTTTTATTACATATATACATATATTGATATATGCAAGCATATGAAAAAGTTTCATTGCCTTTGCATGCTTTCAATCCTAAGAGAGTCCTTCCTTTCTTCGAACATGTCTATATTTCGAGGATTAAACGAAGTATTTGTAAGTGGATATAACAGAAACATTATCTTTCTCAAAATTATTTAATTCACTCCTCACTTTTTTAACCTATTACTAATATTTGAGTTCAAAACTTCGTTCATGCTATTTTCCTCCATTATTCTCGAATTAAATCCAGATCTGTGATTTAAACCTCAAATAAACTACAGTCATAAAATTATAAGTTCTCCACAAATAAACATATTAATCAATTTATTAGATTATTTTATATTAAATTTTATACTTATTCATATTTTCATTTTCATCTGTTAAGCCCCCCGATCAATTTGAAAATCAAATTATTCTCTCTTGGCGATTTACTAAAATTGCAGCGGTTCAACAATTCTCTAGTGTTTTTTGCTGTCTAAGTGCAAATGAGAAGTATAAGTGAATTGGATAAAGAACAAGAAAATTTGGAATTTTCAGACAAAATATTTTGTTTTTAAAAACAAGTCAGCCTCAAAATTCACTACCAGGATTCAAAACTTTTATTTCCGTGAAAAATCTTCAGTTTTCTTGAACAACTGTACCGCAAATAGCAATAACTTAAAGATTCAAGTACTAAACATTGTTGACTAATTACCTCTGTCACTTTTATAAGGCAAATTTTTTTCTAATTGCAAAACTTGTTATTTACCATATTCCTTGTGATAAATCTGAATAGTTCATTCAAAAAATTTGTTTCCTTACTTAAAAATGTTTAGCTGTGACCTTTGTCAATAAAATTTTTTTAAAAGAATAACAATAGCTCATAGTGAACAGTTTGTAGCTTAGCCACTTAAGTAATGCATCATGGGGCAGACTTTCCTTAAAAGACAAATATTCGGCGGGAAAATGCCAAACTTTGTCATTTGCTTATCCAATTCGTTTACAAAAAACGACAGATGTTAATACCATCGAGTCTATTATCATCCAAATTATTAGAATTCTTGGACAGCCACTCTCCATGGATTCAATGGATTCATGGAAATCAAGACATTCACAGCAATTACAAAAATAACGGAATTCATGGAATTCAAGAAATTCAAAGAAATTAAGGAATTAATGAAACTCATTGTATTCATGGACTTCATGTAATTCAAGGAATTTATTAAATTCAAGGAATTCATGGAATCAATGAAAAGCAAGGAATTAAAGCAATCAACTAATTATGAATTTGGCTAAAATCATCATGAACTTCTCAATTGAAAAGCCTGAAATTTAAAAAAATAATAATTTGTGTGTTTACAGATGCCCGAATAATTAATTTGTTTATTAAATTTGTTTTAAAAATCATAACATTTGTCAACTTATCATGAAGATTGCCGAATTTATTATCAATTTCCCAGTTACAAGTCTGGTAACGTAACAAAAAAAATTTTCCGTCGACAGATGCCCCAATAATGCATTTGTTTATTAAATTTGTCTAATATTTGAATATCTTTAACTAATACTATTTTATGCAACTTAAGCTATTTCAACTACGAGTTTCCCTTTTTTTTCAATTTTTTTGGTCAAAATCGGTGAAGTTTTGTGGGCTGTATGTTATTCCGAACTAAACAAGCCATTTTTTCCTAATGTGCGGCACTCCTTTGAGTCCGATACCAAAAACTCTTTTTGTTTGATAATCTTGTAGGGCATCGAAAAAGAAACATTCTTCTCTTGACTTTTTTTATATCCTGCGTTATTCGGCTTAAAATGTCGATATTCGTGTGTTTTTCGAAAGTCATCGTGCTTACAGACTAAAAATCTAGAAACACACAAACACACACAGATAGACAGACACATTCGTAAACACCTGTTTTTCGTATTCAGGGGGTCTCAAAACGTGGACTTTGACAAAAACAGGGAGGGTTGGTTCAATTTTACACAAATTTATTACCTTCTCTTGATGAGAATTTAAAAATTAATTTGTTATGAATAATATTTTGGTAGTTCTGTTTTTTGCTCGAATCATGAAAGACAGCATTAAGAACATTAGAAAAAAAGTAAATATTTTTAAACCCCACACAAGAGAAGAATAAGAAAATTAAAAAAACATAAGTTGTAATGAGAATCTGCCCACGCAGCGGGCTGATTTTTTATTGTTAATATAATTTTTTACGAATAAAACACAAAATACGCATGCTATCTGAAGGTGATTCATTAAAAATTTGTAGATCTATTTAAAATGCAGAATTTTTGTCAAGCCATCTTTACACCTGTTTTGCATAGTTTAACCGCAACATGGAATTGTTTATTTCCCATTATTATTTCATGCTGTCAGAATTTGAATTTTCGATTTTTAAAGAAAATTCAAAAAGTTGTTATGATAATCTTGTAGGGCATTGAAAAAGAAACGATTTTCTTCTTCTGACTTTTTTCATATCGTGCGTTATTTGGCTTAAAATGTTGATTTCCTTGTTTTTTTTTAACATTTTTTTAATACTATAACTCTGGTCAATTTTAGTTTTATAAAAAAAAAGTCATTTTATTAAATTGTTCGTCTAATTTAATAATATGAATGTCCGTTCTGAACTAGCCTTACCACATTTAACAAACCAAATCTCATCTGCATTTAACAAAAATCGCTACAAAAATTTTAATTAAAAATAATCAGCCCAGAGAACTTTCCAAGAAGCTATTAAATATATACATGTCTTCACAGTCATATTCCACATCCCCTATATGAACTACTCTAATCAAATTAAACGATCCACGTCTCATCTTCTATTAGTTAAAAGCAGCAACAAAATTCAAATAAAAGATAATAATAGCACAAAATTTTTTCAGACCCCGGTTAGTAAATCTATTCCCACATTTGTATGCCATAATTTTGGGCTTTTTTGGGCTCTGCTTAGGGACCAATATCGATTTTTGGAGTCTATTTTTCTAAATAAAAACGGACTTTTCGGTTGGAGGTTCTGTGCGCCAATACCTCCGCTACAACAAATTTAAAAAAATTTAATCAACCTGAAGAGAAAGATGTGGAATAAGTGCGAGAAAACATATACCGCAGGTCTGAGCTAAAGTTTTGCTAACCAAAAATAATAAATTATATTTTGCGAAAGCACCTCATAATACTAACAACTACTTTTAACTGAAAATAAAGACATTACACAAAACCAAAAAAATATATGCATATTGTAATACCGTTTTCTGCTTCGAGGGATACGAAGAGAAAATGGCGCTACAAAAAAATCTGACTTACATTTACAAGGCGCCAGGCCAGAAGGGCGTGACTTGCAATTACATGTTAATCGGATACTCCAAAACCTCTGCCATTTTCATCCTTAAAAGCGATTACGCATAAGCATTATTTTAAAAGAAAATTTTTTTTAAAACATTCTTGGCAAAGAAAGAAGAGAAAAAAACGTTACGGGATTATGTTTGAAACTACAAAAAAAAATAAGGAGACACAACAATATACCTCAAGGGAACACACTTGTAAAACCCGAAGAAAGAAAACAATACATTCTTTTATCGCGAGAAACAAGTAAACACTCCGCGAAATTCATTTTTTTTTAAGCCAAGAAATTGTAGCTATAAGGAAAGGAAAACCAAGACGCCTATCTTCGTCTCGATGAAGCTGATGTGAATCGCGGAAGAAAAGTCCTTGCGACCCAGTACAAATAGACTGTAGAGCGTGGACGACCAACACGAACTGACTCTTGCCTTGCTTTTTTGGCGCCTTCCCCCTTGTCTCCGCATGTTCACCGGTTCGGTCCGGGAGGTGCTGCCCCCTATTAGCTTTACTTCTGGCTCGCACGGTGTAGTAGTTTACGTCGTAACCAACTTGATGGTGGTACGCTAGTCACCACCCGGCGCGCTAGCAGTGGTAATGATGGCCGCCAGTTGTTGTGACACGTGCCGCGCCGGCTGTTAAATTTGTATTTTCATTAAATAAAATAAGTGACAATTAACCTAGATGGCATGAGTTAATGATCGAGTCGTAGTGTAGACAAATTGGACTAGTGAACTGTGCATGAGTGGCCGGTAATAGCGGTGTGTTGTGGTTTGATGACAAGTAAGTGTTAATACTGGAATCCTCCGTCAATTCCTCCAAAACTTCGAAAATGTTGTTTTGGATTCATTATTCGGTATTTCAGGGAAACGAAGGCAGGACGTCGGGAGTTAACAAAACACCTCCCAAAAAATGCGAAAAAGAAAAATCATACATTTCTTCTTTAAAAAAACTCTTAGCCATACCGAAAAAGCCCAAAATTCTGATATGCTTATATTTAATTTAGGTGCACATTTAATTTTAAGGTTAGTTTTAAGAAGATTGGGGTTGTTTTTCAAATTTAATTTTTGAATTTTCGAAGAGCTCAAATGACCCGAAAATTATGGCGCTGTTGATTTTTTCAATTTTTAAAATATTCTGTGCTTAAGGAGCTAGCGATCAGCACCTCCACCTAAAAGTCCGGCTTTTTGAGAAAAATAAAAAAGCCCAAAAAGCGGTATTGGTGTCCCAGAAGAGGCTAATAAAAGTCCCAAATTCTAATGTGGTTACATTTAGATAAGTGCATATTTAATTTTAAGGATAGTTTTTAGAAGATAGGATTTATTTTTTTAAATTTCGCAGTGGTTAAAAAAATTAAAAATGTCCTAGAGACGTCTTTGGAATATCCCTAAGACGTTTTTCATAACGTGTCTTTTGGTCATCCTAGGGATGCTCATAAAATGTCTAATGTCAGTACGAAAGATGTCCCGAGGACGTCCATGTCTTTAAGACGTCCTTAGGTCATCTTTAGGACATTGAAAGTCTTAGAGACGTTGATTGGCCTCACATAGGACGTTCTTTGGATTTTAATAGTTTTGTGCCGACTGGGTTAATGTTTGCATTCTTAAGAGACCAAAAAAAAAATTCTGGCGCTCTTGATTTTTTCAATTTTTCAAATTTTTTATACTGGAGGCGTTAGCGGCCAGTACCTCCACCAAAAAGTCGCTTTTTTGAGAAAACTAAAAGAGCCCAAAAATCGGCATCGTTGCCAAAAAGAAACCCAAAATTATGGCATAAAAAAGCACTGAAATTCCGTTGTGGAGGTGTAAGCGGAACGCACCTCCAAAAAAGTTTGAATTATAAAAATTACTAAGAACAATTTTTAAAGACTCTGGTTAATGTACCTATTTCGCGAAATTAGTTTCGAAATCACCGAACGAAGTTTTTTTTGCAATAAGAAAATTTTCATGATGGAAATTGAAATAAATTTTAAGAATTTTTTAAATCTTTCTCCCTGAATTGAAAAGTTACACCGTTCAAGTTAATCACGTATTTTATGGCGGCTGGCGACATCTTTCTTCAACGTATAAAATCAATCGAAATAAAAAACTAGATTTCTACTTTTTTCGATGGTCGATAATTATTTGCGTTTTGTGTCTTTATTTTAACTTTTAATAACAGCTGTTATTTTTAATGAATTATTATGATGTATTATTATTTCAATTTGTTTCTCTTAATTCTGCAATCGTTACATTAAATTACTGAAGATACTTTTCACCAGAATGTGGTTTATTCAATGTTACAGATATAATAATTTAAAGTTTATATTAAATATAATTTTTCGAATAATACAAAAGAATATTAAATTAATTGATATATTGTGAAATCATGAAGTTTAATTATTCATTAAATTATAATTAAAATTTTTATGAAAGCATAGAGTTATTATAAGCCAAATTACAATTAAATAAATTTATTATATTAATGTTTTAATTATGTTGATGATTTATTGTTTAAAACTTGTTATTTTTAGATTGAAATTAAATACTACCGTATTTTTTTAACTTTATCTAATCAAAATTTATTAACTATTTAATATTGGAGCTATATTAATTCTAAATTTCACATAATTGAGTTATTAACAAAAATTTTCTTTTCGCGTTTTAGCTATGATAATAATATTTTCATGATTTATATATTTTCAAATTATAAAGCTTAATAATATTATGTTGTGCATGCTTATAATTTTTATAATAATATTATATTTATATTTCATATTTTAAAATTATTCACAAATTTAAGATTAAATATAATTTCAAAAAAAATTTAATTGGTTTATTTAATGTTACTGGAATAAATTTTTTAATTTTATCTTAAAATCTAATTCTCTTAAATAATATAAAATATTATTAAATTAAGCACATAAGGATTGGATTTAAATTGTTTAATATTCAGAAAAATAAATATGTTATTTCCTCTCAGATTATGTCATTAAATATTAGCTTTTACTTTCGTAATAAAAGTTTCCTTTTTTCTTTTAAATACTTGTATTACAAAAAGTTTTTACAATTTCCTGGTTTAAAAGAAAAACAAAAGAATTGTTTAAACACCTGTTCCATTTTACCTTACTTTATTCACTTATCAAATAATCTTTTTTCTGCTTGTCATGTAGCCACAGCCATTTGATGATTCATCATATTATTTAAGTAAAAATTAAAAAATCAAGGGAATCATCAAAAAGTGGAGTCAGGATAGCACTTAACATTTTTTTCGGTTATTTTAGAGCTAGCTTTATAATAAATTTAACGAATTTTTCTGTTAGGATATATGTTTTAAATTTATTGTAAAGTCATTTCCCACATTATTAACAAAATCAGAAAATCTCCATTGATTTTCATTGTTGGAAAATTTTGACTCCCTTGCTTTAATCTCAAGGAGATTTTAAAACAATCCTTAAAATAAAAAAAAACTACTTTCTGTTATTATTTTTTCCCTAAATTAATTGTAAATTAATTTCCAAAAACATTGCAGTAAAAAAATCTCCCGTTTTTGGGTTTTATTAAATGTTGGTTTCCTTGCTTAAATATTTAAGAGACAAAAAATATTAATTTTTAACTTTCTAAATGTTCTTGAAAATTTGTAAATTCATATTTTGACCCCACAAAATATGATCAAAAGTAAAGAATAAAAAATTCCATTTTACCTTCAAACTATTCAATATTCGAAAAAAAATAATATCACGAAAATTATTGATTTTAAAATGATATACAAATTTCTTGTTAATTATTTTCTTTAAGCACGCGTAGCTTTTGTTTTATTCGTGAAATTAATAATATAAATTAAAAATTAAATTTTTGGACAGACGACACAAACTACGAAAAAAAAATAAACAGAAAAAACTTCTCTAGCAAAAAAAAATAAGAAATTGTTTTAGAATTATTTGTTGATATAATGTGTAGTTTTTGTTTTGATCATGAAAAAGAACATTAGACAAAAGAAAATTAAATTTTTCGAAAAACGGGGCAAGTTACGAGAAAAAATTAATAAACAAAATTTGTACATTTTAAAAAAATCTATAAGTTTCTCGGTCATCATTTTTCGATGAGGCGCGTAGTTTTCATTTAAATTAATTTCCTAACTAAACTTTTTGTGACTTTTTTATTTTTATCTTTTTTATATTTTTTTTAGTTTTTCTTTTTCAGTTTAAAAGTATTCTATTTTATTAGAAATTTGTCTTGTTCTTAATATAACTTTATCTTTATTGGTTCAAAATTTAATTATTAGGCCAAAACGTTTATGAAAAATAAAACTATTTGGTTGGAATTAATGTAATTTATTAGCAATTATTCTTTTCTGTTATAAAATTAATATCTTTAATTAAAATTTTATTTCTTTTGTTGAAGATTAGTTTTTTTAGTGGGAGTTAATTTCTTAAGTTAAAAATGTAACTATTCCATTTATGGTTTTAATTTATTTTTTTGCTAATTAGGTTTTTGTAATATTTTTTGCATTTTCCATTTTTATAACATTATTTAAAATTATTATATATTTGGTTTCTGACTTTTCACTAATCAAATCTGTAAAATTTCATTATTTAATTAGTTTATTTTTCTCAATTTTGGTTTGAAGAGACTTCAAAGTATCTTTTGCAGATAGAAAAAAGCAATTAAAATTAAATTAAAATAATTAGAATAACCTTTTTCAGGCACTTAATCTGATTTTTATGTAAACAGATTCTTTTTGAAAGCAAAGAGCTTTTACTTTTTCTTAACTTTGTTTAAACAATTAGAAAGAGATCGACCTTTAAAAAAATAGTTTTGTCACAAAAACTGATAAATCCTTTAGAAAAAAAATTATTTCTCAACAAAAATTTTAATAGCTGATATTTCCACTAGATTTTTAATAACAAAAAATGAATTTTCTACCAAGCATGTAATTTTTTAAATAAATAGGTGATTTTTTTCATCAAATAGTAGAATCTTCTACCAAAATAGTTTAATTTCAACCAAAAAGTTGAAATAAAAAATAAATAAATAAAAAATAGTTTCATTTTCAAAAAACAAAATAATTTTCTACTAGTAAAATTTAATAAAAATAGACAAATTATTAATAAAATATTTTAATCCAGAGCCAATAAGAGCAGTTAGAAAAAATAAGATTGATTTCCTACCCAACAAGTCGATTTAAAAAAAAAATAAATTGCGTATTTGAACTAGGAAACACGAATTTTTAAACAAAATATTGAATCCTTTACGAAAATAATGATTTTTTAGGAAAAGAATAATTTTATGATAAAAAAGACGAATTTTCAACAAAATAATGATCTTTTAACAAAACAGTCAGATTTTTGACTAAAAAAAGATGACTTAAAAAATAGTTGAATTTTAAACCTAAAAAACTGAATTTTTATTAAAAATGTCATTTTTAGTCAAGAGAAATGAATATTCAACGAAAAAAATGTCTTTAACCTAAAATAGGATGGTTATATTTTCAAATAAAAAAAACTAAAAAGGACTAAAATTTTAACTAAGAAGCACGAATTTTTAACAAAAAAACTTGAATATCCCACCAAAATGATGATTTTTCAACAAAAAAAAATAATAATTTTCTTCTCAAAAATATGAATGTTTAAAGAAATTCATTAATTTTCTACAAAATAGTTGAATTTTATACCAAAATAGTTAGATATTTAGCCAAACAGTTAATGCAAAAAAAATGTTCACAATAATTGGAACAGTATCATTTTCAGTTAAAACAATTAATTTTCAACGTAAAACACGATTTTTTACCAGTTAAATTGAACCATAAAAGAAAATTTTTTACCAAAATAATCAATCCATTGATTTTAAAATTTCTATTTTTTTGTTTTATTATCTTTAATAATATTTATTATGATTTTATTCATTTTTCTGTTAAAGGTTAATCATTTTAGATTGAAATTCATATTTTGAGTCAAAATTTAACAATTTTGTGAAAAATCCATTTTCTACATAGGTTCATTTTTTTAACTGAATTTTTGATATATTTTTTTTCTAAATAATTGATCTTCTTCGTAAAAAAATGATGTTGATATTTTATTACTAAGATTCATCATTTTAGATGAAAATTTATATTTATTTATATTTGTTCTGTCCTTTAAATTAAACTTTTTTTTGTATTTATCATTTTTAAGAAATCTTATCTCTGGTTCAAAATTAAACCTTTTTGTTGAACAGTAATTTTTTAGTTGAGAATTAATTTATTAAAATCATTTGCCAATTTCTAATTAAAATTCGATGTTTCTCAGCTGAAAATGTCACTATTTATTTCAAACATCATCTTTGTTGGCTGAAAATAAACTTTTTTTATAATTCTAAATATCTTTGAAAAAAAACAGGTTTTTGTTTAAGAATTCATCTATGTGGTAAAAAGTTCAACTATTAAATTATAAAATCGTTTTATTTTTTTTTTAAACTGGACTGATTAGATTTCAATTGAAAGTTTTCAAAATTAATTTAAATATTCTTTTCTTGAACTGAACATTTTCTAATTCTCATATCTAAACACTTGTACTTGAGATTAGTTCGATCCGGAAATAATAATAAAATAATAATTATTTTGTGAAAAATGAAACAATTCGATTAACTGTTGAAAAATTTTGTAAAATTTAATTTTTTTTTATTGAAAATTAATCTCTTTTCTGAAAAATTTACCTATTCCATTTTTTGAAAATGAATGTTTTTCGTAAAAAAAAACTTCTAAGTAACATGTCGAAATCTTTTGTCCAAATTTTATTTTTTTAAAAGATTCATTAATCTATTTAAAAATGCATCTCTTCACTTATTTATTTTTGAAATTAAAAATTGTAACAAAAATTTACTATTGGATAAAACTATATTGTAAATAGTAATAGGAAAAATCTTTTCAAAAAAAATTCAAAAAAAATTTTGAACCGATTATTTTAATTCCTGATATTTTTCTAAAGATTAAAAAAAAAAAATTTTTATTTTCAACCCAAATATAGAAGCTTTTGAAGGATTTTATAATGTTTCAAAACAATAGGAAAAAATTCTTAAGAATCCTGAGAAAATTTTTAATAATTTTTTATTTTTCAAATTAATTTTAAGAGATTATTGGAAAAGTTGGCAAAAGATTTCGAAAATTATTAAAATAGAATCTGTAAAATTCTAACGCTATTTTAAAAATTTCACAAACAATTTGAATCAATTCTTGGAATTCCTTAAATTTTCTAAAAGGCATAAAAATAATGTTTAGTTTTAAAAAATTTCAACAAACTAAAACAAAATGAAGATATTTTGAGATTTCCAATAAAAAATTTAGCTGATTTTAAAGGATTTTTAAAGTTTAAAAACAATAGAAAACGATTCTCAAGATTCCTGGAAAATTTTGTTATGCTTTTCTATTTTGCAAAATAATTTAAAGAAAGTATTGAAGAATATTTCAATATAATTAGAAAATTAATATAAAAGAATCTGAAAAGTTTTGAAGTCATTTTGAAAATGTTACAAAAAATTCGAATCAATTCTTTGAATTCCCGAAATTTTCTAAAAGACAATGGAAAAAAATTCTCAAGATTCCCGTGAAAATTTAAAATGATTTTTTATTTTTAGAAATAATTCTAAAAAAATATCGAAAAAGATTGCAAAATATTTTTTAAATTATTAGAAAAGAATCTGGAAAAATTGTAATTCCTTTTTTAATACTATAAAAAAATTTCGAATGGATTCATTCAGTTGTCTGAATTCCTGAAAATTTTCGGGAAATAGAAAAATAACTTTAATCATATAAATATATAAAAAGAAACTCAAAACAAAATAGAAATTAAAAAAATATCCAACAAAAAATGCAAAAACAGTTATAAGTATTTGGAAAGATTTCAAGCCAATATAAGAAATTTATTAAGACTCCTGGAAAAACTTTACACGATTTTTTATTTTGTAAAATAATTTTAACAGAATATAGAAAAAGATTTTAAAATATTTAAAAAACTATTACACAGTAATCTGGACGATTTTCGTAACATTTTTAGAATTTTACGAAAAAATATTGCAAAATATTTTCAAAATTATTTTAAAAATATCTGTTAGATTTTAATTCAATTTAAAAAATTTTTAGAATTTTTTTTTAACTTAAGAAACATTCGAATCAATTCTTCGAAATCCTGAAATTCTCTGAAAGATACAAAAATATTTCTAAACTTAAACGATTTCCAAAGATTTTGAAACAATAGAAAAAAATTCCTGTGAAAATTTTTAATAATTTTTAATTTTGCAAAATAATTTTAAGAAAAATTTTATCAAAGTTTTTGATATAATTTCTTAAAAGATTTTTATTTTAAAGTTATATTAAAATCAAATGAAATCATAGTATTCATCTACCTAATGTGTACCCGAATCGAACATATTTTTAAAGCTTCGAATTTATAAAAAATACAATCAGAGATTGAAATTGTATTTTTTACATCGATAATAGTTTTTCAGTAAAATGTCAAGAAATAATTTACGATTCTCTTGTAAATAGGGTCCAATCTTTTACACTATAGAAACAAAAAATTATTATTGATTTTTTATTGATTTAATTTAATTTTAATTAATATTTATTTTATTTATATTTAATTAATTAATATTATTTATTATTATTATTATTATTATTATTAATTAATATTTAATGAATTAATATGTATTTATTACATTAATATTTTAATTTAATTTTTATTGATTTATTTTTATTAAAGGTGTTAAATTTGTCGAGGCTTAAATGATGATGAGTTTGCTATTATTTCTGCTCTTTTCTGTGATGAATTTAGCTTGCATCAATTAAATAAACATCCCACGTGATTAGTTATTCAGTATAAAGGGACGACTTTCCAGATTAAGATAAAATATTTCGGGTTCTTCTTGGTTTGAAAGTGAAAAAAAAAACTTTTTCAATGATGAAGTGGTCGTTATTTTTTTTGGCTCTATGTGCCTTACAAGTAAGTCACCTAGTTGATAGTTAATAATTATTTATTATTCTGTATCATCATTTACTGATTTTTGTTTAATTATGTAAATGTAACATTTTGAAATCTTAAAAAAAATGAAATTAGATTTTTTCTTGGCAAAAGGAAATTTCCCAATGAAGTAATAATTTATTTTGAGAATTATTATTGGAAAATCCCTATTATTAAGAAAAAACCGTCTTGATGTTTCATTTGTTAATACAAAAATCATCCAGGCGAACTAGTGTCATAATATTCCCTACAACTATTAAAAAATCTATGCTAACCATTAATTATATTGTTCATTCTTCATAAAGTTTCTTTGTTTATTTTTCATAACAATTAGAAAAATGAAAACCCTCAATGGACAGAATTGATTGTATTGAAATTTTAGATTGAGAAGTTTATTCATTAAGTTTTTTTATTAAATTATGTAAATTCAAAATTTGAGGACATTAAAAACATATGAAATTCGATTTTTCTTTGAATTTTGAACAGTTCAATTATTAACTTTTGAATAATAATTAATCCAGCCGCCCATAATTTTTTTTAGCGCCTGTAAGTTTTGGTTTAAAAAATTTTTTTAACACAACTGAGTCAGTGAACTGTTATTGGAAAATTTCTATTGTCTAAAGCAAATCGTCTACCATTTTAATTTTTTAATTAAAAAATTATCCAGTCCAACAATCATCATAATTTTCTCTGAAAATATTGCAAAACCTATTCTAACAACGACGACAATCTTTGAAAAGTCGTGCATGAAGACACTAATTACACAAAATTAATTTCGAGGCCCTTCAGTTATTATCATTTTATGAATCTAACAAAAATTTAATGTTTCTCAAATTTTTTTAAACAATTCGAGGTGATGTTTTTAAAATGAATACAGGGTAAATCACCTTGAAAATTTCACAATATAGTCGCGGCCATAATTTTTTTAGCGCCTGTAGGTTTTGGTTCAAAAGTTTGTTTAACACAACTGAGTCAGTGAATTGTCATTGAAAAATTTCTACTGTCTAAAGCAAATCGTCTACCATTTTAATTTTTCGAAAAGGGTCAAAAGTTAATTTCTAATTTTGTTCTTTTTTAATCCGAATAAAAAACCACGTTTGTAGAATTTCACATTAAAAAAGGGAGCGAGGAAGTTTGAGCTACGACAAACTTCGAGCGAACGAATTTTCCGCCAATGTATTGGCCAACTTTTTGGAAAATCGCAATTCGATTTGATTTTTAGTTCTAGAATTACAGCGAGTTTAGTACGAGCTCGCCACGTGACAACACAGGATTTTTCAGGGGACGCCGCCTAAAGCCTGAAACATCGACCTTACCCATCCTTTGTTTTGTCCACTCGCTCGCACTGGTCAGCGTTCCGGCGGCGTCCCCTGAAAAATCCTGTGTTGTCACGTTGCGAGCTCGCACTAAATTCGCTCTAATTATGGAACTAAAAATCAAATCGAATTGAGATTTTCCAAAAAGTTGGCCAATACATTGGCGGAAAATTCGTTCGCTTGAAGTTTGTCGTAGCTCAAACTTCCTCGCTCACTTTTTTAATGTGAAAGTCTAAAAACGTGGTTTTTCATTGGGATTAAAAAAAAACATTAGAAATAACCTTTTGACCCTTTCTGAAGACTGTAGCCTCCGCTAGAATGTCACGAATAAAACTCAAAAAAAAAAGGTTAATAAGTTGATAAATGAATTACTTACGGCGAGTTGAATGTGAAAAACATGGTTTTTTCAATTAAAATAAAGGTCAGTTTTTATTTATTTACTGGAAAATTTGCAGCCCAAGAGAAAAACTGTAAATGGAGACTCAGGTTCATTTCTCAAGAGCTATCTAACTATATTTTTTGTTTTTTTCAAATTTCGAATTTCACTTTTGTCCAGAACTCCTCAAATTATGTCTGGCTTATAAATATATAAAAAAATTTATACATTAGATTCAAATAATATGAAATTTTAATGGTTGCAATTGAACAAGTTTAAATTTAGTCCTTTTAAATTAAACATCTTCTAAATTATCAATTGTCTGCGAGATTTTTTCAAATATTAACAATTTTTTACGAAAAATGTCAAATTCGAAACTACTGCATAACCGATCCTGAAGCAAGCCTGGACTTTAAAAATAATAAAACTTAATAATTCCATTTTTCAATTTTAAGTTTCCTAAATGAAGAAACCTGCACTTTTATTTGAGCTTAAAATATAACTGGAAAATAAAATTTTTAAATTTGAAATAATTGCATCCATTAACTTTTAAGTTCACAATATAGTTAGATCTTTCATTTTAATTTGTGCACGGTAAAGTATATACTATTCTCATTGCTTGAATAATTTAAATTCGAATTAAATAACTACTCCGAAAAAATTAAATTCCCGACACTGTAAAGCTCCCGAATTATAGAATTCCTTAATAAGAAAATTCACGAATAACAAAATTGCAAAAAAGTAAAGAAATACCGAATTGTAAAATTTCCGAATCTTAAAATTCGCGAATTATAAGATTTCAAAAAAATAAAAATGCCGCATTGAAATATTCTTCAATAATAAAATTCTCGAATAATAAAATTAACGACAGTTTATAATATTACCGAATTGGAAAATTCTCGAAAAATAAAATACCTTGTCAGAAAATTTCCTAATTATAAAATATCCGAATTGTGTAACTCTTGAATTGTAAAATTTCAAGAAATTCAAAAATTACAATTTTTTATAAATATATTTTATTGATCGCAGTTTATAAATTCAGCAACTCAATAGCTTCAATCTAAATTTTAATTTTTTGAACTTGAAATTTGGATCCATGCACATTAAAAAAATGCGTCACAGAGAAATATTTTGTTTAAAACTATTGTTATTTTAAATTCAAAAAATTTTCGAAATTTTAAAATTTGTAAGTAATCGGAAAAATTGTTATTTTTTTATTTGTAATCAATAAAATATATTTATAAATAAAAAATTAATTATTCAATTTCTCGAATTCTACAATTTGGGAATTTTCCAATTCGGATATCTTATAAATAAAGAATTTTTTGGCAAGTGTTTTATTATTCAGAAATTTCCCAATTTGGTTATCTAATAAGCTGTCATGAATTTTCTTTGTCGGGAATGTTCGATTTTGGGAATTTTATAATTCGGCAAATTTATTATTCGAGAATTTTATTATTCGAAAATTTTCCAAATCGATATTTTTATTTTTTGGCAATTTTTTTCAGAACTTGAAGAAACGTTTCTCTTGATCTCAAACAAAATTTCTTTCTGCGTGTACGTGAAGAAAAGATTTTAGAGTAATGAAAGTAATTTACTTTCTCTCAAATAATTTAATTATTCTCAAATAAGAATCATTTTTGTTGAAAATTAATTCCATTTAACTAACAAGTCTTCCCTAATATTTATAGTTTAAAATATTTCTCCTTTAGATAAAAAATAATACTTTGCTAAAAATTCAAATAGTCGTCAAAAAGTAATATTTTTCATCGGAAATTAAACTAGCCGGGCAAAAGTTCAACCATTTTTTCAAAAACTTATTTTATTTGTTGAATAAAATAGTTTTTATAAAATTAGGGTTTCTTCTTCAAAATTAATTTTTTCATTGAAAATTCAACTAAAATATTGTTTTTTGAAAGTAGGAGAGCCCGAATAATTTTTTTTGTGACAATATGATGAGAGTCAAAAGTTTCATTTTTTGTCAAAGATTAATAAAAAAAATTTTTTTAAATTATTCTGCTCATTAAAGGTTTTTCTTTATAACAATTGGCTGAGAATAAAAAACAAGAGATTTTTTGAACAGCACACAATCTTATCAACAAATGAAGGGTTTTTTTACAAGAATTCACTAAAGGAAGTTTTCTCAGCATGGAAAGATTTTTTTATTTAAAGAGATCTAACCTGGATATTGATGTTATAGATGTTTTAAATTTGTCTGAGCTACTGCAGTTGAAATATCAATGGTGAAAAATTTGCGGAAATTAAATTTGTATCTGTTAGATATAAAGCTGATAAAAATAAAACTTTAATTTCTGAACATGGAAAATTCAAGTCCTTAAAAAAAAGAAAATTAAAATTTAAGATTTTGGAAAATTAATTTTCTTTAATTTTCAAGTTTTAATAATAAGCTCTAAATTTTCTTTAACTTTCAACAGTTCAACCTCTAACTATTAAGAAATTTTGATTTTTGGTGTCCTGATAATTTAATTGCTCAAAATTGAAGAAAAAGAAAACTTGAAGCACTGAAAATGAAAAATTCAACTGATATACACTTCAATTTTCTACTGTGGAAAATGCAATTTTTACTTTTTTTATCAATGTTAAACAGTTTTATTAATAACTGTTAGAAATTAAAAAAATTTCGAAATAAATTTTTCATCTATTAAAAATTTGAGGACATTAGAAATTCAAGGGTTTAAAAATGAATTATTAATTTTCTTCAGTTTTATATTGTTGAAAACTATTGTGATTTTTCTTCAATTTTTAATAGTTGAAAACTTAACTATTACAAACCCAACTATTTAAACTTTAATTTTCCACTGAGCAATTTTCAACATTTGAAAAGTTAAGAAAAATCAAAGTTTAACTTTTAAAAAATAAAGAAAATTTAATTTTCAACTGCTCAATTTTTCAGTTATATGACTGAAACTTGAATTGTTTAAATTCAAGGGAAGAAAAGCCATGAGAATTAAAAAAAAAAGAAAGTTGGTTTATCTGCTTGGCAGTCTGCATTATAACTATTGTTCATCATTTCAGACTGTCTTCGCTAATTTAATAACGGATCTGGAAAATTTACATAAACTACGTATGGGCACACTGAAAGGCCTCGTGGACAAATTAACAGAGGATTTCAAAGTAAGTTAGTTAAAATGGTTTAATTTCTTTAAATATTTGTTTGATTACAAAAATTAAAGAATTTTATCTAATTGTTTTTTTCATCTTGCCCACTAGGCTGTACTTCAGAATAAAGAGACAAAAGGACTAAGATTTGACGTTGTCGAATGTCAGGATGATGTTGATAGACTCGAATTGGAATATAAATCTAGAGTTAATATATTTAATGGTTGTTCTGAATTTGGCATTAGAACCCAAAGAATTCAGGTACATAAAAAAAATTAAATTATTTCTTGAAAAAAGGTCTTCTCCTTTCGCTCCACTGGCGAAAAAACCACAAAACTTCTGATATCCGGTCAAGTTCTTTTCCATTAATCTATTAGAGCGTTAGGAATAAGAACTTTTATTTTAAAAAAATAAAGTTAATTTTTAGCAAGATGTTAAGGGTGCCAATAATTTTTTTCAAAGAAACTGTTATATTTTTTTGCGGATGGTACTTTTACTTACAGCAAATAATTTTGTTAAGAAAAATTTAATTTTAGATTAGAAAAAATTGTTTTCCATGTAGTCTGATTAATACTTTGAGCATTTTCTTTTATTGAAGATTCTTATCTTGGTCGATATTGTGAATTATCTGCCTTTGCGTTTGTTTCCTTCAATTAACTACGAGGGGTGTTCAAAAAATAAGTTTCCCTAGAGTGCAGTTTTGCCCCAGCGCCATCTAGCGAGCTGAGACCGAACGTAGTTTTAGTTTAGGATATACCGATAAGAGCGGAACCGGTCTTAGCTGCCGAAAAATTTTTGTCATCAGTACCGGCTCGGAAACCATGGAGCTACCTGTGAAAAACGTGTCCACTTGTGAGTTACGTCCAGTTATTCGCTTTTTAACTGCAAAAGGGCTTAATGGCAACGAAATTCACGCTGACAAATATCGATTTCAGGAGGCATTGAGTCAAAAATTCTGTCAATTGTAAAGCGCCTATCCGCCAAAACGATTTTTTCGACTGCTGCGACTGCGGCATCTGTAATGGCTGTTATTGGCCTGCTAAGACCGGTTCAGCTCTTATCGGCATATCCTAAACTAAAACTAGGTTCGGTCCCAGCTCGCTAGATGGCGCTGGGGCAAAACAACAGACTGGGGAAACTTACTTTTTGAATACCCCTCGTATATTTAGGAATTCATATGTTGGAAGGTTTCAAAGTACTCAATACAACTAAAAAACACTAGAAAGAATTGAAAAGCGTCCCAAGAAATTCCATAGAATGAATAAAAACTTCATTTAAATTACCACCAAAAATGTAGAAAAATTAAATTTGAACTAATTATAATTTAAAGCTAGTTAATTTAAGGGAAGATCTTCCTATATTTTAGATAACGAAACTGCAGTAGATAATTGTTAATTGAGAGCAAAGATATATTTTAAACAAATCAAAATTAAAATCACAAAATAATAATATGTAGTGGAATTTATTTAAATTTGGTTTTTTAAAGTTCAATCCGAACGAGAAGCTCAGATGAGATCCTCACGAAGATTTTCAATTCTTGAATATTTTTGTCTATAGATGGCAGGTTTAAAATGGCTAAAAAAATTATTTATTTCTCTACAGGATGCAGAAATCTGCTGGACTCAGCAAATTAAATACTTCAGAAAAGAGGAAGAGAAGCGTAGAATAAACACCAGGAACTGCATTCTAAAGCACTTTGTTAAAGACCGAGAACCTTATGTACTACTGTGATTGTGTAAGGATCATAAAGTAAACAATCTGAATAAAATTCCGTTCATAAAATTCACTTGCTTGAATATTATTCTTTAGAGAAAAATAAACTACTCTGCAAAACGAAAAAACTGTCTTTGTTAAAAACTGCACTGAATCCGCCAATATATTGAAGTTATTTTATTGTAAATTTAAAACAAAATATGACTTCAACATCCAAGGTTTTTCCATCAATTTCATTATTCCTTAAGAAATAAATTAATAATGCCTATTCAACTTCTTTTTGGGATTTGAAAATCAAAACTTAAATTTTAAATCTTTAAATTTCGAATCGCTTTAAATTATAAAAATAAATTGAAAATTCCTCGACATCCTTTGAAACATCGTCAAATATTTAAAAGCCTTAAAAATCTCTTGAAATTTTTTAAACTTCAGATTGAAATTTAGAAAAGAGAATTATTTTTTTCAATCTTAACCTTTCTATATATACTATTATTTACGTAAGTCTTATATCTGCTTCCTTGTCTCTATTTCTTGCGATAGCGCAATTTAGAACTTATTAGCAAACGAGTGAGAGAGCGAACGAAAGCGAGAGAGAGAGAGAGAGAATGAGAACACAAACGCATCTTAGTCTACTTAACTTTTATCTTACCATTACTTACAATCTGTACACTTCTAATCTAAGCGACTTCCGTTTCCTTTTTCTTTCACTTCTTTTATACCTCCATTTGCCTGTTTTTCACAAACATTCTTTCATTCTCTCTCATCCACTCGTCTAGCAACCTCCAACTCTTTTATCCATTCTTCTCCTAATCCATCCTCCCCTAGAATCTTAGTCACATTCTCTTGCCAGCTTCCATTATCTTCCATTCCTCTCCTACATGCTTCCCATACATGCTCCCATGTTTCCTCCTCCCATTCACATATTCTACACTTTCTGTTATCTTCTCTTTCCCAGTACACCCTGTCCCTTATCTCGTTTCCCAATCTGAATCTTGCTATTCTGATCCGCCTTCTCTTTCCCCATCCCTTTACTAAATACTTTGGCACTCCTTCCTTTTTTATAATCTTATACCATTTATTGTATTTTGATTACTCACTCATTCCCCATCTTTCTACTAATTGTCTTTTTCTCTCCCTTTTTTCCAGTTCTTCATAGTTTACTCCAGTCCCGTCTTCTATTTCTCTATCACTAAAGAACTCCCTCCTTTCTTCTTCCCATCTCGTTAATTTGATCGCCCTCCCTCTCCTCTCTTCTGCCTCCATCAAACACTTTCTTGCCAAATCCCCTCCCTTTCCGTCACACAGCTTCGTCTTAAACTTCCATGCCCTCTTTCCCGCTTTTATACTTAACTTATCCCTTTGCGCTTCTTCTCTCACCATTTTTACAATTCAAAGTTTGAATACTTGAATCCCATTAAGTTGAAAATTATTCATATTTCATCATTGAAAATTTGTAAAAATTAAATTTCGACAGCTTTGAATTTTTATTGATCTCATTTTCTAAACTCTAATCTACTAACAATTTAATATTTAGCGTTTTGAAATTTTTTGGTTTTCTAAATTTGAATCTGAAGCTTTAAGAAATTTCAAGAGATTTCAAAAGATTTTAAATATATGAGGATGTTTTAAAATATGTCAAGGAATTTTCAATTTATTTTAATAATTAACAGGAATTTCAAGCAATTTTAAAGAAGTACTTTTAAAATATTTTTAGAAAATTTCAAGGAATGTCAAAATATTTTGATCGTATTGCAATATTTACAGTATTTAAAAAGGTTCCAAGGAATTTTTAATTTATTGCAGTAATTTAATACTATATTTTAGAGGGTGTAAAATATTTTAGGTTATTTTTAAAATTGCAAGGAATTTTGTAGAGTTTTAAAAAATTTGAAGAGATTTTAAAGGTTTGAAATATTTTAGGATGTTTTTAAACATTTTTGGAAACATTTGTTTTCTGGAAATTTAACTATTTTGTAGAACATTATTCCATTTCCGACAGAAGGTTTCATCTTGTGAATGAAAAACTCGATTTTTGACAATTTTTACTATCAACTTCTGGATTAAGAATTAATCTCATTTGTTTACAAATTCAACTACTTTGTTAAAACTTTAAACAAAAGAGATTAATTCTAAACGCGGAATTTAATAGCCAAGACTTTCAAAATGAAAATCGAATTTTTAATACAAAAGATGAAAGTTTCTGTCGAAAATATTATAATGTTCAACAAAATAGTCAAATTTTTAAACAAAAGCGATTAATTCTGAACGCGGAGCTTAATAAAAAAATGTTCAATTTAAAATGCGAAGTTTTAATCTAAAATATAGAACTAGCTGTTCGAAATAGACGAGTGTTTATCAAAATAGTTGATTTTACTACCCAAAAAAGATGACTTTTTAGGAAAATTTAGATAAAATCTTCCACAAAAGTAAAAAATTTATCTGAAAGATTCCCAGTTTTCCTCTAAACTGACCTGAACTCGTGCAGTTCTGAAACTTTTTGTTAATTAACATATGTGGTTGACTTTCTTTTTTTTAAGTCAAATATTCAGGAGTTGATGTTGATAACCCAATGATTCTTCGATCGCACCTGGTGCGATAATTCTGAAAAAAAACCCTGAAAACAATGATTTTAAGGTCAAATACTAGAAAGTTAAAAAACACGAAATTGGCTTATTTATCTCTCAGATTGTAGCTGTCGAAAAGTGCTTACTTCGCGATCGAACAGTTTTACTCGGTGTGAAATACCAACCATCTAAATTTTAAATATTTAAATCTGCCTGAGTCAAAGCCCATACCAGGTTGTGTGCGTGCGGTATACATACGATGGCCACGCGACGCACACATGCAAAGTGTTGAGAGGCCACTCACTTACCTCATGTCGGTCATTGTCGGTGGTGCAGAACTTACCACACCGACCGAGTTTTTGTCAACTGATATTTCTTATGCATTGCGAGTCTCTATTTCTCTATGGTACATGCAATATTTTCATCGGTACCCACTTATTTAGCTAGCGAAATGCGGTTCCTTTTAAAAAAAACTCGAAAAAACAGCAAAATCAACTTTTAAATTGTTAAAATTCGGATTCTACGTTAAAATTCGCTGTGGAAGGTCACAGAATAATGGCAATAGTTTTTTTTCGCAACGGTAAAAAGTTTTAAAAATTTAAGACGTATAACGCCTCTCGCTCCTACACTTCAAACAAATCCCCTGTAAGTAGCAGTCAACAGGCGTTATACGTCTTTTTTTTTTAACTTTTTACCATTTCAAAAAAAAGTATTGCGATTATTCCGTGACCTTCTGTAGGGAATTTTAACGTAGAATCCGAATTTCAACAATTTAAAAGTTGATTTTGCTTTTTTTCGAGTTTTTTAAAAAGGAACCGAATCTGGACCCAATGGGGTCTTGACGGGTACTTTGTAGAGGCTCCATTTGGTTAATTCAGTCTGCAAGACAACCTCTGGATTTTCCAGTCAGGGACAAAATAAAAATTTCATATCATTCACCGGAATTGGAATTTTTTCTTTTTGCTAACGTTTGTACGTCGTTCATACTATTTATTAATCCATTATTTTCGTGTGTACAATCCAAAGATTTTCCACGTAAAACAAATACATTTTTTATCTGATAATGGTGACAAATATTACCGAACCACGTCCAAAGATTTTCTACGGAAAACAGAAAAAAATTTTGAGATTGATAATAATCATGAAAGTGAAACTCCGAAGGCTCCGTCTTATATTCCCAATCCCAAAATAATAATTGGAATTCCCAAAAATTCACGGTCAGGATTCTAAATGAACCAGGTTCAAAGATTATGAATGTGAATTAGCTTTTAGATTCAAAAATTAGAAACAGTCTCACACTCAGCCTCAAAAAATATCAGGTTCCGTTCCTAACACCATACAAATATTAAAAACTCACAAATCAACCCCTTAGCAATCTTGGCAAAACAGATACGAATATTCTCCACGTAAAGCAAACAATAAATTTATAATTAAGAATGGTTACACAAGTCCCCTACAAAACGCTGCAACATATGTTTCAAAAATTCAAATTTAGGGGGATGACCCAAATTTCTATTTCCCACTTGCTGGGCATCGAAGAGGGTACAAATGAAAATACTGTTTGTAAAAACAGTACAAACGACGTAAAAACGTATCCAAAAAGAATATATAAAAATTAAAATATTGGAAATACAAACAGTAATAAAGACGCATACGCGTATGGTAAAAGAAAACTTCAAAAATTAGAATTTCGAGGGGATGACACGAAATTTTTATTTTTCCCTCACTAGGCAGCCAAAAAGATAACAAACGAAAATGGGTCCTCGGCTTCTTGCGCCTAAGTCCCGCTGTGGCTTGTATCTTGCCTTGCATCGTTCTTCTCCTTACGAGTTCTCGCTCTTTTCTGGGCCAGGTGGGGGTCGCGATTATGGTGTAGGTGTTGAGGATTAAATTGGTTGAAGAAAGGGATAAAACGAAGATACTTCAATGGTAGATTACTTAATGGAATGTTGCTCCTAAACTTCTCGTAACTATGGTGATTGGGATGAACACTAAACTACCTTATTGCTATAGAAAGAAATGAAGCAAAAGCAGTTCATCAGTATTGATTCAGCTGCAGTCAGATCTATATGAATTTCAGGAAGTAGATGCGATGCGACGAAAACGTCGAATGCTAAAAAGAAGTAAATCCTATAACGAAAGTGTGTTAAATAAAACGTTCAAGCCAATAGCGACAAGGCAAGGGAGACAGCGTCCAGTGCAAGTGAGGGGGAGGATCTCTTGAAGAGGAACAGGGACAGCAAAGAGAGTCCGGAGAGCAGCGCGCTAGACAGTCCCTTTAAAAAAGTATATACATGTAGGTCACCCCCCCCCCCCCCCCCCAATGGAAGAGAAGACAGAAAAGTACTGAGAAGGATAGAGAAAAGAGGATGAAATCAAGAAAATGGAAGGGATGAGGGCGAGAAGCAAGGTAGAGGGTGGAGATTATGATAGGAGACAAAGTAAGAGAGCATAGGAATGAATAGGAGAAGAGAGAGGATAGGGAAAGGTTAAGGTCAATGGAGTTGAATATGGAGAGAAGAGAGAAGGCAGATAGGAGAAATAATATAATAATAGGAGAATTGAAGCTAAAAAGCGGGGAAGAAAAGAAAGGGGTGGATTCGCTGCTACAGATAATAGGGTGGGTTAAAGGCAACATAAGGAAAGATAGAATGAAGGTGAAAAAGAAGAATGAACTATCCCTGGTAGAATTGAAGAGCTGGGCAAAAAAATTAAGGGCAATGCCTAACAAAAATAGGATAAAGAACAAGAAGGTTTTTATCGATCTAGATTTGACGAGAAAGGGAAGGGATGAGCAGAAAATGCTACATGCCAGGGCTAGGAAAAAGAGAAGTAAAGGAAGAGCGGCGAAGGTAGGGTATCGGAAAATAAAAATAGAGGAGAAAATGTGTGTGTTGGACGAGTAAAGGAGATAATGAAGGAAGTGCAGGGGAACTTGTTACGTGGGAAGTATGGGTGTGGGGATAAATCAGGGTGCAGGAGTGTTAAAGGTGCTCTACTGGAACATAGCAGGGGTAAAGAACAAAGATGAGGTTTTCTCCATGCATATTGAGAAAAGAAAGGGCTCGTGGACAAATTATAAGAGGGGATAGGGATGGATTAGAGAAAGAAGTTCAAGAAGAGGGAGGGGGGATGGCGTGCAAATGAGGCCTGTAAAGATAGGAGGGGCAACGTATAAGTTTGTGACTGTGTACAATAAGGATTGAATGAAAAGGATTAAAAAAAGGGTAGAAAACTTACTAGGAGAGAGAGATGAGGGCATGGTTATAATGGGGGGGGGGTACTGAAAGAATTAGGGGGAAAGCAGGCCTTTTTACCAGGAAGGGGAGAACTTCGAAAGAAAATCGGAGGATAAGATAATAAATGAAGAGGAAGAGATTATAAGAGACTGGATTAGAAGAACGAGGGAGGTAGATGGAGAGAAGCTGAATGGCGAAAAGATAAAAAGTCAGATAAGGAAGTTGAAAAAATCTAAGGCAGCAGGGCTGGACGAGGTGGAGAACGAAGCGTCGCTGTTTGGCAAACAATAGGTAAGACAGAGGCTGAAGGAGGCAGTGAAAAAAGTATGTTGGGGAAGGGATTCTCAAGAGGGTGGATGGAGGGGTTGGAGGAAAGGGATGGAGGAAAGAGGATAGCTAGAGACAGGAAAGGTATAGAGGAATTACGCTGTTGAATACTGCGTATAAAATATACGCGATGGTGTGGGCAGATAGGCTTGCGCAAGAATGTTGACGGGAAAGAAATATTGCCGGAGATGCTGGCCTGTATTAGGGAATGCAGAAGTACTATTGACAATATTTACGTCTTGCAACACGTGTTGGAAAGAGAAATAACCAAAAAGGGTGCCAAAGTGTACGCGTTTTTTGTAGATCTGAAGGGCGCATTATCTTCGGTGGATAGGGAGAGGTTGTGAGAGGTAATAGAAAAGACAGAAGTGAAAGGCGAAGAGCGAAGAGTCTTTAAAGGAGATGATGAAAAGGTTGAGAAAATACTTCGACAAAAATAGATGAAAGTTAAATGCGGACAAGTCGGAGGTTATGGTGTTCAGGAAAGAAGGTAGGAGAGATCATTAAATGAATTCAAATAAATTATTTACAAATATTTTAACTTTATCATATGTTTTAACGGTGTCATATATTTAGTACAAAATTTAATTTATTTTGATTAAAAAAAAATGTATTGGCTTTGCAATCAAAATAAATATTCTCCGATTCAAATAAAGTTTCTTCTAATTAAAAAAAATTTAATTTCCTTAAAAAAACATTTTTGATTCATCGAAATTTTTTTTAAATAAGAAGAATTTCTTTAGCTTCGAGTCAAAAAAAAAATTTCTTAGATTCAAAGGAATTTCTTTTGTTTCAAAGAAATTTTTTTGGTTGAAAGATATGGTTTTGCGTCCCAATGAAAATGTAAGTTCTTCACGCAACAAGGATTTTTTATTAAAAATTTGAATAACAAAAGTACTCAAAACAAGTTTTTATAAATGAAGATAATATAATATAAATATATAAATATAATATAAATATAAAGGAAGACAAGTATAATTGCAAATTAAATTAATCTTTTATTTTATTTTGTAAATTTAAAAATATATTGAATTATTTAATTGGTGTCGAAAATTTACATTACTCTTAATATTGAAAAATGTGTGGTTATAGATTTTGAGATAGTGTATGTTTCTGATATAATAAAATAAAATTGGTATTTTTCAATAATCGGAAGGAGTAAAAAAGAATAAGCGTAGTTTGTTTTTTGCGGAAAAATAATTTTGCTAATCATTGCCGGAAAAGTAGATTTACGCAAAAATTATCATTCCTTTTTAAATTTTAATAACCTTTTTGGCTGTGTTGGTATCAGATTTAAATGCAGACACGTCAAATGCTAAGCTTCTCAATATTTCTGATCAAAAATATGCCTATTATTTATAGATTTAGACAAAAGATTCTTTGATACAAAAAAATTCATTAAATACAAAAAGATTCAGTTTAATTTTTTTTAATTTTGGGACTAAGAAGTGGTTTCTTGTTTAAATTTTTTAAAAAATTTTGTTTTCAAATCATTTTAATATCGAAGGTATTATTTATCTGATGAAAAAAATGGTGGTAAAGAAAGTGTCTTTTAATTTAAGACGAATATCATTGTACCTATATGTTTAATTTAATAACTATAAAAAATTCTTCAATTCAAATAAATTTTGTTTGAATCTAAGAAAAGTAATTATCAAAAATCAGTCAAAAAAGCTCGAAATCAAATTAATTAATAAAAGGGCGACATAAAGAAATAATTTTCCTGTTATTCGTGTACAGTTTTTATTAGTTAATAATAATAATAAAAATCGGATAAAAACTACGTATGACTTTGTTTTTTAGAGACGTCTTTCATTATTCAATAGTATTTCACCTTGAAACAATGAGACCATTCTGACATAAGTAGTAATAGACTAAAACAATATGAGAATTTTATGTCAGCGTTCTTTAGTTTTATTGGTTTTGGTGAGCAAACTTTTTAAGGCAGCTTGACGAAATGCCACAACATTTTCCAGCGAACTTCATCAGAAATAATTCACTTGTTGGCAAATTTTGTTGGGTGGTGACTTTGCTGCTGCTCGACCTTGGTGGTTCTGTTGATTCTCTTGTTTGTGAAGATAAAAAACTTTCCTCCGTTTGATTCTTTTTAACTCCTCGGCGACACTCTCGCGGAATTTCAGGCGTATTAGCCTCTGCCACTTCCGTATTTTTCAGTTTGCGTAATCGAAGTGTGCAGGTGTATACGTTCCTGGGGTTATTTTCCATGTGGGAAGATTGTTAGTTGCTTCTCTCACCATAACGTCATCTTCTCCAATGTCAAGATTGCATTAGATTCCCACGTTGAAGGGCACGCTTGGTCCTCTTGAGTTCAGCTTCCTTCGCATTTTCCTCATCCCCTCTACAATTTTCCTTCCAACGGTACTTTCTGAGGTCGTTTGCGTGGTGCTGCCCTCTCTCTTTCCCGTTTTCGGTACTTTCCAAAATATAAACGTTTGTGACGATTTTCTTCCTAACTCTGTACGGTCCTGCCTATAGCGCTAAGAATTTGGCCATTACCCTTGCCTCTGTGTGGGATAAGTTGCACGCTTTTACCAGTACCCATTCACCTATAGAGAAGTTGACGGCCTTCTTCAATTGATTCAATTGGCCTAATTGCTTTTCCCTTTTCCGCTTAATTTTTTCTCGTATGACCCCAATTAAGTCGAGCCGATTGGCCGCTTCTCGAGGGGCGTATGTGGCAGCTTGTCCGTCCACCATCTTTTTGGTTTTCTTCCCCATAGTGCTTCATATGGCCTGACCTCAGTGGTGTCGTGATATGATTCGTTAAGAATTGTCTCCACATTTTCCACTTCAGCGAACCACGAGCTATGTTTGTCTTGTGGTAGAAGTGTCCTAAAGAGTCTGGCCGGTTCGCGATTGACTCTTTCTACCATGTTGACTTGTGACTGTCAAATTGATGTTAGAATCATTTTGATTCCTCGCTCGTTTAAAGCTAGTTGCTATTCGTTGCTTGTAAATTGCGTTCCCCTATCCGAGAGTGTCTTCTGGGGCCGCATAATCTCTCCCGTGAACTCGTCTATTTTCTTTATCGCAATGTTCGCCGATTCCTTGTAATGCATGGTCCAATCCTCGCATGAGGGCGGCAGTGCTAGTTTTCAAGCTGAATGGGACTACTCTGAATTCGTAGTTCCTCCCTCTGTGCTGAAAAGCCGTGTATTTTCTCAAGGTGGGATGTAATAGCACCTGCCAGAAACTGCTGGTCATGTCCAGATTCGGCATTATATTCATTCCTTTGCATTTTTGGAATAATACCTCGGCTGGTTCTAGACACTCCCAGTCCTCGATTAAAATTTCTTTGAGCCTCCATGCGTCTAAGCATAGGTGGATCGTTCCATCTTTTTTTTATTACAGGGACGATAGGATTAATATAAGGACTATTGGATTTCTGAATAATCCCCATTTTTAAAATTCTTTGCACTTTCTCGTCTACCCTTTCACGATGCGCCATGGGTATTGGGTAACTCCGTCCAGCAAAGGGTTGGCTTTCCTTCACTTTTAATTCGTGTTCGTATTATGGAAGTAATCCAGGCTCTCGCCGGAATACCTTTTTGTGTCCCACAGGATTTCTCCAAACTGTTTCTTTTCTTCGTATGTAAATTCTCGGCTACTGTTTCTTCTCGGTCCGTAGAAATCTCCTCCCATTTAGTTGATTCTAACGTCTCTGAATTTACGTGACAGATATTATAGCTCTCATTATGTCTCTCTTTCACTTTGTCTTCTACGTGTCAATTAGTGATCTCGTGACGATGCCGGCAATTCGTACATTGACTATGTAACACTTTGATCTTGATTTGGATATTTTTCCTGGAGTCTCTTCCAATACATCTTCTCGTGTGTTCGTCAAGACGTTTATACGGTATGCTGTGTGAAGTGCCACGTCAACCCCGAGTGTTTTTCTTTCATTGACGTTGCTCCTGTGCTCGTTTCCCGCGTCAAAAACAGCTTCTTTCTGTGGATATTCATCATCGCTTGGCGGTTCAATTTCCATATTTTGCACTTAAAAAGCGGGAGTTTTGAAATTTTGACGCCACGAGTTATTGTCTTGTGGGGTTCGTTTCCCCCAGGTTCCTATGTTTTACTGGTTTTGATTACGTGGATAACCATTGTTCTGTGGATTATTTCGCCAGTTGCCTTGATTATTATGGTTATTTTCACGTTGAGGATTCGGACGAATTCTTTGTTCAAAGAAACCAGTCTTTGTGTTTCCAATTTTATCAAACTCCTCGAGTAGCTCGATGAGTTGCTCACACTTGTTAAAGCCTCGCCCTATGATCGCCTATTTTATTTCATCGCTGAAATGTCTCGCTAGTTTTCTGATTACTTCCCCTTGTTCTGGGACCGGTAACAAAACACTCACGTGGGCAAACATTCTAGTAGCATATTCAGATCTCGACCTGTCTTTGTTTAATTGGAAGTGTCCAAATTCCAGTTTTTTTTTCATTGTGTGTTGGGTGTGCTCATTTTAGTATCTTGCTTGGAATTTTCCTACAAATATTTCCATGTCCGTGACATCCCCTTTTATGACTAGCCACCAATCATTGGGTGGTCCTGACAGAGATTTTTTTATCAAGTATTCGGTTTCACATGACCTTGGGTGAACCACATCCCAGTATTGTTTTAATTGCTTAAGATAACGCATGGGGCTTCCTTGTCCATTAAATTCAGGAAGGACATACTTAAACGGGGGCTTCGCCAGCGCCACGGGGTTTTTTTCCTGCGAGGTGAAGCTGTCGGTTATTCGTTCGGCAACTCAAAGTGGGCGGTTTCGAGTCTGTTTATTTGTGCCTGCATTCCTAGCTCACGATCTAGTAGAGTTCTCTCTCTCTCTCTCTCTCTCTCGCTGATGCACGCTGTTCATAATATTTGCGCTCTTCAGCCAGGATAAGCTCAGCACGTTTCTCAAGTTCTTCTAATTTTCAATTGTGTATCTTTCTCGAAAAAATATTTTGGTTTCTATAATCACCACTATTTATCCATTGCATTTACGAATAATCATGTATTGTCATACGAAACACTTGTAAATTCACTAACGCGTGAGTCTTTTTTCATATTTACTAATAATATTCTCTGTTTATGAGAGGATATCTTTCACTTTTCTATCTAACACGAGTGTCTTTGGCAAATTTGTTTGACTTGTAGGCGGTTGTTGGTAAACCCGTTTAAAACTTTTGTCTCCTTTAAAGATGGGCTGAACTAATTGGTTTTTATCCATTTTTACAGTTTTCGCAGAAAAGAGAAGGAATCTTACCTCTTTTTAGACTTACATGCCCCACGTTGGGCGCCAATTGTAACCTGCGACAACTTATGTGAGTTATTCGAAGTTCTCATTAATGAATTGTACATGAAATTAAATAGAATCAGTGTTAATTTACGTAAAAGATAAAATAGAATGAAAAGGGAATTCATGTAAGTAGACGCCAGATTCTGTTTTTACAAAATGCGTATATTCAAAAAAACCCTAGTCTATGCTTTTACAGCTTAGTCCCTATCTTCTGGCTACCTGGTCTAGAGTCCAAGGAGAACCTCGGGTCTATACGTCTGAAAATATTACAGAGTACTATTTAAAAGAAAATTTAAACCTCAGATGCTTTGCAAAAGTCACCTTTGAGGTGTCACTTGATTATACAATCAGTTATAGATCATCGTTCTAAATCTTTGGCCTCACGGGAAGGTGCTTACTGCACGGTACGAGGGACGCTTCCTTTTAGCTTTGGAAAGTTAAGTTGAGTCCTGAGAAGTCGAAATTTGGTAATTCTATTTCTTTTCCCGATAGTATGAAAGCTTCGAAAATTCAGTTTGTCTGCTCCCTGAACTAGCGTTTATGGAGCACTACGAGGCTATTCGTCTACAGATGCGTTTTAAACTTTGAAAGCTGAAATTAATTTAAGTTTAATTAAATATTCGATGCTTAAATTATATCCTTTCAAGATTATCTTCTCCTTTCAAAATAATAAAACTCGAAACACTCTAAGGCGAAACGCTGAGATTTTTACTCGTAAAATAAATTCAAACACTTTTCAACATACCAACACAAGCATTGCGTCATTCCTGCCCTCTACTTTCATGGGCGGACGAAAGGGAGAATTTACGAACTTGCGCTATGAAAATTCTCCTAGAGACTGCAACACTGCATAATGTCTTCTAGGACGAATCTCCTATTACCTATTTACAGGCTTACTTTTGGTTTAAAATTCGACCTTTTGACAGAAAATTAATCATTATCATTAAAGATCCGTTTGCTTATTTTAAAAATTCTTCTCTTTTAGTAGCATTTTCATTCGTTAAGATATCAAATATTAGATTTTTTGTTAAAAATGCATATTTGCAGATTAAAAACTCAACTGATTTGTTGGAAATTAATTTCTTTGTAATTCAACTCTCGCTGATATTTTTAGGTATTTGTAGGTATTTCTAGGTTGAAAGTTAAACCATTTGTTTAAAAGATATACTGTTTCGTTGTATGTTCAACTATTTAATAAAAACAACTAGTTTAATGAGCCGTCAATATACAATATTAAAATTTTTAACAATTAAAAAATTGTTAAAGATGCACAATAAATTAAATAAATGAACAAAACAAAAAATATTTAATAAATATTAATTTTCAAGTACACCGTCATTTTTCCAACAAAATATATATCACTACTACCAGAAAAGTATAATTTTCAACAAAGAAAAAATCCAAATTTCACCCAAATTGTTCAATTTTATACAAAAGAGATTGATTGAGGATTCAACAATTTTGTTGAACTTTTTTTTGTAAAAAATTTAATTTTATATTATTTATAACATAGATGTCCAAATTAAAATTTTTTTCTGCATCGGAAAAATACAAACTGAAGTGTAGAACCTGCCTGATAAAATAATTGAATTTTTATTGAATATTTGAATTTTGAAACAGAAAGATCAGATTGAAAACAAAACTGTACCAGGTATTTATATTTAATAAAACTGCCTTGTAAATAATAATCTGATAAATTCAATAATCTTCTAGTTAATCCTTTTCATACCATTTTTCACGTAAAATATTAGGTATTTCGAGTTTTTCAATATTGTTATTTGTGTATTTTTAATTATCAATAATATTGGCTTCCGTTTCCGCTACCGATCGCAAAAGAACTCTTTTTTGTCATGTAGTGTATTTTCTGCTTTGGTGAAGGAAATAAGGGTGATTGGATGCAGAAAAGGCAGAAGGTGCGGAGATCGAGTGTAAAGGAAGAAGGGTGAGTGAATGCAAAGGTGTGAAGAGTGAAAGTGAGTAGTTTGAAGTGAAAATTTGGAGCGTATGAAGATTTGAGGTTAGGAGTGAAAAAATAGTTGCTTGGTCAGAGGGGCAAGATGTAGGTGATAAAAGCGGGAAACGTCACGGAGCTTTGGGTACGGTAGGATGCCGACGGCGCAAGTTCCAAAACCTGGCGCCAGAGGGCAACAGTTACTGAACGATAGCACAGAGCAGAAAACCGTAATAGCTGCAACAGCTGACGTTGCTGAAAGCATTGAAAGTGGGGGGATGGGTGACTGCTAGTCGCAAGCGCGACTAGCAGTGAAGGGGAGGAAAAAAGAAAAAAAGTGGCTGGGGAAGATGAAGTAGAAAGGGACCAGGAGAACAAGAGAGTTAGAATTAAAAGGAAAACACCAGAGAGAGAAAGGGGGGATGGGGGATGTTTGAAAAATTGAAAGCTCCCATTATAGGGTTTAGAGAGGAAACAAGAAAGAGACTGGATGACATGAATAGGGATATGAATAGGCAGGGAAACGATGTAAGGGAGGAAGTGAAAAAAGTCAGAGAAAAATGGGAGGAATGAGATAAACGTTGCAAGGAGGAGAAAGACAAGGTTTGGGGTAAGCTAGAGAGCATTGAGAATAGACAGAGAGAGGTTGACGAACAGAGATATAGAGAAATAAAACAGTTAGAATAACGGGTATCCAGTCTAGAAATTAGGAATGCGCATATGGGAAAAAAGACAGAAAATGAGGAAATAGTTCAAGGAAATGAAAAGAACATCCGAAGAGAAAATAAAAGATTGAAGAAAAGGTTCAGTGAGATCAAAAGAAGATAAGAAGGGGAACAAAGGGCAAAGAAGATAAATAACATAGTAGTTGAGGGATTAAAAGTGAAGAGTGAAACAGAAGAAGTGGAAATAACAAATCTTTTGCGAGATATTAGAGTGCAGGTAAGGGTAGAAGGAGTCAAGAGAATAGGAGGGGCAAAGGAAGAAAAAGAAGGAATGTTTCTAGTAAAGGTGGGGAGTGAGGAAGAGAAAAAGAAAATTATGGAGGAAAAAAAATTGTTGAGTAGAAGAAGGGAAAGAATTGAAGAAGATCTGACATGAAGGGAGAGGAAAAGGAGATGGCAAATAGAGCAGAGGGCTTAGGTAGAGAGGAAAAGGGGCCATATGGTGTGGATAGGGAGACACGGGTTATAGATAAATGGGGAGGAATGGTGCTGGGATGAAGAATTAGAAGAATTAAGGAAAAAAGGAAAAGTCTTGAGAACGGTGGGGGGAAGGGAGTCGAAAAAGTGTCTACAAATAAATCAGAGGGGTTTCCAAACGGCAAAGGGGAAACAAAGTGAAGAGGAGAGAAGAGGAAAGGGAAGAGCGAAACGTGAAAAGAGCTTTCTGAAATGTGTCAGGTTTGAAGAACAAGAATAAAGGATTTTGGGAGGAGCTAGAAAAGTGGAATGTAATTATGATGAGTGAAACTTGGGCAGATAAAAAGGACTGGAAGGGAATAAAATAGCTTTTACCGAAAGGTTATGTGTGGACAATGCCAGAAGCAAGAAAAGAACACGTTAAAGGAAGAGGGATGGGAGGCATGGTGTCAGGGGTGAAAAAAGAATTAGCAGTAAAAGGGAGAGAAGATGGGGACATGAAGGAAAAGGATGGAACAATGATAAGAAAAATTTTGATTGGGAAAGTAGAAATAGCGGTGGTGCGTGTATACAGAAGAAGAGGGAAGAGGAAGGCTGGAGAGTAATAAGGAGGTGGATGGAGGAAAAGAAGGAAGAATTGGTTTTAATAGGAGGGGACTTAAATGCATGGACTGGCGAACAAGGCGGAAGGTTATGGGATGAAGAAAAGGAGGGATTTTTAAGAAACTCTAAACGTAGAGAGACGGACAGGGAGCGGAGGAAGTTACTAGACATGATAGAAGAAACAGGATGGTTTATATGCAATGGCAATATGAAAGGAGATGAGGAAGGGGAGATCACATTCACAGGAAAGGGAGCAACAGTAACAGACTACATCTTGGCTGAAGAAAAAATGCGGGATATGATAGGGAGTATGAAGGTAGGGAATGAGATAGTGTCCGAGCACTTCCCGGTCATAGTTACACTAACATTAGTAATGACACAATTCTCAGCTAAACTTCTTTTAATTGATTTAATCTTAATTCCAAAGTAGAAACAAAAAATTTTCGACATTGTCAAAAATTAACTTTATATTAGCGCATTATTTTCTACTATATTTTTTTAAATTTGCGCAACGAAACTGCAGCTGGATTCTAATTATTCTTGAATATTATTGTTATACTTTAATGGCAACCTGCAGTTTCTTTAAAGTGACCTGAGTTATCATTTTCATTTGATCAGTTTTCTGGATAAATTCACATGTGAATGCACCACCCCGATTGAGTCGCATCTTCGTAAAATTCTATTTCGTTTGTTTTCCT